>NW_028225181.1:13814207-14053903 GCF_052327205.1 Somniosus microcephalus
CCGCCATCTTGCTTCCATTCTTTTTCCCGCTTTCTGCGTCTTTCTTTTCAAATATACATTTCCAGCAAAAAAAAAGTTGCTTTTAAAACACAAATTGTTTTTAAAAAAAGTTAATTAATTTGTACATCTTTTCTCTAACCTCTATAATTTTCCTACCTTTCACCGCTTTTGTAGGCCTCGAAGCCTCGGCCTCTCCTGCGCACCAACACCAGAGCTAGGCACCTCCCGGCCCCAGTCAACAAACGGCACCCGATCGCCACCATCTTTGTGAAGGCTGGAGGGGCGGGCCTCAGCCGAGCGTCGCTACCGCCGCCATCTTAGTAAAGGCGGGTGGGGCAGGAGTCAGCGCGCGCGACTTGAGTCCGGCCCGGCCTCACGCGGTAGGTTGCACGGCGGCGTCTCTCTCTCTCTCTCTCTCTGCTCTTGAAGCCGGCTAGGTTGGGGGGCGGGGCTCGGGAGATCGGGGGGAGCCTCGGGACATCGGCGGGGGGGGCGGGCTCGGGAGATCGGGGAGGGCGGGGCTCGGGAGATCGGGGGGGCGGGCCTCCGGAGATTGGGGGCGGGCCTCGGGAGATCGGGGGGGCCTCGGGAGATCGGGGGGTCCTCGGGAGATCGGGAGGGGGCCTCGGGAGATCGGGGTGGGGCCTGGCCTCGGGAGATCGGGGGGGGCGGGCCTCGGGAGGTCGGGGGGGGCGGGCCTCAGGAGATCGGGGGGGCGGGCCTCGGGAGATGGGGGGCGGGCCTCGGGAGATCGGGGGGGGGCCTCGGGAGATCGGGGGTGCGGGCCTCGGGAGGTCGGGCCTCAGGAGATCGGGGGGGCGGGCCTCGGGAGATGGGGGGCGGGCCTCGGGAGATCGGGGGGGCGGGGTTAGGGAGATCGGGGTGGGGCTTGTAAGATCGTGGGGGGGCGGGCCTCGGGAGATCGGGGCGGGCCTCGGGAGATGGGGGTGGCCTCGGGAGATCGGGGTGTCCTCGGGAGATCGGGGTGGGGCCTGGCCTCGGGAGATCGGGGGGGGCGGGCCTCGGGAGATCGGGGGTGCGGGCCTCGGGAGATCGGGGGGGCGTGCCTCGGGAGATCGGGGGGGCGTGCCTCGGGAGATCGGGGGGGCGGGCCTCGGGAGATCGGGGGTGCGGGCCTCGGGAGATCGGGGGTGCGGGCCTCGGGAGATCGGGGGGCGGGCCTCGGGAGATCGGGGGTGCGGGCCTCGGGAGATCGGGGGTGCGGGCCTCGGGAGATCGGGGGGGCGTGCCTCGGGAGATCGGGGGGGCGTGCCTCGGGAGATCGGGGGGGCGTGCCTCGGGGGGGGGCGGGCCTCGGGAGATCGGGGGGGCGAGCCTCGGGAGATCGGGGGGGGCGGGCCTCGGGAGATCGGGGGCGGGGCTTGGGATATCGGGGGCGGGGCTCGGGGAGGCGGGGGGTCGGGCTGACGGGGCGCTCCCCTCGCCCCATCTCCCCCCTCCCCCATCCTTCCCCCCTCCCCCTTATTCCCCCCTCCCCTTCTTCCCTCCTCCCCCTCCCCCTTCTTCCCCCCTCCCCTTCTTCCCCCTCCCCTTCTCCCCCCCTTCCCTTCTCCCCCCCTCCCCCTTCTCCCCCCTCCCCCTTCTCCCCCTCCCCCCCTTCTTCCCCCCTCCCTCCTCCTTCCCCCCTCCCCCTTCTACCCCCTTCCCCCCTCCCCCTGATTCCCCCTTACCCCCTCCCCCTTCTTCCCCCTTCCCCCTCCCCCTTCCCCCCTCCCCCTTCTTCCCCGCTCCCCCTTCCTCCCCCTCCCCATTCCTCTCCCCTCCCCCTTCCTCCCCCTTCCCCTTCTTCCCCCTCCCCCTTTCCTCCCCGCCTCCTCCTTCCCCCCCTTCCCCCCAGTCACTCTCTCGTTCCCCCCCAGTCGCCCTCCCTTCCCCCCAGTCGCTCTCTCTCTTCCCCCCCAGTCGCTCTCTCTCTTCCCCCCAGTCGCTCTCTCTCTTCCCCCCCAGTCGCTCTCTCTCTTCCCCCCAGTCGCTCTCTCTCTTCCCCCCCAGTCGCTCCCTCTCTTCCCCAGTCGCTCCCTCTCTTCCCCCCAGTCGCTCGCTCTCTTTCCCCCAGTCGCTCTCTCTCTCGTCCCCCCAGTCGCTCTCTCTCTCTTCCCCCCAGTCGCTCTTTCTCTCTTCCCCCCAGTCGCTCTCTCTCTCTCTCTCTTCCCCCCAGTTGCTCTCTCTCTCTCTTCCCCCCAGTCGCTCTCTCTCTCTCTTCCCCCCAGTCGCTCGCTCTCTCTCTTCCCCCCAGTCGCTCTCTCTCTTCCCCCCAGTCGCTCGCTCTCTCTCTTCCCCCCAGTCGCTCTCTCTCTCTCTCTTCCCCCCAGTCGCTCTCTCTCTCTCTCTTCCCCCCAGTCGCTCTCTCTCTCTCTCTTCCTCCCAGTCGCTCTCTCTCTTCCCCCCAGTCGCTCTCTCTCTCTCTCTTCCCCCCAATCGCTCTCTCTCTTCCCCCAGTCGCTCTCTCTCTTCCCCCAGTCGCTCTCTCTCTTCCCCTGAGTCGCTCTCTCTCTTCCCCCCCAGTCGCTCTCTCTCTTCCCCCCAGTCGCTCTCTCTCTTCCCCCCAGTCGCTCTCTCTCTCTTCCAACAACAACATGCCCTCGAAAAAGCCTCGGCACTGCCGGGCACATGAGCTAGTAGTTATATAAAAAGAAAAAGGGTGGCTAAAGTAAATGTTGGTCCCTTAGAGGATGAGACCGGGAAATTAATGGTGGGAAATATGGAGATGGCAAAAACACTGAATGAATATTTTATATCAGTCTTTACAGTAGAAGACACTAAGAATATCCCAACACTGGACAAACAGGGGGCTAAAGTGGGGGAGGAGCTAAACATGATCAAAATCACTAAGGAAGTGGTACTCGGTAAAATAATGGGACTCAAGGCGGATAAATCACCTGGACCTGATGGCTTACATCCTAGGGTCTTGAGGGAAGTGGCGGTAGGGATTGTGGATGCATTGGTAATAATTTTCCAAAACTCCCTGGACTCAGCAAAGGTCCCAGCAGACTGGAAAACTGCTATTGTAACACCCTTATTTAAAAAGGGCAGTAGACAGTGTATTGATTTCTTTGTGGGTTCAATGACGAGACATTTATGAAAGAGAATTGTCTTTTAATCTAAAGTTTGTTCAACTCTGGTTAACAGCCTTACAGGAGACACCATGCTAGAAATCCATCTAAAACGAAAGTAAAACTAAACTGCTTGTCTCTCACATGCCCTCTGCTGGTCAGGCATAAGTAATCAATCAGGCAACTATGCTGGTAAGGCATCATAATCAAACAGGCAAATACCATCACTATTTGCTGACATCATTACATCTCCCTTTCTTAAAACAAAAGTATTTTACTTTTAACTAACAACATGTTTTCTTTGTATTAATCTGCATTTTCACTGTAACACTTAATGAACTTACATTATCATTATCATTATCAAGGTTTTTTAACCTTGCTTTGTGTGTTCACATGAAATATGTAAATACACTAGAACTTGAAGAAAGAATAAGATAACATTACTTCCTTCTTTAACAATAGTCCTTAAATTTGCTCAATGAGTCTCTCAGGAGGCTTCACGTGTCTTGAGGATTTTCTGATTGATTGTCCTTGAATCCAGTGTGGAGTTCAGGTAGGTTTTGTGTTCCTCTGTCATAGTAGTACTTTTGCTTTCTTTCTGTTGTTCTTTGAACTTCCTCACTTTCTCCCCCTCTTTTGTTTTCAAGAGGTTCTCCGGGATGGGTAGGTTTGACCTTAGCCGACGTCCCATAAGGAGTTGGGCTGGTGACATACCACACGAGCGGCGTTGTGCGGTATACAAGCATGCTCTGGTAGAAGTCAGTTCCACTGTCTTTTGCCTTGTACATCAGTCTTTTCACTGTCTGGACCGATTTTTCCACTAGTCCATTGGACTGTGGAAAGTGAGGACTTGACGTTGTGTGGACAAAGTCCCACTCTTTGGCAAAGTGTCGGAAACTTGCATTGTAAAACTGGGGTCCGTTGTCTGTGAAGACCTCGCTTGCCACGCCATGTCTGGAGAATATGGCTTTCATACATGTTATCACAGCATCTGCAGTGGTGGTGTACAGTCTACAAACCTCTGGATACAGGGAGTAATAGTCTGTGACTACAAGATAGTCCTTCCCTTGACATACGAATAGGTCAGCGCCTACCTTCTGGTAAGGTCTGTCTGGCGCTGGGTGTGGCTTTAGTGGTTCTACCGGATTGCTTGCTCGATATTTCAGGCATATTGTGCAGTTTGACACCTCATTTGTCACATCTTGGTTGATTCGTGGCCAGTACATCACCTCTCGTGCTCTTTTCTTACACTTTTCGATTCCCAGATGTCCTCCATGGATCCTTTTTAGCATCTCTTTTCTCAGACTCTTTGGGATAACTATTTTACTTCCTTTGTAGATGATGTCTTCGACCACTGATAGTTCCGCCCTGCAGTTCCAGTACTCTGCCATGTCAGGTGAGCAGTCTGGCTTCATGTTGGGCCATCCATCCAAGATGCTTTTCCTCAGTCGTCTCATTGTTTCATCTTTGTTTGTCTCAGTCTTTATGAGCTCCATTTTTGCATCTGCTATGGGCAGTGCACTTGTGATCATGTCCACGTAGGCGTTCACTTTTTCATCCATTTTGGTGTTTGCGGGCTCACTTGGATCAACAGCTCTGGACAACGTGTCTGCTGTATACATCAGCTTACCCGGTGTGTACGCAACATTCAGTGTATAGCGTTGCAGCCTGATCATCATTCTTTGTATTCTAAGCGGACAGCTATTTAGTGGCTTTTGGAACAATGCAATCAAGGGCCTATGGTCAGTCTCTACACTGATTGCTTGTCCTGCCACAAACTGGTGAAATCTTTCACAGGCGTATGTGATGCTGAGCAGCTTCTTTTCTATTTGAGCATATCGCGTCTCCGCGTCTGTCATTGAGCGCGATGCATATGCAATAGGTTGCCAGTAGTCATATTTTTGCAGAAGAACGGCACCAAGCCCACTCTGTGATGCATCTGATGATATCTTGATGGGTCTCGCTGGGTCATAAAACCTCAGAACTGGTTCCTCTGTGAGCAGTTTCTTTAGATCGCTCCATGACTTCTCATGCTCATGATTCCATTCCCATTCTCTGTTCTTTTCAGTTAGTCTTCTCAGTGGCGCCATCTTTTCTGAGAGGTTGGATATGAATTTACCCATATAGTTGATCATTCCATTAAACCTCTGCACGTCCTTTTTGCATTGTGGCTTTGGCATATTCTCAATGGCGGACACCTTTCTGGGATCTGGTCTGATGCCCTCACTGCTAAGGATATCTCCCACGAATGTCAGTTCTGTCACCCCGAGCTGGCATTTCTCTCTATTCAGCTTCAGGTTTGTTTTCCTTGTTGCTTCCAGCACTTTTTTCAGTCTCTCGTCATGCTCAGTTCTCATGGTTCCCCATACTATGATGTCATTCATTGATGTATCAACTCCCTCCAGGTGCTCATAGATCATATGGATAGTTTTGTGATACACTTCAGGAGCTGAGGCAATGCCAAATGGTAACCTTAGGAATCTGTATCTGCCAAATGGACTGTTGAACGTGCACAGTCTTGAACTTGCCTCGTCCAATTTCATCCCAAAATCCTGATGATGCATCTAACTTGCTGAAATACTTTGCATTTGCAAACTGTGCCATGATTTCCTCACGTGTAGGAAGCTTGAAGTGCTCTCTCTTTATTGCTCTGTTTAGATCTCTTGGATCCAGGCAAATTCTGAGCTTTCCATTCTTTTTGTCCACTACGACGAGGGAACTCACCCACTCAGTTGGCTCTTCTATCTTCTGAATCACGTTCAGGCTTTCCATCCTGTCCAACTCTGCCTTCAGTTGCTTTTGAAGAGCAAACGGAACTTTTCTGCATGGATGTATGACCGTTGGCATACTTTTATCTACTCTGATCGTGTGTTCTCCTGGAATGCAGCCTAGACCCTGAAATAGGTCGTTGTACTCTTTCATGAGTTCATCATAGACTGTCTCTCCTTCGCTTTCCACAACGAGGACTCTCTTTACCAGGTTCAGTCTCTCACAGGCTTTTAAACCTAGTATGGCTTGCACATCCTTTGGCACCACGATTAATGCTAGCGTGTGCTCTCTGTCCTTGTGTGTTACTTTGACAATGCATCTTCCTTTCACTGGTATATCAGTACCTGAGTATCCTGTCACTTTCACTTTTATTCCATGTATCTTTGGTCTGGGTCTAATTTTCTTAAAATCAGTCTCTGATATCACATTAACTTGTGCTCCAGTATCCAATTTAAATGGAATATGTATGTCATTCACTTTTAGTGTCAACATCCAGTCTCTTTTTTCTTTTTTGTTTTCAGACACAACATCTACATAGAACTCCTCTATCTCGCATTCATCTACTGTATGGACCTTGCTTTGTTGCGCTTGGTTCTTACAGCAACGGGCATAATGGTTGTTTTTGTTGCAACTATTGCATGTTTTACCATATGCTGGACACTTTCTTGGTGGATGCTGTGTACCGCATCGACTACATGACTTTCGATTGCCCCTTTCATTTTTGTTCGCTGGCCACGCCTCTTTTTTCACATTGGCGCTCTTTTTGTTAAACGGTTTGTGTCCGTTCTTTCTCACTGCATCCACGTTGCAGCTACTGTCACTGAACAGCTCCTTTGCCTGCGACTTCACAGTCTCTGTAGCCCTACACAGTGCTATGGCTTTTCCCAGGTCTAGATCTTGCTCTCTTAGCAGTCTTTCCCTTAGACCATTATCTGGAATACCACACACCAGTCTGTCTTTTATCAGTGAGTCTGTCAGTCCCCCAAATTCACATGTTTTGCTTCAGTTTCTCAGTTCAGTCACATACTGATCAATAGTCTCTCCCGTTTTCTGTACACATGTGAAAAATCTGTGCCTCTCAAACGTCACGTTACGTTTAGGTATGCAGTAGGCCTCAAACTGTTCCATTATTTTATCTAGTTTCATTTTGTCTCCATCAGCAGCGAATGTGAAGTTATTATACACCTCCAGCGCTTCATCACCCACGACATGTAAGAACACTGACGCTTTCATTTTATCACTTTTCTCGTCAGCTCCGATTGCTGATAAATACAACTCTAAACGTTGTTTGAATCTCCTCCAATTTTCAGCCACATTACCTGTCAACTGAACCTTCCATTTTTTCACTTCATTAGCTATTCTCCAATGGTAAGTAACGATGTTCTCTTTTGGCTTGCTAATATGTGGAGAGCTGATTTAACTTCAGATTTTTCCTCTTCATCTCTTTCAATCACTTCTGACACCATGTATTGATTTCCTTGTGGGTTCAATGACGAGACATTTATGAAAGAGAATTGTCTTTTAATCTAAAGTTTGTTCAACTCTGGTTAACAGCCTTACAGGAGACACCATGCTAGAAATCCATCTAAAACTAAAGTAAAACTAAACTGCTTGTCTCTCACATGCCCTCTGCTGGTCAGGCATAAGTAATCAATCAGGCAACTATGCTGGTAAGGCATCACAATCAAACAGGCAAATACCATCACTATTTGCTGATATCATTACAGACAGAAGGCTGGAAACTATAGACTGGTTAGCCTAACATCTGTGGTAGGTAAAATTTTGGAGTCCATTATTAAGGAGACAGTAACAGGACATTTGGATAATCATAATTTAATAGGACAAAGTCAGCATGGTTTTATGAAGGGGAAGTCATGTTTGACAAATTTGCTGGAGTTCTTTGAGGAAGTAACATATAGGGTGGATAAAGGGGAACCAGTGGACATAGTGCATTTAGACTTCCAAAAGGCATTTGACAAGGTGCCACACAAAAGATTATTGCTTAAGATAAAAAATCACGGGATTGGGGGTAATATTCTGGCATGGATAGAGGATTGGCTATCTAACAGAAGGCAGAGAGTTGGGATAAATGGTTCATTCTCAGACTGGCAATCAGCAACAAGTGGTGTTCCGCAGGGGTCAGTGCTGGGTCCCCAACTCTTTACAATCTATATTAACGATTTGGAGGAGGGGACCGAGTGTAACATATCAAAGTTTGCAGATGATACTAAGATGGGAGGGAAAGTAGTGAGTGAGGAGGACATAAAAAACCTGCAAGGGGACATAGACAGGCTAAGTAAGTGGGCAGAGATTTGGCAGATGGAATACAATACTGGAAAGTGTGAGGTTATGCACTTTGGCAGGAAAAATCGTAGAGCAAGTTATTATCTTAATGGCAAGAAACTGGAAAGTACTGAAGTACAAAGGGATCTAGGGGTCCTGGTGCACGAAACTCAAAAGGTTAGTATGCAGGTGCAGCAAATGATTAAGAAAGCCAATGGAATGTTGGCTTTCATTGCGAGGGGGATAGATATAAAAATAGGGAGGTATTGCTTCAGTTGTACAAGGTATTGGTGAGACCGCACCTGGAATACTGCGTACAGTTTTGGTGTCCATACTTAAGAAAGGACATACTTGCTCTCGAGTCAGTACAAAGAAGGCTCACTCGGTTAATCCCGGGGATGAGGGGATGGACATATGAGGAGAGGTTGAGTAGATTGGGACTCTACTCATTGGAGTTCAGAAGAATGAGAGGCGATCTTATTGAAACATATAAGATTGTGAAGGGGTTGGATCAGGTGGATGTGGGGAGGATGTTCCCGATGATGGGTGAAACTAGAACTAGGGGGCATAGTCTTAGAATAAGGGGCTGCTCTTTCAAAACTGCGATGAGGAGGAACTACTTCACTCAGAGGGTGGTAGGTCCATGGAATATGCTGCCCCAAAAAGCTGTAGAAGCTACATCATTACATAAATTTAAAACAGAAATAAACAGTTTCCTAGAAGTAAAGGGAATTAAGGGTTACGGGGAGCGGGCAGGAATTTGGACATGAGTCTAGGTTCGGATCGGTCATGGCCCTGTGGGTAGCGGAGCGGGCCCAGGGGCCGTGTAGCCTGATCCTGCTCCTATTTCGTGTGTCTAATTCTGTTAGATTCAGGAGATGGTTCTGTGATAGTAGATTGGCGGTTAGGATCAGATCAGCCATGATCTTATTGAATGGCGGAGCAGGCTCGAGGGGCCGATTGGACTACTCCTGCTCCTATTTCTTATGTTCTTATGTTCAAGCCCTGACCGATCTGGAGCAGCGAGTCCACCGGATTGTGCCAAGCCGGATGCTTGGCCCCGTCGCCACTGGAGACGCCGACCACATTCTTGCCAGCAATGGTAAGGTCATCACCTTTTTGACCTCGCTCCTTCCACTTGTTCCCCACAACAGCATCCTTTGACACTCTCGATCCAAATCAGTACATCTCTGCACTCATGCCTCCCTTGCTGCCACCCTGTCCTCACGTTAAAGCCACTCTTGTACCGCCCTGCTTTCAGATGCTGATTCACCAGGTGAGGAGGCGGGCCCTCAAGCTGCCACTGGGAGTGAAGCTGAAGGCAAGGAGGAAGAGGAAGCCGGACCATCAGCGCAACCCTCTGCCGAGGCAGCCCATGGCCATACTGGCCTTCCCTGGAGGGGAGCAGGGGGGAATGGTCTGATGAGGGTGAAGCTCCAGAACCCAGCGGGCTGCAGCAACGCGAGGGGGGTAGGGAAGCTCGGGGGCCTTCTCCCCAGAGGGAGAGTAAGGCCTCGAGTCCTGCTACAGTGAGCGCAGAAGAGGTGCGGCTCCTCGCTGAAATGAGCGCCCAGGCGGAGCAAAGGCACACTGAGCTCATGGCTGTAGTGGCAAGGATGCCCGAATCTATTGTGTCACTGGCAAGGAGTGTCCAGGACTTCAGTGCAGCACAGGCGTCTGCCACGCAAATGCTAAGTGCTGCAATGCAGTCAGTGGCTGGTCTCATGCAGACGCAGATTGAGGCCACGTGAGCACTAACTGATGTCACCCTCGCTGGATCGGGCAGGTTTCCCCGGGGCCCTCCACGCGCCACAGCAGGCCAGCAATCTGTGCTCCCGCAGATTGCTCCGCATGCTGAAGTGCTGCCCCGTGGGAGTGCCAGTGTGTTGCGCGAGCGGGGAGTTGCTGTCCTCTCTCAGGATGACAGCATTCCTGCTGCCAGCACTGTCATTTCTCCACTGCAGTTGCCACTGTAGTGTATGTACCTTTAAGGGGAGAACTATTTTTTACAGCTCCTGTATACTGTAGTACCGGCAGTGACCACACCTGTATATAAACCCTGAGTAGGGATCTGTACTGTTAGTTTTAGAGTAACCCTCATTCAGTAAACACCTGTTGATTGTTCCCCTGCAGTCTCTGTCTAGTTATTGAAGGACACACAACATCAAGATACACGGATCTAACATTGGCGACGAGTCGATTCGAACCTACCTGCAACTCTGCATCACCTCCCAGGGATTCGCTCCTGGAGAACAGTGCAAGAAGAAGGCCGAGTCCAGAAGTACGGGCGTCGACCATCCAGCGGAGACTTGAGCATCGCAGAGGAGGCTGTTGAGAGCTGGGCTTGGTTCTCCAGTCACGGTGGTCCAGCGAAACGGGCTGGCAACAGGTACAGCGCAGACCCTTCCCTGACAGCGGCGGCTAGAACCGACCGATGGCACAGAAAAAGGCCGAGCAGCGTCGACGGGATAAGAGAGAGGGTAAAGCGCACAGGGCGCAGCCAGTGTTCAAGACCGAGCGGCGTCGATGGGAGAAGAGAGTGAGGGTAAAGCGCACAGGGCGCAGCCGGTGTTCAGGACCGAGCGGCGTCGATGGGAGAAGAGAGTGAGGGTAAAGCGCACAGGGCGCAGCCGGTGTTCAGGACCGAGCAGCGTCGACGGGAGAAGAGAGAGAGGGTAAAGCGCACAGGGCGCAGCCGGTGTTCAGGACCGAGCAGCGTCGACGGGATAAGAGAGAGGGTAGAGCGCACAGGGCGCAGCCGGTGTTCAAGACCGAGCGGCGTCGACGGGAGAAGAGAGTGAGGGTAAAGCGCACAGGACGCAGCCGGTGTTCAAGACCGAGCGGCGTCGACGGGAGAAGAGAGTGAGGGTAAAGTGCACAGGGCGCAGCTGGTGTTCAGGACCGAGCGGCGTCGACGGGAGAAGAGAGAGAGGGTAAAGCGCACAGGGCGCAGCCGGTGTTCAAGACCGAGCGGCGTCGACGGGAGAAGAGAGAGAGGGTAAAGCGCACAGGGCGCAGCCGGTGTTCAAGACCGAGCGGCGTCGACGGGAGAAGAGAGAGAGGGTAAAGCGCACAGGGCGCAGCCGGTGTTCAGGACCGAGCGGCGTCGACGGGAGAAGAGAGAGAGGGTAAAGCGCACAGGGCGCAGCCGGTGTTCAGGACCGAGCGGCGTCAATGAGAGAGGCGCACAGGAAAACGCGCAGAGCGCAGCTGGTGTTCAAGGGCTGAGCAGCATCCACGGGGAAGAAAGGAAAGCGCGGGGGACGCCATTTGAGCCGCAGCGGAGAAGAAGGGAGAGCGCGGGAGACGCCATTTTTGAGCCGCAGCGGAGAGGAAGGGAGAGCGCGGGAGACGCATTTTGAGCCACAGCGGAGAAGAAGGAAGAGCGCGGGAGACGCCATTTTTAGCCAGTCTAACCACACCCAGGGATGCCGAAGAGTGGCAGTGTCACAGCATTCGACAATGAAGTCGAAGATTGGGCGACATATGTCGAACGCATAGAAGTGTACTGCAAGGCAAATGAAGTGGCATAGTGGTTAGCACTGTTGCCTCACAGCGCCAGGGACCCGGGTTCGAATCCGGCCTCAGGTGACTGTCTGTGTGGAGTTTGCACATTCTCCCCGTGTTTGCGTGGGTTTCCTCCGGGTGCTCCGGTTTCCTCCCACAGTCCAAAGATGTGCGGGTTAGGATGATTGGCTATGATAAATTGACCCTTCGTGTTAGGGGGATTAAATACGTGGGGTTACGGGGATAGGGTGGGATATGTGTTGGTGTAGGGGTTATGGGGATCGGGTGGGATATGTGTCGGTGCAGGCTCGATGGGCCGAAATGGCCTCTATCTGCACTGTGAGGTTTCTGTGATTTCTGTGAAAGCACTGGTATTGTTGAATTCCATGGGTGCAAAAACATATGGCTTACTGCGAAACCTAGTAACCCCAGAGAAGCCAGTGGAAAAGGATTTTGAAAGCATAGTGTCAATCCTACAGGACCACTTAAACCCCACACCGCTGCTGATAGCAGAAAGATTTATGTTTCACAAAAGGAACAAGCATAAAGATGAAAGTAATGCTGAGTATTTAACGGAACTGCGCAAGCTATCGAAATACTGCCAGTTTGGAACGGGACTAGCAGATACTTTAAGGGACAAGTTTGTGTGTGGGCTTCAAAGTGAAGGAACCCAGAAACGGCTTCTATCAGAAAAGGAACTTACGCTGGACAAGGCTTTCAGCATGGCAGTATCACACGAAGCAGCCGCACGGGGCGCTGCAGAGATACAACGGAGACCGCAAGAATATGGCACAAATGAAATGTCATACGGAGCAGTGAAGTGCTACCGCTGCGGCAGAACAACACACGACCAGAAGGATTGTTGGTTCAAGGACCAAGTGTGCAGACAGTGTGGAAAAGTAGGACACATAGCAAGAGTCTGCAGGTCGGGAAAGAAAACCAGCAGCAAGAAATCTCCACAGGAGAAGTACAAGAAGGTACATAAGGTGACGGAGAGTAGTTCAGACGAACAGAAAAGTGATACAGACTCCGGAAGCAAGGAGCTGGGTTGTCTGAAACGACATAATGTAATCAAAATGGAGGATCACCAAACTATCTGGGTCAAGCTCAAGATAGACGGAGTCCAAGTGAAAATGGAATTGGACACAGGATCAGCCCTAACAGTCATAAACCGAAGGGACTACAAGCGGCTATTCTCACATGTACCCTTGAGAGATACAGAGATTGTCTTGAAGACGTACACGGGGCAAAAAGTCTACCCCAAAGGAAAAATAAGGGTGAACGTTATATACAACGGCAAGGAAACACCAAAAATGGACTTATATGTATTGCCAGATGGAGGACCACCACTACTAGGACATGAATGGATCCGGAAGATACAGTTAGATTGACATTCCATACAAGCACTGACGGTAGATGCCAAAAAGGATGACGACGTCACACCTGGACGACTGTCAAAAATGCTAACTGACGCACAAGAAGTGTTCCAGGAGGGACTCGGAACACTAAAAGGCATAACAGCGACGATCAAAATAGAGAAAAATGCAAGCCCAAAGTTTTTAAGGCCAGACCGGTGCCTTATGCGATCCGCCCAGCCGTCGAAGCAGAGCTGGAAGGTATGGAACGTTCTGGAGTACTGTCCAAAGTTGACTGGAGCGAGTGGGCTACACCCATCGTTCCTGTAATGAAGAGGTCGTTGAGTAATACGCCTGGGGAACCAAAGAAGGTTTGCATCTGTGGGGACTTTAAGGTGACAGTGAACCCAGTCCTTCACACGGTACAATATCTGCTTCCACGAATTGAGGATATTTTCGCCTCGCTATCTGGAGGAAAACGCTTCACTAAGATTGATCTGGCCCAGGCGTACTTGCAAATGGAGGTAGAAGAAGCCTCGAAACAGTACCTCACGATCAACACTCATAAAGGTCTCTACCAATACAACTGGCTGGTGTTCGGGGTAGCATCAGCTCCGGCTATTTGGCAAAGGGCAATGGATCAAGTCCTGCAAGGGATTCCAGGGACCCAGTGTTATTTGGACGACATCCTGGTCACGGGCGAAAATGACAGTGATCACCTCACCAACCTGGAGCAGATGCTCACTAGATTGAAGGAATATGGGCTCCGAGCTAATCGCCACAAATGCGAGTTTTTCCAGAAGCAGATCTCATATTGTGGCCACGTTATTGATGAAGAGGGGTTACATAAGTCCCCTGAAAAGATTGAGGCAGTAGTCAAGACTCCAGCACCAGAAAATGTGTCACAACTGAGGTCGCTCCTTGGGCTGGTGAACTACTACCATAAGTTCTTGCCAAATTTGTCTACAGTACTACACCCACTGAACACCCTACTGCAAACGGGGGTACCATGGAAGTGGAATGACGAATGTAAATGAGCTTTCCAGAAGTGCAAAGAATTGATCACATCAAAAGAGGTGTTGGCTCATTTCAACCCAGCACTACCAATTTGGTTGGCGTGTGATGCATCACCCTATGGTATTGGAGCGGTGCTGTCGCACAAATTCCCGGACGGCTCGGAGAGGCCAGTAGCCTTTGCGTCTTGGTCACTAACCTCAGCTGAGCATAACTACGCCCAGATTGACAGGGAGGCCCTCAGCCTAATGTGGGGAGTGAAAAAGTTCAACCACTATCTGCACGGGCAGAAGTTCACCTTGCTGACTGACCACCAACCACTTGTCTCCATCTTGAATCCAAAGAAGGGCGTTCCGGTGATGACTGCGCAACGGCTACAAAGATGGTCCCTTTTTCTAGGGGCGAACCAATATGAAATAGAGTATAAGGGCACGAAACAGCATGGAAACGCTGATGGGCTATCGCGCCTGCCACTGCCTACTGCGGAGGAAGCACCAGCAATGGACCCTGTCGAAATATTTTATTCGACTATAATTGATCGCTTGCCAGTAACCAACGCGGATATAGAGAAGGAGACCTGAAATGACCCGACACTGTCTCGGGTATATGACTTGACGGTGAAGGGATGGCCAACACATGGCGACTCACTGTTGACAGCATTCTCATCCAGAAGAGAACAGCTGTCAGTATGCCAGGGGACCTTGATGTGTGGATCCCGAGTGGTAATTCCACCCAAGTTAAGGGAGAGAGTGCTCAATGAGCTTCACGAAGGCCATCTGGGAGGGGTGAAAATGAAAAGCCTTGCTAGGGCTTATGTGTGGTGGCCGGGGATCGATCAGCAAATCAAGGACCTGACAAAGAGCTGCTCAGGATGCCAGAAAGTCCAAAATGCACCACCACATGCCCCTCTACACGCATGGGAGTGGCCCTCCTCTCCATGGCAACGGGTGCATATTGATTTTGCTGGTCCATTCATGGACTCAATGTTTTTAATAGCCGTGGATGCGCACTCGAAATGGCCTGAGGTGATCAAAATGTCCTCCACCACCACGGAGAAAACGATTGCAGTCCTACGGACCATTTTTGCCAGGAACGGCTTGCCAGAGCAGATTTGCTCTGATAACGGACCACAGTTTGTGTCCGAAGAATTTCGGAAATTTATGAGAAGGAATGGGGTAAGGCATTACACATCTGCCCCGTATCATCCAGCCACAAATGGATTGGCTGAGAGGTTCGTACAAACCTTTAAAAAGGCAGTAAGGCCATGTGCGATGATGACATTCCACTGCAGCATAAGGTGGACAATTTCCTGTTAGCCTACAGAAATGCGACACATGCAGTCACCAACCAGACCCCGGCCATGATGTTCTTTAACCGAAGGTTGAGATCTCGTCTGGATTTGCTCAGACCAAATGTACGAAGAAATGTTGAGAATAAGCAATTCCAGCACATCAATGAGAAGCCGACAAGGAGCTTCAATGTAGGGCAACCAGTCTTGGCCCGCGACTACCGAACAGAGAAATGGCAACCAGGAACGATATGCACACGGCAGGGGCCACTAATGTACACAGTGGATGTTGGGGAGAAGATTGTGAGACGCCATGTCGACCAGATCCTAGAGTCACAGGAACGAGTCAACCCCATGTCTCGCGTACCTGGTGATGAACCCGACATACAGGTAGCATCTACCCCAGAAACAGTAGCATCGGAAGCTGATGAACCAACCGACGACAGGGGGCCAGAATCGCCTCCGCACCAAGAGCAAGACACTCAGGAAAGGCGCTATCCAGAAAGGATCAGGAAGCCGCCCCAAAGACTGAATTTATAAATGGACTATTTTCAGTTAATGTTGCATGTTAAAAGTGTTAATTGTTAAATGAATGTTATGGTACTGTTAATCTAAAAGGGGAGGAATTGTAGTGTATGTACCTTTAAGGGGAGAACTACTTTTTACAGCTCCTGTATACTGTAGTACCGGCAGTGACCACACCTGTATATAAACCCTGAGTAGGGATCTGTACTGTTAGTTTTAGAGTAACCCTCATTCAGTAAACACCTGTTGATTGTTCCCCTGCAGTCTCTGTCTAGTTATTGAAGGACACACAACATCAAGATACACGGATCTAACAGCCACCACCTGTAGGACAGACTGCTGCCGCCCATGCAAAGTTGGAGCAGTCAGCAGCCGGGCCCTCCAGGCCCAGAGCTGGTCCAGGCCGTCCCTCAAGGGCATCTGCAATCTCAGTTTCTGACACTCAGCAGCCTTCCCCCAGCCTTGCTGCAGCCACTGGGGTCCCAGTGCGGCGGAGCTGCAGGGTGGGAAGGGGGCAATTTCGCAAGGAAAGCAGATCACCCTCGAAGGGCAAAAAGTAGAAGGTGTGGCAAAATGTGGTCCATTGTTTTTTTGAAGGCCGAGGATCGTGGTCATATTTTTGTTACTGTTTTGGTCATTGTCTCCAGGTTGTGAGAGCCAGTTATGTGATTGACTGTTTCTTTGTGTGTTTCTTTCTATTACTTTGTCATGCGGGAAGGATACACAGTTTTGTAAATAAAGAAGTGTCTTTATTCAAAATGTGCATGTTTGTTCTTTGCACTCATTGTTGCCTTGACCGGCTTAGGGGTTGCGGCATGGTTCCATTCAGGTTGTTTGAATGGCAGAAGCCATTCCCTCAGAGGGGGCCTAGAAGCGACTTGCTATAAGCCTTTGACGGACGGCCCTTGCACTTTGTGCCTCCCTCCCGTCTTGGTGCTGCTGCTCCTCCTCTTCCTCCTCCTCCTCTTTCTCCTCCTCTGGTGGTGCTCCAAGGCCCAGTGGCATTGGCTGGGTCCTGAGGATTGCCAGGCTATGCAGCATGCAGCACACAACAACGAAGTGGGAGACTCGCTCAGGCGAGTACTGCAGGGCTCCTCCAGAGTGGTCCAGACAGCGGAACCGTTGCTTGAGCATGCTGATTGTGTGCTCAACGATGTTCCTGGTAGCTTCATGGCTCTCATTGTATCGTTCTTCTGCAGGGGTACTGGGCGAATGGAGCGGGGTCATCAGCCAGGTGCACAGAGGATAGCCCTTGTCCCTGAGAAGCCAGCCTCCTGGGTGAAGCGGGGCCTCGAAAAGGTTTGCCACAGAAGTCTGGCGCAGGATGAAGGCATCGTGGCTGCTGCCTGGAAAGTGGGCATTGACAGCGAGTATCAGCTGTCTGTGGTCACAGACCAACTGGACGTTCAAGGAATGGAAGCCCTTTCGGTTGCGGAAATCCTCGGCATTCTCTTGCAGCGCCCGCAAAGCCACATGGGTGCAGTCAATGGCGCCCTGCACCATGGGGAAGCCCGCTATTCTTGCAAAGCCTGCTGCTTGTCCGGGGTCATCAGGAAAGAGATGTACTCTCGTCTCCTTTTAAAGAGGGCATTTATGACTTGACGGATGCAGCAATGCACCGCGAACTGGGAGATATTGGCAATGTCCCCAGTAGCAGATTGAAAGAAGCCGGTGCATAAAAGTTGAGAGCCACTGTTACCTTCACTGGCACTGACAGAGACATCCTGCTCCTCAGTTGAGGTTGCAGATCTGGCTGGAGGAGGTGGCAGAGCTCAGTGACCACCTCCATGATGAATCACAGCCTTCGCAAACACTGCTCTTCAGACATATTGATGTATGAGAACTGTTGTCGAAAACCCTGGGATGGTAAGGTCTCCTGTACCGACGCCTGTTGGTCCTCCTCCATCTGGCCATGATTGCCACTCTCTCTCTGCGTCTCTGTGCCCTCTCAATGTGATGGAGAAGCACGACGTTCCCATCCATTGCAGCCCCCATAATATGTGGGCAATCAAAGTTATGCCGGTGAAAAAGCAAAGCAACTACAAAGTTATGGGCAGAAGCCAAAACGACCTCAGACAGCGTTGACTCAATGCAGAAGTCTCTCTTTCTCCCTTTGTCTCTCTGCAAATCTCTCTCTCTCTCTCTCAGAACGAGTGGTCCAAAAATGGCTACCACACAGAAGACAGGAAGAGCCCCCTTTAAATAGCGCCCCCCCAGCCCCACAGCGACTGGGAAGCGTTCCAGTCAACCTGTCGTTGGTAGCGACAGGCGGAAAGGAGGGGGGCGCCACTGAATTTCCGGTCCGGGACGCCCCAAGGGCGTTGCACTCTGGAATGACGTCAAGGTCTGTGTGCGCAGGAGAGCGGGCGGTATGGTTTAGCGCCGCCTCTAAATGTCTGCTCAATTTCGCAAGTGTGGTGTATGTAACCTGTTCCACCTTAAGAGAACTACCTTAAGAGATGTACTACTTTCTCTTGGCTGCTGTATACTGTAATACCGGTGGTGACCACACTGGTATATAAGTGTTGTGTAGGGATTTGCTGGGCAGTTCAGCCCTGACCTCCGAATAGTAAGGACCTGTTAAAGTTATTCTTGTGGTCTGTGTCCAGTGATTTATAATAAGCTTAACTGGGACACACAGACTTAACAGTGGCGACGAGTCCGATCTTACCCTGCGGCAGTTTTACATCCAAGGCAGCTTCGTCCTCAGAACGGGCGTCGAGAAGAGGCATCCGCCCTCATCATCCTGCTGAGCACCATCGCACGGGAGGCATCGAGAACCCGGGTTAAAAAGAAAATTCTGACCATGAAGCCCTCCATCAGCGACAGGCAGTGATCATCCCTTCTACCACGGTGGTGGGTAAGCCGATCAGCGACACGAGCAGAAAGTCGGCCGCGTTGACTGTGGAGTGGGGGAGGGAAAACGGAGGAAAAAGGGCGGAGAACTCGACCACGGCCGGTAAAAAGGGCCAGGCTGCAATCGAGGCCGAGAGGCGCAGCGACTGGGGCAGCTTAAGGCACGAGAGCCGCGGAGAACTCAAACGCAGCCGGTGTAAAGGACCGGGCTGCAAGCGGGGCTGCGAGGCAAAGCAGCGTCGGGGAATTGAGAACTGCTGGGGAGGCGAGAACGGCAGCAGCACGGCAATCGCCATTGCAGCCAGCGGGGGAAGAAGGCAAACGCGGGAATCCGCCATTGTAGTCGGCGGGGGAAGAAGACGAGTGCGGGAAAGACCGCCAAGCGCGGGAAGCCGCCATTTTAGTAGGCGGGGGAAGAAGACAAGCGCGGGAAGCCGCCATTTTGAGAAAAAGAATTTTTTTTTAAACTTGCAAGGATGCCTAAACATGGGAACATTAATACCTTTGATAGCGATATCGAAGATTGGACCACGTATGTAGAACGCATGGAAATTTATTGTAAAGCAAATAAGGTACCAGATGATGAGAAAGCACTAACCTTATTAAGCTCAATGGGTGCGAAGACATACGGGCTATTGAAGCACCTTCTATCACCAAATAAACCGGCGGATCAGACTTTCGCGAATATTGTTACTGTCCTGAAAAATCATTTAAACCCCACGCCGCTGATGATAGCGGAACGATTTAAATTTTACAGAAGAACGCAGCTGAAAAACGAAAGCAACGCTGAATTTTTAATTGAACTGCGTAAGCTATCAAAGCACTGTCAGTTTGGAACAGGATTAGCAGATGCGCTGAGAGATAAATTTGTGTGTGGATTGTTAAAAGAAGGAACACAAAAGCGAATGCTTGAGGAGAATGATCTTACGCTTGATAAAGCTGTCACTATTGCAGCATCGCATGAAGCCGCAGCGAGAGGCACGGCGGAAATGCAGCTACGGTCACCGGAACTCAGCACCAATCAAATGGTCGAGGGTACAGTAAAATGTTATCGTTGTGGAAAGACAATGCACGATCAGAACCAGTGCTGGTTCAAAAATCAGGAATGCAGAAAATGTGGCAAGCTCGGTCACATAGCTAAAGTATGCCGGTCAGGAAAGAAGACCAGCAACAAAAAGTCACCGCAGGAAAAGTACAGAAAGGTACACAAGGTGACAGAGAACAGTTCGAACGAACAGAAGTCAGATTCAGACTCCAGCAGTAATGAACTGGGTAGTCTAAGAGTACACAATGTTGGTAAGGAAGCAGACCTCCAAACAATTTGGGTCACACTTCAGATAGCAGGGGTCCAAGTGAAGATGGAATTGGACACTGGATCGGCATTGACGGTCATGAATAAGCAAGATTACAAAAGGTTATTCCCACATATTCCCCTACGGGATACGGAGATTGTATTGAAAACATACACGGGGCAAAGAGTATACCCCATCGGGAAGATAGAGGTAAAGGTGGTCCACAAGGGCAAAGAAAGCCGAGGAATGGACTTATATGTGCTACCTGAGGGAGGTCCACCACTACTGGGACGGGAGTGGATTAGGAAAATAAATATGGACTGGCATTCCTTAAAAGCACTAACGGTAGATTCCGGTAAAAAAGATGTCAAACCTAAACGATTGTCCAGAATATTGGACGATGCTAAAGAGGTGTTCCAACAGGGACTGGGAACACTAAGAGGAATTACGGCAAACATCAAGGTTGAAGAACATGCAAACCCAAAATTTTTCAAAGCCAGACCGGTACCTTATGCGATACGACCTGCTGTGGAAGCTGAGCTGGAAGGGCTAGAACGTTCAGGAGTACTGTCTAATGTAGACTGGAGTGAGTGGGCCACGCCCATTGTTACCGTCATGAAGCGTTCATCGAGCAACAAGCCGGGGGAACCGGGGAAGGTTCGCATCTGTGGAGATTTCAAGATCACTGTTAATCCGGTGCTTCACATGGTGCAGTATCCGCTTCCGCGGATTGAGGATATCTTCGCTTCGTTGTCTGGCGGGGAACACTTCACCAAGATAGACCTGGCACAGGCGTACTTACAGATGGAAGTTGAGGAAGAGTCACGCCAGTATCTCACGATCAACACGCATAGAGGGTTGTACCGGTATAATAGACTGGTTTTTGGAGTGGCATCGGCTCCAGCAATTTGGCAGAGGGCCATGGAGCAGATATTACAGGGAATTCCAGGCACACAATGTTACCTGGACGATATTCTGATTACAGGAGATGATGACGAGGAACACCTTGCAAATTTGGAACTGGTGCTCACCAGATTGAAAGAATATGGACTTCGAGTTAATCGCCAGAAATGTGAGTTCTTTCAGAAGCGGATCTCGTACTGTGGTCATGTCATTGACCAGGAGGGGCTTCATAAGTCTCCTGACAAGATCGAAGCTGTTGTGAAGGCTTCCGCTCCGGATAATGTATCCCAGTTGAGGTCGTTCCTAGGGTTGATTAACTATTACCATAAGTTTCTGCCAAATTTATCCACAGTGCTGCACCCGCTGAATGCTCTTCTGCAGAAGGGAGTACCATGGAAGTGGAGCGAGGACTGTAAGAGGGCCTTTTGCAAAAGCAAGGCATTGATCACCTCAGAGGAAGTGTTGGCTCACTTCAACCCAACGCTGCCTATTCGTTTGGCTTGTGATGCTTCTCCATATGGTATTGGGGCAGTACTCTCACACAAGTTGCCAAATGGCTTGGAGAGGCCAGTCGCGTTTGCATCCAGATCATTGACCTCCGCTGAGCGCAACTATGCTCAGATAGATAGGGAGGCTCTCAGCCTTGTGTGGGGAGTAAAGAAGTTTAATCATTACCTGCAGGGCCAAAAGTTTACGCTACTGACAGACCACCAGCCGTTGGTATCCATTTTTAACCCTAAGAAGGGTGTTTCGGTGATGACAGCACAGAGGCTCCAGAGATGGTCCCTTTTCCTAGGGGCACATCAATATCAGATTGAATTCAAAGGTACAAAGCAGCATGGTAATGCTGATGGGCTGTCGCGCCTGCCACTACCTATAGCGGAGGAGGCACCGACGGTTGACCCTGTTGAGTTATTTCACTCGACCATCATCGAATGTTTACCAGTCACCAATGCAAGTATTGAAAGAGAAACCAGGAACGACCCGACACTGTCCCGGGTCTACGAATTGACAGTGAAGGGATGGCCAGCACATGGTGATCCACTGTTACCGGCATTCTCAGCAAGACGAGAACAGCTGTCCGTCTGTCAAGGAACATTGATGTATGGAACAAGGGTGATTATTCCTCCTAAGTTAAGAGAGAGAGTTCTAAAGGAACTGCATGAAGGTCATCTGGGGGGAGTCAAGATGAAAAGCCTTGCTAGGGCTTATGTGTGGTGGCCGGGTATCGACCAACAGATAGAGGATCTGACGAAAAGCTGCTCAGGGTGCCAAAAAGTTCAAAATGCACCTCCGATTGCACCGCTGCATCCATGGGAATGGCCTTCAACCCCATGGCAACGTGTACATATTGACTTTGCTGGTCCATTCATGGACTCCATGTTTTTAATTGCGGTGGATGCACATTCTAAATGGCCAGAAGTGATTAAGATGACTACAACTACCTCGGAAAAGACGATCGCGGTGCTAAGAACGATATTTGCAAGAAATGGATTGCCAGAACAAATATGTTCAGACAACGGACCGCAGTTCGTGTCAGAATAATTCCAGAAATTCATGAAGAAGAATGGGGTGAAACATTATACCTCTGCCCCATATCATCCGGCTACAAACGGGTTGGCCGAGAGATTTGTACAAACGTTCAAAAAAGCAATAAAGGCCATGAGCGAAGATCAGATTCCACTACAACACAAGGTGGACAATTTCCTACTGGCATATCGAAACGCCACTCATGCAGTGACAAACCAAAGTCCCACCATGATGTTCTATAACAGGAGGTTGCGGTCCAGGTTGGACTTGTTAAAACCAAATGTGCGGAGGGAAGTCAAAAACAAACAGTTCCAGCATATAAATAACAAGACCACTCGGAGTTTCGAAATAGGACAACCAGTGTTAGCCCGGGACTATAAAAATGAGAAATGGCAATCTGGAACAATTCGGGCCAGACAAGGACCCCTGATGTACATGGTAGATATGGGTGTAAATGTAATATGACGTCATGCTGACCAACTGGTAGAATCGAGAACAAGGGTCGAACCCATAGTTACGGCAGAGACAACCGTGGAAGAAGTTAGTGAACCTGAAGCATCTACCTCAGAAGTGAATGTACCTGATGATGATGTCCAATCCATAAGAGATCAACTAGATGAGTCACCCCAGCAACGAGAATCAGAGACCCCTGAAAGGCGTTATCCAACTCGGATCAGGAGGCCTCCTCAGAGACTGAATCTTTGAACTGTTTTGCATGAAGTTGTATATATATATATATGTTATTATGTTATGTTAAATGGGGATATACACTGTTAAGCTAAAAAGGGAGGATTGTGGTGTATGTAACCTGTTCTACCTTAAGAGAACTACCTTAAGAGATGTACTACTTTCTCTTGGCTGCTGTATACTGTAATACCGGTGGTGACCACACCGGTATATAAACGTTATGTAGTGATTTGCTGGGCAGTTCAGCCCTGACCTCCGAATAGTAAAGACCTGTTAAAGTTATTCTTGTTGTCTGTGTCCAGTGATTTATAATAAGCATAACTGGGACACACAGACTCAACATTTCTCTTTATTGGTAGGACAGATTTTTATGTAGCAGTAATGATTATTTAAGCTTATTACTGCCGTATAATTGTATACAAAATTATCAGACCAAATTTTGAAATTGTTCATTCTAGTTATCCTCCACATACCACTAGGGTAAGCCCAGGTAACCAATGAGAAGCATTGCAAAATTAACACGCATTTAAAACCACCCCAGATTAATGTTTGCATTATTTTCCTTTCTTACACAATATGGGGGAGAAATTCAGTTGTGAGCACCACCCGTTAGCGCCTTAAGAGGGCGCTAAGTGGAGCGCTAACCAACTAGCGCCCGGGCGCAGCGATACCTGCACCTCTTGCTGTTAAGTCTGTGTGTCCCAGTTAAGCTTATTATAAATCACTGGACACAGACAACAAGAATAACTTTAACAGGTCTTCACATTTGGTTTTAACAAGTCCAACCTGGACCGCAGCCTCCTGTTATAGAACATCATGGCAGGACTTTGGTTTGTCACTGCATGAGTGGCGTTTCGATATGTCAGTAGGAATTTGTCCACCTTGTGTTGTAGTGGGATCTGATCTTCGCTCATGGCCTTTATTGCTTTTTTGAACGTTTGTACAAATCTCTTGGCCAACCCGTTTGTAGCCGGATGATATGGGGCAGAGGTATGATGTTTCACCCCATTCTTCTTCATGAATTTCTGGAATTCTTCTGACACGAACTGCAGTCCGTTGTCTGAACATATTTGTTCTGGCAATCCATTTCTTGCAAATATCGTTCTTAGCACCGCGATCGTCTTTTCCGAGGTAGTGGTAGTCATCTTAATCACTTCTGGCCATTTAGAATGTGCGTCCACCGCAATTAAAAACATGGAGTCTGTGATAATAATAATAACTTCCAGAAAGTTATGTCATCACTTCCTGTGAACTGTGAACTATGAACTATGAACTTGGTACATACATCACTTCCTGTCATATGTCACTTCCTGTTGGACTGGTCTAAATACTGAACTATTCAGTATTGTAAGAGGCTTCTACCAGAGGCATGGTGAAGACCTCTCTTGTATATAGTGTGTTTATAAGTTGCTTAAAGCTTACTTTAAAGTTACTTGATGTGTGAGACTCCTTTTTCTTACATCAGAGTCCATGAATGGACCAGCAAAGTCAGGGCTTATGAGTGGTGGCCGGGTATCGACCAACAAATAGAGGATCTGACGAAAAGCTGCTCAGGGTGCCAAAAAGTGCATAATGCACCTCCGATTGCACTGCTGCATCCATGGGAATGGCCTTCAACCCCATGGCAACGTGTACATATTGACTTTGCTGGTCCATTCATGGACTCTGATGTAAGAAAAAGGAGTCTCACACATCAAGTAACTTTAAAGTAAGCTTTAAGCAACTTATAAACACACTATATACAAGAGAGGTCTTCACCATGCCTCTGGTAGAAGCCTCTTACAATACTGAGTAGTTCAGTATTTAGACCAGTCCAACAGGAAGTGACATATGACAGGAAGTGATGTATGTACCAAGTTCATAGTTCACAGTTCACAGGAAGTGATGACATAACTTCCCGGAAGTTATTATTATTATCACAGACTCCATGTTTTTAATTGCGGTGGACGCACATTCTAAATGGCCAGAAGTGATTAAGATGACTACCACTACCTCGGAAAAGACGATTGCGGTGCTAAGAACGATATTTGCAAGAAATGGATTGCCAGAACAAATATGTTTAGACAACGGACTGCAGTTCGTGTCAGAAGAATTCCAGAAATTCATGAAGAAGAATGGGGTGAAACATCATACCTCTGCCCCATATCATCCGGCTACAAACGGGTTGGCCAAGAGATTTGTACAAACGTTCAAAAAAGCAATAAAGGCCATGAGCGAAGATCAGATCCCACTACAACACAAGGTGGACAAATTCCTACTGGCATATCGAAACGCCACTCATGCAGTGACAAACCAAAGTCCTGCCATGATGTTCTATAACAGGAGGTTGCGGTCCAGGTTGGACTTGTTAAAACCAAATGTAAAGACCTGTTAAAGTTATTCTTGTTGTCTGTGTCCAGTGATTTATAATAAGCTTAACTGGGACACACAGACTTAACAGCAAGAGGTGCAGGTATCGCTGCGCCCGGGCGCTAGTTGGTTAGCGCTCCACTTAGCGCCCTCTTAAGGCGCTAACGGGTGGTGCTCACAACTGAATTTCTCTCCCATATTGTGTAAGAAAGGAAAATAATGCAAACATTAATCTGGGGTGGTTTTAAATGCGTGTTAATTTTGCAATGCTTCTCATTGGTTACCTGGGCTTACCCTAGTGGTATGTGGAGGATAACTAGGATGAACGATTTCAAAATTTGGTCTGATAATTTTGTATACAATTATACGGCAGTAATAAGCTTAAATAATCATTACTGCTACATAAAAATCTGTCCTACCAATAAAGAGAAATGTTGAGTCTGTGTGTCCCAGTTATGCTTATTATAAATCACTGGACACAGACAACAAGAATAACTTTAACAGGTCTTTACTATTCGGAGGTCAGGGCTGAACTGCCCAGCAAATCACTACATAACGTTTATATACCGGTGTGGTCACCACCGGTATTACAGTATACAGCAGCCAAGAGAAAGTAGTACATCTCTTAAGGTAGTTCTCTTAAGGTAGAACAGGTTACATACACCACAATCCTCCCTTTTTAGCTTAACAGTGTATATCCCCATTTAACATAACATAATAACATATATATATATATACAACTTCATGCAAAACAGTTCAAAGATTCAGTCTCTGAGGAGGCCTCCTGATCCGAGTTGGATAACGCCTTTCAGGGGTCTCTGATTCTCGTTGCTGGGGTGACTCATCTAGTTGATCTCTTATGGATTGGACATCATCATCAGGTACATTCACTTCTGAGGTAGATGCTTCAGGTTCACTAACTTCTTCCACGGTTGTCTCTGCCGTAACTATGGGTTCGACCCTTGTTCTCGATTCTACCAGTTGGTCAGCATGACGTCGTATTACATTTTCACCCATATCTACCGTGTACATCAGGGGTCCTTGTCTGGCCCGAATTGTTCCAGATTGCCATTTCTCATTTTTATAGTCCCGGGCTAACACTGGTTGTCCTATTTCGAAACTCCGAGTGGTCTTGTTATTTATATGCTGGAACTGTTTGTTTTCGACTTCCCTCCGCACATTTGGTTTTAACAAGTCCAACCTGGACCGCAACCTCCTGTTATAGAACATCATGGTAGGACTTTGGTTTGTCACTGCATGAGTGGCGTTTCGATATGCCAGTAGGAAATTGTCCACCTTGTGTTGTAGTGGAATCTGATCTTCGCTCATGGCCTTTATTGCTTTTTTGAACGTTTGTACAAATCTCTCGGCCAACCCGTTTGTAGCCGGATGATATGGGGCAGAGGTATAATGTTTCACCCCATTCTTCTTCATGAATTTCTGGAATTATTCTGACACGAACTGCGGTCCGTTGTCTGAACATATTTGTTCTGGCAATCCATTTCTTGCAAATATCGTTCTTAGCACCGCGATCGTCTTTTCCGAGGTAGTTGTAGTCATCTTAATCACTTCTGGCCATTTAGAATGTGCGTCCACCGCAATTAAAAACATGGAGTCCATGAATGGACCAGCAAAGTCAATATGTACACGTTGCCATGGGGTTGAAGGCCATTCCCATGGATGCAGCGGTGCAATCGGAGGTGCATTTTGAACTTTTTGGCACCCTGAGCAGCTTTTCGTCAGATCCTCTATCTGTTGGTCGATACCCGGCCACCACACATAAGCCCTAGCAAGGCTTTTCATCTTGACTCCCCCCAGATGACCTTCATGCAGTTCCTTTAGAACTCTCTCTCTTAACTTAGGAGGAATAATCACCCTTGTTCCATACATCAATGTTCCTTGACAGACGGACAGCTGTTCTCGTCTTGCTGAGAATGCCGGTAACAGTGGATCACCATGTGCTGGCCATCCCTTCACTGTCAATTCGTAGACCCGGGACAGTGTCGGGTCGTTCCTGGTTTCTCTTTCAATACTTGCATTGGTGACTGGTAAACATTCGATGATGGTCGAGTGAAATAACTCAACAAGGTCAACCGTCGGTGCCTCCTCCGCTATAGGTAGTGGCAGGCGCGACAGCCCATCAGCATTACCATGCTGCTTTGTACCTTTGAATTCAATCTGATATTGATGTGCCCCTAGGAAAAGGGACCATCTCTGGAGCCTCTGTGCTGTCATCACCGAAACACCCTTCTTAGGGTTAAAAATGGATACCAACGGCTGGTGGTCTGTCAGTAGCGTAAACTTTTGGCCCTGCAGGTAATGATTAAACTTCTTTACTCCCCACACAAGGCTGAGAGCCTCCCTATCTATCTGAGCATAGTTGCGCTCAGCGGAGGTCAATGATCTGGATGCGAACGCGACTGGCCTCTCCAAGCCATTTGGCAACTTGTGTGAGAGTACTGCCCCAATACCATATGGAGAAGCATCACAAGCCAAACGAATAGGCAGCGTTGGGTTGAAGTGAGCCAACACTTCCTCTGAGGTGATCAATGCCTTGCTTTTGCGAAAGGCCCTCTTACAGTCCTCGCTCCACTTCCATGGTACTCCCTTCTGCAAAAGAGCGTTCAGCGGGTGCAGCACCGTGGATAAATTTGGCAGAAACTTATGGTAATAGTTAATCAACCCTAGGAACGACCTCAACTGGGATACATTATCCGGAGCGGGAGCCTTCACAACAGCTTCGATCTTGTCAGGAGAATTATGAAGCCCCTCCTTGTCAATGACATGACCACAGTACGAGATCCGCTTCTGAAAGAACTCACATTTCTGGCGATTAACTCGAAGTCCATATTCTTTCAATCTGGTGAGCACCAGTTCCAAATTTGCAAGATGTTCCTCATCATCATCTCCTGTAATCAGAATATCGTCCAGGTAACATTGTGTGCCTGGAATTCCCTGTAATACCTGCTCCATGGCCCTCTGCCAAATTGCTGGAGCCGATGCCACTCCAAAAACCAGTCTATTATACCGATACAAGCCTCTATGCGTGTTGATCGTGAGATACTGGCGTGACTCTTCCTCAACTTCCATCTGTAAGTACGCCTGCGCCAGGTCTATCTTGGTGAAGTGTTTCCCGCCAGACAACGAAGCAAAGATATCCTCAATCCGCGGAAGTGGATATTGCACCGTGTGAAGCATCGGATTAACAGTGATCTTGAAATCTCCACAGATGCGAACCTTCCCCGGTTCCCCCGGCTTGTTGCTCGATGAACACTTCATGACGGGAACAATGGGCGTGGCCCATTCACTCCAGTCCACCTTTGACAGTACTCCGGACCGTTCTAGTCCTTCCAGCTCAGCTTCCACAGCAGGTCGTATCGCATAAGGTACCGGTCTGGCTTTGAAAAATTTTGGATTTGCATGTTCTTCAACTTTGATGTTTGCCGTAATTCCTTTCAGTGTTCCCAGCCCCTGCTGGAACACCTCTTTAGCATCGTCCAATATTCTGGACAGTCGTTTAGGTTTGACATCTTCCTTTTTGCCGGAATCTACAGTTAGTGCTTTTAAGGAATGCCAGTCCATATTTACTCTCCTGATCCATTCCCGTCCCAGTAATGGTGGACCTCCCTCAGGTAACGCATATAAGTCCATTCCTCGGCTTTCTTTATCCTTGTGGACCACCTTTACCTTTATCTTTCCAATGGGGTATACTCTTTGCCCCGTATATGTTTTCAAAACAATCTCCGTATCCCTTAAGGGAATGTGTGGAAATAACCTTTTGCAATCTTGCTTATTCATGACCGTCAATGCCGATCCAGTGTCCAATTCCATCTTCACTTGGACTCCTGCTATCTGAAGTGTGACCCAGATAGTTTGGTGGTCTGCTGTGTTACCCACATTATGTATTCTTAGACAACCCAGTTCCTTACTGCTGGAGTCTGAATCCGTCTTCTGTTCATCCGAACTGTTCTCTGTCACCTTGTGTACCTTTTTGTACTTTTCCTGCGGTGACTTTTTGCTGCTGGTCTTCTTACCTGACCGGCATACTTTAGCTATGTGACCGAGCTTGCCACATTTTCAGCATTCCTGATTTTTGAACCAGCACTGATTCTGATCGTGCGTTGTCCTTCCGCAACGATAACACTTTACTGCACCCAATGCCATTTGATTGGTGCTGAGTTCCGATGACCTTAGTTGCATTTCCGCGGTGCCTCTTGCTGCGGCCTCGTGCGATGCTGCAATGGTGACAGCTTTCTCAAGCGTAAGGTCCTTTTCTTCTAGCAGACGCTTTTGTGTTCCTTCTTTTAATAATCCACACACGAATTTATCTCTCAGAGCATCTGCTAGTCCTGTACCAAACTGACAGTACTTTGATAGCTTACGCAGTTCAATTAAGAATTCAGCGTTGCTTTCCTCTTTCAGCTGCGTTCTGCTGTAAAATTTAAATCGTTCCGCTATCATCAGCGGCGTGGGGTTTAAATGTTCTTGCAGGATCGTAACAATTTTTGCGAAAGTCTGACCCGCCGGTTTATCTGGTGTTATCAGATGCTTCAATAACCCGTACGTCTTCGCCCCCATTGAGTTTAATAATGTTATTGCTTTCTTATCATCTGGTACTTCATTTGCTGTACAATAAACTCCAATGCGTTCTACATACGTGGTCCAATCTTCAACATCACTATCAAAAGCAGTGATGTTACCGTGTTTAGGCATCCTTGAAATTTTCTTTAACTATTTTATTTTCCCAAAATGGCGGCTTCCTGCGCTTGTCTTCTTCTCCCGCCTACTAAAATGGCGGCTTCCCGCGCTTGGCGGTTTTTCCTGCGCTCGTCTTCTTACCCCGCCGACTACAATGGCGGCTTCCCACGTTTGCCTTCTTCCCCCGCTGGCTGCAATGGCGATTGCCGTGCTGCTGCCGTTCTCGCCTCCCCAGCGGTTCTCAATTCCCCGACGCTGCTTTTTGCTCCCCCGCGGGTCCTGTGGGCATTCACGCTTCCCCTGCTGTTGCGCCTCTCAGCCCCGCTTGCAGGCCGGTCCTTTACACCGGCTGCAGTTGAGTTCTCCGCGGTTCTCGTGGTCTTAACGCTGCCCCAGTCGCTGCGCCTCTCGGCCCTGATTGCAGCCCGGCCCTTTTCACCGGCCGCGGTCGAGTTCTCCGCCCTTTTTCCTCCGTTTTCCCTCCCCTACTCCACAGCCAATGCGGCCGACTTTCTGCTCGTGTCGCTGATCGGCTTACCCACCACCGTGGTAGAAGGGATGATCACTGCCTGTCGCTGATGGAGGGCTTCGTGGTCAGAATTTTTTTTCTTTTTAACCCGGTTCTCGATGCCTCCCGTGCGATGTGGTGCTCAGCAGGATGATGAGGGCGGATGCCTCTTCTCGACGCCCGTTCTGAGGACGAAGCTGCCTTGGATGTAAAACTGCCGCAGGGTAAGATCGGACTCGTCGCCACTGTTGAGTCTGTGTGTCCCAGTTATGCTTATTATAAATCACTGGACACAGACAACAAGAATAACTTTAACAGGTCTTTACTATTCGGCGGTCAGGGCTGAACTGCCCAGCAAATCACTACACAACGTTTATATACCGGTGTGGTCACCACCGGTATTACAGTATACAGCAGCCAAGAGAAAGTAGTACATCTCTTAAGGTAGTTCTCTTAAGGTGGAACAGGTTACATACACCACAAGAAACACCATGCAAAAATTTATTTTAACATTTATATTGAAACTAAATATTACCCAAACCATCTGACGTCAATTTTTCAATCCAAGACTTGCTTTAAAAAACTGGCCCAGAAATTCGGGTCGGGGGCTTCCCGCGGGTGCAAGCCTCCGACCTGCACTTACCTGACGCGCCGGCCGTTGAGCTGTGGGCCCCCGTGGGATTCCGATCCTGGGCCTGCTCCAACTGCCGGCGCACAGTGCTTGCGTATCCCACGGGCGCAGTTAGTTCGAAGCGACTCCTGGGATCATGTGGGCCATGGGGAGCCAATAGTAGCAGGAAATCTCTATTCATAAATTTGACAGGAAGACCTGTGAAATTTATGAATAGAGTTCAGCCCCAAAACATAACTAAAACTTCAAATAAATTTGGGGCGCAGCGCAGGTGCTGTCAATAATCACTTTCCCCGAGACACACTGGCGCCGGACAGCTCTTAAAGGGGCGCGTCAATTAGGATCACCAGACACAACACTTCCTTGCAGGCCTGAAATTCGGCGCTAACTTACCTGTGGCGCTCCAGTCTAGCAAGACATGGAGAGGGTGAGGCAGAGGGCGGAGCGCTTCACAGATCGGGCACTGAAAGCTTTGGTTGGCACTGTGGAGCGCCGGCGTGCTGTTCTGTACCCTGAGGATGGGAGGAGGCCTCATCAAGCCGATTACCGGCGAGCTTGGAGGGAGGTTTCCACCAGAGTGACCTCCAGCAGCGCGGTGCCCAGCACTCCAGTACAATGCAGAAAGAAGTTTAACGACCTCACTCGGGTCGTCAGGGTGAGTGCCTTTTCCACCATCATCTTCCTCCCTCCATCTGCACCTGACTTTATGGCCAGAGGGTGCACGAATCCCCAAAGGCCATCTGTCAGCCAGCACCCATGTCCCTTTCAGGAAACACACACGCATATGCAGCTCAGTGGATGATGTAAGGGCTATTCAACCATGGGGGACATGTAATGTCAGCTCAGTGCATGATGTAAGGGCTATTCAACCATGGGGGGCATGTAATGTCAGCTCAGTGCATGATGTAAGGGCTATTCAACCATGGGGGGCATGTAATGTCAGCTCAGTGCAGCATGTTTCATCACTTCCCATCCTTTCTCCTGCAGGCCAAGCTGGCGAGGAACCGGAGGGAACAAATCCGCACTGGAGGAGGCCGGCTTGAGCTGCACATCCTCACCGAGCTGGAGGAGAGAGTCCAGCTGATTCTGGGAAGCCGGATGAGTGGTCCTGTCACCTCTGGAGCTGCTGACCCCATAGTGCACAGCGATGGTAAGGTTATCACCTTTTTGATCTCTCTCCTACCACTTGTTCCCTCCACCAGCATGATTTTTCACTGTCGACCACTACAGTACATTGCAGCACTCATGCCTCCCTCGCTGCCACCCTGTCCTCACGCTAAAGCCACTCCTGTACCTCCCTGCTTTCAGATGCTGATTCGCCAGGTGAGGAGGCGGGCCCTCAAGCTGCCACTGTGAGTGACTCTGGAGGCGACAAGCAGGAGGAAGCCGGACCATGCCAAACACCCTCAGGCGAGCCAGCCCATTGGCAGACTGGGGGCACAACTTCCCTGGAGGGGAGCAGGGGGGACAGCTCTGAGGAGGAACCAACTCCAGGCACCAGCGGGCTGCAGCAACGCAGGGGTGTAGGGAAGCTCAGGGGCTGTCTCCCCAGAGGGCGAGTCAGGCCGCCAGTGCTGCTGCACAGAGCGCAGAGGAGGTGCGTGCCCTTGCAGAAATGAGCACCCAGGCTGGGCTGAGGCACACTGAGCTCATGGCTGCATTGACAAGGTTGCCTGAAACCATCGAGACACTGGCGAGGAGTGTCCAAGACTTCGGTGCAGCACAGGCTCGGAGTGCGCAGGGCTTCAGCGAAGCAATGGAAAGGACTGTCCAGGGCTTCAGCGAAGCAATGGAAAGGACTGTCCAGGGCTTCACCGAAGCACTGGCACCTGCCATGCTAGTGCTGAGTGCTGCCACGCAGTCACTCGCTGATCTCCTGCATATGCAGATTGAGGCCACGCGAGCACTGACTGCTGCCACCCTCGATGGCTCAGGCAGGATTACCCGGGCTCCGTCAGATTGCTCCGGATGCTGAAGTGCTGCCCCGTGGGAGTGCCAGTGTGTTGGTCGAGCAGGGAGTTGCTGTCCTCTCTCAAGATGACAACATTCCTGCTGCCACCACTGACACTTCTCCACTGCAGCTGCCACCACCTGCAGGACAGACTGCTTCCACCCATGCACAGGTGGAGCAGTCAGCAGCCGGGCCCTCTAGGCCCAGAGGTCATCCAGGCCGCCCCTCAGGGGCATCTGCGCTCAGGGACAGTCAGCAGGCCTCCCCCAGCCTTGCTGCAGCCACTGGGGTCACATTAAGGAGGAGCTGCAGGGAGGGAAGGGGCCAGACCCGAAAGAGACCAAGATCACCATCAGGGGGCAAACAGTAAAGGGTGCTGATGAAGCCTCTGCTGAGTTGGAATCAAGGCCAAGGAAGATGGTATGATTGTTATTTATGTTTTGGCCAGTCTCCTGGGTGTGAGAGTGTGGTGATTATTCTTGTTTTATAAGAAGCATTGTAATTGGTTGCCTGTTTTCCTGCCTTGAGATATATGCTGTAAACTTATTGGTTAGTTGATTCCATGTGACCTGTGGTGGCCATCTTAAATTCAGTTTTCTACAGTGGTTGAGACTGGGTGCTCAACATGTACTTGCTGGTTTTTTAAGGTTAATAAAGCCTAGCTTTTGAAAGGCAATCTACTCTTTATCTCAATTTATCGCAATAGTAGAAGCACTGCGTAAATGGAGGCATTATTTATCTGGGCGACATTTTACGTTAGTAACTGACCAAAAATCTGTGTCCTTCATGTTTGATGTCAAACATTTCGGAAAGATTAAGAATGATAAAATAATGAGGTGGAGGATCGAGTTGGCATGTTATCATTTCGATATAGTCTATCGTCCGGGGAAGGATAATGTTGCCGCTGATGCGCTGTCGAGGGCTTATTGTTCTGTGCTTCACGGAGATACGCTTATTAATCTTCATAATGCTTTGTGCCATCCTGGTGTTACGAGGATGATACACTTCGTACGCAGTAAGAATTTGCCCTTTTCAGTTGAAGACGTCAAGCGGATGACTTCGTCATGCTCTGTCTGCGCCCGGTGTAAACCGAATTTCTTTAAGCCTCAACGAGCTCATCTTATAAAGGCTACTTCTCCCTTTGAACGCCTGAGCGTTGATTTTAAGGGGCCTCTTCCTTCAACGACTCAGAATCGATATATATTTACTGTTGTGGATGAGTTTTCAAGGTTCCCTTTTGCTTTTCCTTGTGCAGATGTATCAGCTGCTACAGTTATTAAATGTCTGACAACTTTTTGTCATCTTTGGGATGCCTGCGTATATCCATTCGGATCAGGGAAGTTCTTTTATGTCTTCCCAGTTGAAGGAATACCTCCAGAGTCGGGGAATTTCTACTAGCAGAACTACCCCGTATAATCCCCAATTAATGGACAGTGCGAACGATACAATGGGGTGATCTGGAAGGCAGTTATGTTGGCTTTGACATCCCGGAACCTTAAGAATACACAGTGGGAAATGGTACTGCCTGATGCCCTGCATTCCATTAGATCATTGCTTTCAACGGCTACTAATGTGACCCCCCATGAAAGGCTCTTCAACTATCCGTGGAGATCCACTACGGGATATTCGGTACCTTCATGGCTTACTATGCAGGGACCTGTGCTGCTCCGACGCCATGTTAGACTGTCAAAGTATGATCCTTTAGTGGAGGAGGTGGAGCTATTGGAGGCAAATTCCCAATATGCTCATATTCGATTCCAAGATGGGAAAGAAAGTACGGTTTCAGTTAAAGACTTAGCTCCTTGTGGTGGCCAGCCCTCTCCTGAGGACATTAACAATAGCCATAATTCAGATAATTTTGATGTCGTCACAGATACTACGAACATTTCCAATCCTATTGCAGACACTTACAATTCTCTTAGTCTGCCCCCGATGGATGTTCATGACCCTCCCAGTCTACCTTCTAATGGGACTTCCAATCCGGAAACCGTTGATAATCGGGATATTGATAGCCTCCCTGCAGAAGATATTTCTGTGTCTCCTGGTGTGGGAGGGCAAGGAACTCCACCAAGGCTAAGAAGGTCGACACGAACAAGATATCCGGTCGACCGATTAAAAATGGACTTTTAAAATAATTAATAAATTAATAGTAAAATTTTAAAATTGTTGAAGGCATTATACATGTATTGCTCTAGTCATAAATAACTAATTGTAAACTGTAAAGGCTGCCTAGGTTGAAGTATATTTTAAAAGGAGGGGTGAATGTGGTGATTATTCTTGTTTTATAAGAAGCATTGTAATTGGTTGCCTGTTTTCCTGCCTTGAGATATATGCTGTAAACTTATTGGTTAGTTGATTCCATGTGACCTGTGGTGGCCATCTTAAATTCAGTTTTCTACAGTGGATGAGACTGGGTGCTCAACATGTACATGCTGGTTTTTTAAGGTTAATAAAGCCTAGCTTTTGAAAGGCAATCTACTCTTTATCTCAGAGAGTAAACTGCTATGATTGTTATTTATGTTTTGGCCAGTCTCCCGGGTGTGGGAGTCACTAATGTGTCAGTGTGTTAGTTTTGCTTTCTGTTGCTATTGCTTTTTCATGTTGGAAGGAAGCACATTTTGTTTAATAAAACACTTTATTCATTTACAATGGCCATGTCTGCTATTTACATGCATATTGCCCTTCACAGGCTTGGGGGTATGAGGGCGGTTCCATTCCTGTTCTTGAAATTGTTAAGTCCGTGAATGATTGAGACACGGACTAGCAGGAGAGAAAACATTACTGGTGGAAGGCATAAACGAATCTAACCAACAGAGGCTCTCTAGCGCCTTTTATACAGGGGTGGTCACTGCCGGTACTGCAGGCTGAGACCAGTTATTCTCTTAAAGGTACATACACAACAATTCCTCCCCTTTTAGATAAACAGTACATAACATTCATTTAACAACTAATGATAACGAATTACAATCACAATTACTGTTGCTAGTTACATTGGTTAAGTTTAAGCAATTATAAGTTCAGTCTTTGAGGAGGCTTCCTGATTCTGTCTGGATAACGCCTCTTTGGAGTATCAGGTTCTTCTGGCAATGTTGAGTCGGAATCAATGTCGTTGTTTGGTTCATCTGCTTCCAATATTACCGGTTCTGCGGTAGCTGCAATTGGAACGTCGATTTCATTACCAGGTGTATCAGATCGTGGTGTGGAGTTGACGTTTTCCAGTGACTCTAGAATCTGGTCAGCATGGCGTCTTACAATGCTCTCCCCAACGTCCACGGTATACATGAGAGGTCCTTGTCGTGTACAAATCGTTCCTGGCTGCCATTTCTCAGTGCGGTAGTCCCGGGCCAAAACTGGTTGACCTATCTTAAAACTCCTGGTCGGCCTTTCATTCATATTCTGAAACTGCCTGTTCTCCACATCTCTTCGGACGTTTGGCTTAACCAAATCCAAGCGGCATCGTAGTCTTCGATTGAAGAACATCATGGCTGGAGTTTGGTTGGTAACCGCATGTGTCGCATTCCGGTAGGCAAACAAGAAGTTGTCCACCTTGTGTTGTAGGGGTATATCTTCATTACACATTGCCTTGATAGCCTTCTTAAATGTTTGGACAAACCTCTCGGCCAATCCATTCGTGGCTGGATGATATGGGGCAGATGTGTAATGCTTAACACCATTGTTCTTTAAGAACCTCCGGAACTCTTCAGATACAAACTGTGGTCCATTGTCAGAGCAAATCTGTTCAGGCAGCCCATTCCTGGCGAATATGGTTCGTAAAACTGTGATAGTTTTTTCCGCGGTGGTTGAGGACATTTTTATTATCTCTGGCCACTTTGAATGTGCATCCACCGCAATTAAAAACATCGAGTCCATGAAGGGACCAGCAAAATCAATGTGCACCCTTTGCCATGGAGATGAGGGCCACTCCCATGGATGCAGAGGAGCTTGTGGTGGGGCGTTTTGGACCTTCTGGCATCCTGCACAGCTCTTGGTCATCTCTTCGATTTCTCTATCGATTCCCGGCCACCACACAAATGCTCTGGCTAAGCTCTTCATTTTTACCCCACCCAGGTGACCCTCATGAAGCTCATTGAGCACTCTATCCGTCAACTTAGGTGGAATTACTACTCTGGATCCACACATCAAGGTTCCTCTGCACACTGACAGCTGTTCTCTTCTCGGCGAGAATGCTGGCAGCAGTGGTTCGCCATGTGCTGGCCATCCCTTCACCGTTAAATCATAGACCCGTGATAGTGTCGGGTCATTCCGTGTTTCCTTTTCTATGTTTGCATTCGTCACAGGGAGACATTCGACTATGGTCGAGTGGAATAACTCCATTGGATCCACTGCAAGGTCTTCTTCTTCCACCGTCGGCAACGGTAGACGTGACAATCCATCAGCATTTCCATGCTGTTTAGTTCCTTTGTACTCGATGTCATATTGGTGTGCCCCTAGGAAAAGGGACCATCTCTGCAGCCGTTGTGCTGTCATTATTGGTACGCCCTTCTGAGGGTTGAAAATGGAGACAAGAAGTTGATGATCGGTTAGTAGAGTAAATTTTTGACCGTGCAGATAGTGATTGAACTTCTTCACCCCCCACACTAGGCTGAGGGCCTCTCTGTCAATCTGGGCGTAGTTATGCTCGGCAGAAGTTAACGAGCGTGACGCAAAAGCTATCGGCCTCTCCAAACCATCAAGGAATTTATGTGACAGTACCGCCCCAATGCCGTAGGGAGACGCATCACACGCTAGCCTGATTGGGAGTGCTGGGTTGTAGTGAGCCAATAATTCCTTTGAAGTGATTAAGTCCTTACTCTTCTGAAAAGCACGTTTACAATCATCGCTCCATTTCCATGCTACCCCCATTCGTAGCAGGGCGTTCAGCGGGTGCAGAATTGTCGACAAATTCGGCAAAAACTTATGATAGTAATTCACCAACCTGAGGAATGACCTCAGTTGCGACACATTTTCAGGCGCTGGGGCCTTAACAACCGCTTCAATTTTGTCAGGGGACTTATGTAACCCCTCTTCATCAATCACGTGGCCACAATACGATATCTGTTTCTTAAAAAATTCGCACTTGGGGCGGTTGGCTCGCAGCCCATGTTCCCGTAGTCTAGTGAGCACCTGTTCTAGGTTGTTAAGGTGTTCACTGTCATCTTCACCTGTTACAAGGATGTTGTCCAAGTAACACTGAGTCCCCGGAATCCCTTGCAGGACTTGTTCCATCGCTCTTTACCATATCGCCAGAGCCGATGCTACTACGAATACCAATCGATGATACTGGTAAAGACCTTTGTGAGTGTTTATTGTGAGATACTTCCTAGAGGACTCTTCAACCTCCATCTGCAAATATGCTTGTGCTAGGTCAATTTTTGTAAAACGCTTCCCTCCAGACAGCGAGGCAAAGATGTCTTCTATCCTTGGAAGAGGATATTGTACTGTGTGAAGGACAGGGTTCACCGTCACCTTGAAATCCCCACAGATGTGAATCTTCCTTGGCTCTCCGGACTTATTGCTTAACGTTTTCTTCATGATAGGAACGATGGGTGTCACCCACTCGCTCCAGTCGACCTTAGACAACACGCCCGCCTTCTCCAGATTCTCCAGCTCTGCCTCAACGGCTGGGCGAATTGCATATGGTATCGGTCTCGCTTTGAAAAACTCGGGAACTGCATTCTCTTCTATTTTTAACGAGGCGGTTACGCCTTTAAGCGTGCCCAGTTCTTGTTGAAATACCTCTTTGGCGTTAGCTAAGATTGTTGACAATCGTCCAGGAGTGACATCTTCATCTTTTTTACCGTTCACCGTCATTGCATGAATGGAATGCCAATCTAAGTTTATCTTCCTGATCCATTCCCGTCCCAATAACGGTGGTCCACCATTTGGCATTATGTAGGGATACAATTTCCGTATTTTCTTGCCATTGTATTCGACAGGCACCCTTATTTTTCCTCTGGGGTATACTTTTTGCCCCATATACGTCGTCAAGATGATGGATGTCTCTCTCAAGGGTATGTGTAAAAATAGCCGCTCGTAGTCTCGTCGATTCATGACGGTTAGCGCTGATCCTGTATCCAATTCCATTTTAACTTGGGACCCTGCTATCGTGAGAGTGACCCAAATGGTTCGGTGATCCTCTTTTGCGATTACATTGTGAAGTTTGAGACAGCTTAATCTCCTGTTCTCGGATTCACTATCGCTCATCTGGTCTTTGGAACTACTGTCCGTCATCTTTTGGACTTTCTTGTACGGTTCCTTAGTAGCCTTTTTGTTGTTGCTGGTCTTCTTCCCAGACCTACAAACTCGTGCAATGTGTCCAATCTTCCCGCATTGTCTGCATATTTTGTCTTTGGACCAGCAGTCCTTCTGGTCATGGTTAGTTCTGCCGCAGCGATAACATTTTGCAAATCCCCGTGTCATTTCGTGGGTGCCGTATTCCTGTGGTTTTTGTTGAATTTCTGCAGCTCCCCTGGCTGCTGCTTCATACGATACTGCCACGCTGAAAGCCTTATCTAGCGTCAGCTCTTTTTCTGCGAGTAACTTCTTCTGTGTTCCTTCACTCAGGAGTCCACAGACAAATTTGTCCCGTAGGGTATCTGCCAGTCCTGCTCCGAACTGGCAGTGCTTTGATAGCTTGTGTAGTTCCGTAAGATACTCAGCATTGCTCTCATCTTTGTGCTGAGTTCTCCTGTGGAATTTAAATCTTTCTGCTATCAACAGCGGTGCAGGGTTTAAGTGCTCCTGTAGAACAGCAACAATTTCGTTAAAACTCTTCGCCTTCGGTTTGGCTGGAGTAATCAGGTCCCGCAATAGGCCGTACGTTCTAGCGCCCATTAAGTTTAGCAATATTGATGCCTTTTTCCCCTCCGCTATTTCATTTGCCTCGAAATATACCTCGACTCTTTCCACATACGTGGTCCAGTCCTCTAATGTATTATCAAAAGCAGTGATACAGCCAGTCTTCGGCATCTTGCAAATCTAAAATGGCGCCTCCCGCGCTTTGCCTTCTTCCCCGATTTAACAAAATGGTGCCTCCCGCGCTTTTCCTTCTTCCCCGCTGTTGTTAGCGCTGCTTTCCATGATTTCTTGCGCGTATTCTTTTTCTTTTATTATTTTCCCGTCGTGGAGCGGACCCTCTGGGACACTTCCCTCCCTCTTCTGAGGTCCGAACGCTGCCCAGCTTCGAAACACCGGCCGCGCCCTGTATGCTCCACCCTCTCTCTCTCTCCTCGCTGCCCGGCCCCGTTGAAAGGCAACCCGATCGAGCTTCAGCCCGCCGCAGCCCAGGAAGGATCAGAGCACTACCTGCCACCAGCCCGATTAGCTGGGAAACCACGGACCGAGGAACCCAGCCTGGCTCTGGACAGTCTCTCCTGCAAAGCCTTGAACCCGATGATTGACGGTCGACGCCTGTTCCTCGAGTTTCAATGGACTCTATTTTTTTTTTCTTCCGACCTTCAACAATGTCGTCGGAGCTGCTGCCGAGTTGCAGGTAAGTACGTTTCTTACTCGTCGCCAGTGTTAAGTCCGTGAATGATTGAGACACGGACTAGCAGGAGAGAAAACAAAACAATCTTGACTGGTGGAAGGCATAAACGAATCTAACCAACAGAGGCTCTCTAGCGCCTTTTATACAGGGGTGGTCACTGCCGGTACTGCAGTCTGAGACCAGTTATTCTCTTAAAGGTACATACACAACAGAAATGGCAACAAGCATTCCGTGAGAGGGGCCTAGAAGCGACTTCTGATCAGCCTCTGCGCACGGCCCTTCCAGTTAGTACCTCCCTCCCATCTTGGTCCTCCTCCTCCGCTGGTGCCCCAATGTCTGGTGGCATTGGCTGGGTAGGTAGGATAGCCAGGTTATGCAGCATGCAACAAACAACCACGAAGTGCGAGACTCGTTCAGGCGAGCACTGCAGTGCTCCTCCGGAATGGTCCAGACAGCGGAACCGCTGCTTCAGCACGCCGATTGTGTGCTTCCCAATGTTCCTCGTCGCCTGATGGCTCGCATTGTAGCGTTCTTCAGCAGGGGTGCTGGGTGACTGGAGCGGGGTCATCAGCCATGGGCACAGAGGATAGCCCTTGTCCCCGAGAAGCCAGCCTTCTTGGTGAACCAGGGCCTCGAAAAGGTCTGCAATAGAAGTCTGGCGCAGGATGAAGGCGTCGTGGCTTCTGCCTGGGAACTGCACATTCACTGCGAGGATCAGCTGTCGGTGGTCACAGACCAGCTGCACATTCAAGGAATGGAACCCCTTGTGGTTACGGAACTCCTCCGGATTGAAAACAGGCACCCGCAAAGCCACGTGCGTGCAGTCAATGGCACCGTGCACCATGGGGAAGTCCGCTATTGCTGCGAAGCCCTCTGCGTGCTCCCGCTGCTTGTCCGGGGCCATTGGGAAGGAGATGTACTGCCGCCTCCTTTTAAACAGGGCATCAGTCACTTGACGGATGCAGCAATGCACCGCAAACTGCGAGATGCTGGCTATGTCCCCAGTTGCAGCCTGAAAAGAGCCGCTCGCGTAGAAGTTCAGGGCAACAGTCATCTTCACAGCCACCGACAGAGATATCCTGCACCTTATCTGAGGCTGCAGATCTGTCTGAAGCAGGTGGCACAGCTCAGTCACCACCTCCTTTTTAAAGCGCAGCCTTCTGATACACTGCTCCTCTGACATGTTCATGTAGGAAAACTGCTGTCGGAAAACCCTGCCAGCGTACGGTCTGGTGTGGCGATGTCTGTTGGGCCTCCTCTGTCTGGCCATGCCTGCCCCTCTCTCCCTGCGTCTCAGTGCCCTTTGCGGATGATACAGCAGCAGGACGTTCCCCTCCAATGCAGCCCCCATAATAAGTGCCCACAGGAAGTTTTCCCGTTGTAAATGCTCACCAACAGCAAGGTGATGTTCAGAAGGCTGAAGTTCCTCTGCCTGCGTTGGTTCAGTGGTCAAATGGCTCTCAGTGTGCAGCTCAGCAACTCTTTGTAACTCTCGAGCAAGTTGTGCTCCAAAAATGGCTGCCGCTTTTAAACCACACCAGTCCCTTTTAAATAACACCCCTCCAGCCCGAGAGCGACTGGGGAACGTTCCAGGTAAGCTGTCCTTATTAGCGCCAAGCGCTACGGAGGGGGGCACCACTGAATTTCTGGTCCGGGGTGCCCAAAAGGCGTTGCACACTCAAATGACGTCATAATCTGCCTGCGCCCGTGAGCGGGTGCTAAGATTTAGCGCCGGCGCTAAATGTCAGCTCAATATGGGGAGAGGCACTGGGTTTGCTGCGCCCGTCCGGAAATTGGCTAGCGCCCCATTTCTCGGCCTCTTTAGGCGCTAAACGGTGGCGCAACCAACTGAATTTCTCCCCTTACATGTTTTGGTGATTTTTTATGGTCATTAGGTAAACACTTCCGTCTCCAAGTAATACTGCCAATTCTAATGCTGAATTATTATTAGAAATGTCAAGAAAGAGTGGGCCTAAGGACAGGTATAAAATGTTTATGACTGACTTATTTTTCTCTTTAAAACTGCACTTTCCCTGAAGGGATAATTACTAGTCCTAGCCCCTTTAGGGCTACCCCGGATCAGGCGTATTCACCAGACATTCATTTTCAACTAAAGTTTGAGGTAGCTGAATCCTAAAGACGCTTAATTGGGTCTAAAGGTCCAGACTATCTCTCCCTAAAGGAAACAAACAACCTGAAGATGTTACCGTCCTCCAGATAGCACTTTTTTACTAAGTTTAGCTAGGCTGTAATGTTCCGGATATTATGAGGGTCCAGAAAACTCCCTCAGAATTCTGCAACTCCTCACCAAGGAGTGTACAGAGATTGAGTTTGATACAGAAGTATTATGTGAGACAATTCTAAAAATATATAGATTTATTAAAGAACCAACATGTAAGTACAGTAGGTGTTTCAATCGCAACATTAACAGTTCCAAATACAAAAAGCTTACAATTCTATTATCAGAGATCCTTATTCTCAAATCTTAACTTCGCTACATTGTTACAGTTCTTAGTTTATTCCAGGATATCCACCAAAATCAAATACAATACCTTGATCCCCGAGATACAAAGAGTTGAAGACTTACAGAGCTAGCTCTGAAGCCGACAATCGCTTTGCCCCTTTACAGCGAATCTATCATCCCATTTGAAAGTTCAATTTTTATACCCTTTTGCAGTGGTATTTCCTTTGAAGTTTTCTGCTGATGTAAGCTAATTATCTGTAGTCATTTTTCTGCTGACCCCTGCTATTCTTACGGTCAGTTCAGCTGGTAGCATTAAGAATCGTGTCTCTAACTTTAGGTGTTCGAAGCTTAGCATAAAAAACGGTGTGGAGCAGGTGTATCTATTTGATGTCATTCTTACCAAAGTCTTCTGTTTGTGTGTCTTTTTACGATGTGTAAATTAAAAACACCTCAACCAGGTGCACCATTGTCTTCTTAGTTACCTCAGTTGGTTGTAACACAGACTTGTGTCTCCAGTGTTTCATTTGATGTCATTTTTATGAAGGCATATGTTTCTTAATTTTCTGTGTTTCTTTCTGAAGTGTTGGTTTAAGACACCTTTACAGGGTGTACCATTGTGTTCTTTCCAAAGCTGCAGACTTCAGGAACCTTTAACCTTCTGTTTCAACAAGGCTATTGATTCAGTGTCAACAACTTATCTTATCTCAATAGCCTGAATGCTGTTCACAGCTTTTCCATTGTTAGGTTTTTAGATTTTCAATCCCAGTTTGTCATGTTACAAAGGCCAGAATTCTTTCATAGAATGGGGTATTTTTTCTGAATATGGCTTATACCTTCACATCCCTAATTAGTGTTTTTAATGGCCTGGATTTTGCGGTAAATAGTAAGGCTATCACAGCACTCACGTTCTTGAGTAAATTGGACAGCAACTTCCAGTGACCGCACACATGCAGTTAAACGCTAAAATCAGGAAGTTGCCGTCCGAGTTGCCCTGCTCCTCCAGAAGCTGCGCTATACTGGTATCTCATCGAGAGACTCAGTACTGAAACACATGGAAAGGAGTGAAGTTGCGGTACCTACCTGATAGATACCCACTAAACTTGCCAGTAACTGCATGACAAGTCTTAATTACTGCCAAATAACCTCTGCCAATGAAAACTAACTTTTACAAGTGTGGAGTTTCATCCCTTCAGATTTTAATTACTTTTGGAGATTTAAAAAAAATTAAAAACCTCAAATAATTTTTTTAAACTTTTTCTTTCTGTCTCTTTTATCTCTCTCTCTTAATCCCAATTTTCTTTCCCTCTCTTTATTTAATTTCTGTAAATGTTTTGGCACTGAATTAACTATTCTAACTTACACTTCCTAGTTCAGACTCTGCAGGCTGAACCTTAACTCCCCAAAACAGGGGGGGGGGTGGTTGGGTTTGGGGTCAGGTCAGAGGTTAAAATTCAAAAATTGTGAAAAGGAACACAACTCGCCCACTTCCAGTTTTAGTGGAGGCGGGACGAGGGGCGCGCGACCAATACACTCCCAGGAGGAGGGTTGGTTATTTAAATATTAAAATGAAGGCCCGCAGCCTCATTATAACAGTCATCCTATTTTTAAACTCGTGTCAGCCAGGTTTCCCAGGCTTCAGGAAACCTGGCAGATGAAAGGAGGCGAGAAGGGCTGAATCCATGAGGTAAGTGCGTTTACAGCACTGTTTCTGGGCCAGGAGGAGCAGGAGTGCTTCCTACAGGTCCAACAAGCTACCCGGTAAACCCCTGCAACTGGCCACCATTCAACGCCCCCCACCACCACCCAACCACCATTGGACCTTCTCCAGCAGCCCCCCACCCCGCACCCCCATCATCGGACCTCGCCACCCGCCCCCGACCACCATTGGACCTTCCCCAGCAGACCCCCACCCCCCACCCCCACCATTGGACCTCGCCACCCGCCCCCGACCACCACTGGACATTCTCCAGCAGCACCCCCACCCCCCGCCCCCCACAACCACCATCGGACCTCGCCACCCGCACCCGGCCATCATTGGACATTCCCCAGCAGCTCCCCCAACCCCCACCCCAACCATCGGACCTCGCCACCCGCCCCCGACCATCATTGGACATTCCCCAGCAGCTCCCCCACCCCCCACCCCCACCATCGGACCTCGCCACCTGCCCCCGACCACCATTGGACATTCCCCAGCAGCAGATCCCTCACCCCGCACCCCCAGCATTGGACCTCGCCACCCGCCCCCGACCACCATTGGACCTTCCCCAGCAGCTCCCCCACCCCCCACGACCACCATCAGACCTCGCCACCAGCCCCCGACCACCACTGGACATTCCCCAGCAGACCACCACCCCCCAAGACCACCATCGGACCTCGCCACCCGCCTCCGACCACCATTGGACCTTCCCCAGCAGCCCCCCCACCCCACAAGACCACCATCGGACCTCGCCACCTGCCCCCGGCCACCATTGGAAATTCCCGGGCAGCCCCCCCACCCCGCACCCACACCATCGGACCTCGCCACCCGCCCCGGAACACCACTGGACATTCCCCAGCAGCTCCCCCATGCCCCACCCCCACCATCAGACCTTGCCACCCGCCCCCGACCAGCATTGGACATTCACCAGCAGCTGCCCCACCCCCCACCCCCACCAACAGACCTCGCCACCTGCCCCCGACCACCATTGGACATTCCCCAGCAGCTCCCTCATCCCCCACCCCCACCATCGGACCTCGCCACCCGCCCCCGACCACCATTGGACATTCCCCAGCAGACCCCCCACCCCCACCATCGGACCTCGCCACCTGCCCCCGACCACCATTGGACATTCCCCAGCAGCTGCCCCACCCCCCAACCCCACCATCGGACCTCGCCACCTGCCCCCGACCACCATTCGACATTCCCCAGCAGCTCCCCCACACCCCGCCCCCACCATCGGACCTTGCCACCCGCCCCCGACCACCATTGGACATTCCCCAGCAGGCCCCCACCCGCAACGCCACCCCCACCATCAGACCTCGCCACCCGCCATCGACCACCATTGGACATTCCCCAGCAGCGCCCCACCCCTACCCCCACCATTGGACCTCGCCACCCGCCCCCGATCACCACTGGACATTCCCCAGCAGCCCCCCCACCCCCCACGACCACCATCGGACCTCGCCACCCGCCCCCGACCTCCATTGGACATTCCCCAGCAGCTCCCTGATATACCTATCAATTCATCCAATGAAAAGCGATGAGTTAAGAAAGTAACTATAGGTTTTTATTGGCTAAATAACAGAGCCCACCCTCGTGGGTGATCGGATCCAACAAGGAGGAATACCAGCCAGTCGACCACCTTTATACCTGGGCAGGTAGGTGGAGCCATGGGCGGAGTCAGCAGTGGTCAGCCCAGGTATAACAGCATGACAAGAGGCGACCTCGTATAGTGATACAACAGTGTGAACAGTGATAACCATAGAGTAACGATATAACAGTGATAACTATAGTGTAACGATAGTGAACGATAGAAGTGGTTTACCACACTCCCCCACCCCCCGCCCGCACCATCGGAACTCGCCACCCAACCCCGACCACCATTGGACCTTCCCCAGCAGCCCCCCCACCCCCCAAGACCACCATCGGACCTCGCCACCCGCCCCGACCAACATTGGACATTCCCCAGCAGCCCCCCCACCCCCACCATCGGACCTCGGCACCCGCCCCCGGCCACCATTGGACATTCCTCAGCAGCTCCGCCACCCCCCACCGCCACCATTGGACCTCGCCACCCCGCCTCCGACCACCATTGGACATTCCCCAGCAGCCCCCCCAACCCCCACCCCCACCATCGGACCTCGCCACCCGCCCCCAACCTCCATTGGACCTTCCCCAGTAGCCCCCCCACCACCCAGCCGCACCATCGTACCTCGCCACCCGCCCCCGACTACCATTGGCCATTCCCCAGCAGCCCCCCCACCCCCAACCACGGACGCCGCCACCCACCCCCGACCACCATTGGACATTCCCCAGCAGCCCCCCCACCGCCACCATCGGACCTCGGCACCCGCCCCCGGCCACCATTGGACATTTCCCAGCAGCTACGCCACCCCCCACCCCCACCATCGGACCTCGCCACCCGCCCCCGACCACCGCTGGACATTCCCCAGCAGCTCCTCCACCCCTCAACCCCACCATTGGACCTCGCCACCCGCCCCCGACCACCATTGGACCACCCCCAGCAGCCCCCCCATCCCCCAAGACCACCATCGGACCTCGCCACTGTGGTAAACCACTGTAGTTCACTGTGTTCACTGTTGTTGTTGTTGTTGTTGTCGTTCACTCTTGTTTCACTGTTGTGCCTGACTATGCCTCAGCTGACTCCGCCCCTGGGCTACCGAGTATAAGAGGGGCCGCATGGCAGCTCCTGGCATTCGGTCGTCCACAAGAGGCATAGTCCTGATCTGTCTGAAGTGCAATTCAGTAGTTAATAAAAGCCTGTTGTTCTGAACTCTGCCTAGCCTTTATTAGAATTGATAGCGCATCAGCCACCCACCCCCGACCACCATTGGACCTTCCCCAGCAGCCCCCCCATCCCCCAAGACCACCATCGGACATCGCCACCCGCCCCCGACCACCATTGGACCTTCCCCAGCTGCCCCCCCAACCCCCACCCACACCATCCGACCTCGCCACACGCCCCCGACCACCATTGGAAATTCCCCAGCAGCTCCCCCAACCCCCAGCTCCACCATCGGACCTCGCCACCCGCCCCCGACCACCATTGGGCCTTCCCCAGCAGCACCCTCATCCCCCAAGACCACCATCGGACCTCGCCACCCGACCCAACCACCATTGGACCTTCCCCAGCAGCCCCCCCATCTCCCAAGACCACCATCGGACCTCGCCACACGCCCCCGACCACCATTGGACATTCCCCAGCAGCCCCCCCACCCCCACCCCCACCTACGGACCCCGCCACCCACCCCCACGCCCACCTACGGACCCCGCCACCCGCCCCCGACCACCATTGGACATTCCCCAGCAGCCCCCCCACCATCGGACCTCGCCACCCGCCCCCGACCACCATTGGACATTCCCCAGCAGCACCCCCACCCCTACCCCCACCATTGGACCTCGCCACCTGCCCCCGATCACCACTGGACATTCCCCAGAAGCTCCCCCACCCCCACCATCGGACCTCGCCACCTGCCCCCGACCACCATTGGACATTCCCCAGCAGCCCCCCCAACCCCACCATCGGACCTCGCCACCTGCCCCCGACCACCATTCGACATTCCCCAGCAGCTCCCCCACACCCCGCCCCCACCATCGGACCTTGCCACCCGCCCCCGACCACCATTGGACATTCCCCAGCAGCCCCCCCACCCCCAACCCCGCCCCCACCATCGGACCTTGCCACCCGCCCCCGACCACCATTGGACATTCCCCAGCAGCGCCCCCACCCCTACCCCCACCATTGGACGTCGCCACCCGCCCCGATCACCACTGGACATTCCCCAGCAGTCCCCCCACCCCCCACGACCACCATCGGACCTCGCCACCCGCCCCCGACCTCCATTGGACATTCCCCAGCAGCTCCCTGATATACCTATCAATTCATCCAATGAAAAGCGACGAGTTAAGAAAGTAACTATAGGTTTTTATTGGCTAAATAACAGAGCCCACCCTCGTGGGTGATCGGATCCAACAAGGAGGAATACCAGCCAGTCGACCACCTTTATACCTGGGCAGGTAGGTGGAGCCATGGGCGGAGTCAGCAGTGGTCAGCCCAGGTATAACAGCGTGACAAGAGGCGACCTCGTATAGTGATACAACAGTGTGAACAGTGATAACCATAGAGTAACGATATAACAATGATAACTATAGTGTAACGATAGTGAACGATAGAAGTGGTTTACCACACTCCCCCACCCCCCGCCCGCACCATCGGACCGCGCCACCCAACCCCGACCACCATTGGACCTTCCCCAGCAGCCCCCCCACCCCCCAAGACCACCATCGGACCTCGCCACCCGCCCCCGACCAACATTTGACATTCCCCAGCAGCCCCCCCACCTCCACCATCGGACCTCGGCACCCGCCCCCGGCCACCATTGGACATTCCTCAGCAGCTCCGCCACCCCCCACCGCCACCATCGGACCTCGCCATCTGCCCCCGACCACCATTGGACATTCCCCAGCAGCAGATCCCTCACCCCCCACCCCCAACATTGGACCTCGCCACCCGCCCCCGACCACAATTGGACCTTCCCCAGCAGCTCCCCCAACCCCCACGACCACCATCAGACCTCGCCACCAGCCCCCGACCACGACTGGACATTCCCCAGCAGACCACCACCCCCCAAGACCACCATTGGACCTCGCCACCCGCCTCCGACCACCATTGGACCTTCCCCAGCAGCCCCCCCCACACCACAAGACCACCATCGGACCTCGCCACCTGCCCCCGGCCACCATTGGAAATTCCCCAGCAGCCCCCCCACCCCGCACCCACACCATCAGACCTCGCCACCCGCCCCCAACCAGCATTGGACATTCACCAGCAGCTGCCCCACCCCCCAGCCCCACCAACAGACCTCGCCACCTGCCCCCGACCACCATTCGACATTCCCCAGCAGCTCCCCCACACCCCGCCCCCACCATCGGACCTTGCCACCCGCCCCCGACCAACATTTGACATTCCCCAGCAGCCCCCCCACCCCCACCATTGGACCTCGGCACCCGCCCCCGGCCACCATTGGACATTCCTCAGCAGCTCCGCCACCCCCACCGCCACCATCGGACCTCGCCACCCGCCCCCGACCACCATTGGGCATTCCCCAGCAGCCCCCCCCAAACCCCACCCCCCACCATCGGACCTCGCCACCCCGCCCACCATTGGACCTTCCCCAGTAGCCCCCCCACCACCCAGCCCCACCATCGTACCTCGCCACCCGCCCCCGACCACCATTGGCCATTCCCAGCAGCCCCCCCACCCCCAACTACGGACGCCGCCACCCACTCCCCGACCACCATTGGACATTCCCCAGCAGCCCCCCCACCCCCACCCCCACCTACAGACCCCACCACCCACCCCCGACCACCATTGGACATTCCCCAGCAGCTCCCCCACCCCCACCATCGGACCTCGCCACCCGCCCCCGACCACCATTGGACATTCCCCAGCGGCGGCCCCCCCACCCCCCACCCCCACCATCGGTCCTCGCCAACCGCCCCCGACCACCATTGGACCTTCCCCAGCAGCTCCCCCACCCCCCGCCCCCCACCATCGGACTTCGCCAACTGCCCCCGACCACCATTGGACATTCCCCAGCAGCTCCCCCACCCCCACCATCGGACCTTGCAACCTGCCCCCGACCACCATTGGACATTCCTCAGCCGCCCCCCCCCACCCCCACCATCGGACCTCGCCACCCCCCCCGACCACCATTGGACATTCCCCAGCAGCCCCCCCACCCCCACCCACACCATCGGACCTCGCCACCCGCCCCCGACCACCATTGGACCTTCCCCAGCTGCCCCCCCACCCCCCACCCCACCATCGGACCTCGCCACACGCCCCCGACCACCAATGGAAATTCCCCAGCAGCTCCCCCACCCCCACCATCGGACCTCGCCACCCACCCCCCGACCACCATTGCACCTTCCCCAACAGCCCCCCCATCCCCCAAGACCACCATCAGACCTGGCCACCCGCCCCCAACCACCATTGAACCTTCCCCAGCAGCCCACCCCACCCACACGCCCACCTACGGACCCCGCCATCCACGCCCGACCACCATCGGACCTCGCCACCCACCCCCGACCACAATAGGACATTCCCCAGAAGCTCCCCCACCCCCCACCCCCACCATCGGACCTCGCCACCTGCCCCCGACCACCATTGGACATTCCCCAGCAGCCCCCCCACCCCCACCATCGGACCTCGCCACCTGCCCCCGACCACCATTGGACATTCCCCAGCAGGTCCCCCACACCCCGCCCCCACCATCGGACCTCACCACCCGCCCCCGACCACCATTGGACATTCCCCAGCAGCCCCCCCACCCCCACCATCGGACCTCGCCACCCGCCCCCGACCACCATTGGACATTCCCCAGCAGCTCCGCCACCCCCCCACCATCGGACCTCGCCAACCGCCCCGACCACCATTGGACATTCCCCAGCAGCCACCCCACCCCCCACCATCGGACCTCGCCACCCGCCCCCGACCACCATTGGACCTTCCCCAGTAGCCCCCCCACCCCCCACGACCACCATCGGACCTCGCCACCAGCCCCCGACCACCATTGGACATTCCCCAGCAGCTCCCCCACCCCCCACGACCACCATCGGACCTCGCCACCCGCCCCCGACCACCATTGGACATTCCCCAGCAGCCCCCCCACCCCCCAAGACCACAATCGGACATCGCCACCCACCTCCGACCACCATTGGACCTTCCCCAGCAGCCCCCCCACCCCCCAAGACCACCATCGGACCTCGCCACCCGACCCCGACCACCATTGGACATTCCCCAGCAGCTGCCCCAACCCCCGCCACCACCATCGGACCTCGCTACCCGCCCCCGACCACCATTGGAACTTCCCCAGCAGCCCCCCAACCCCCCGCCCCCCATGACCACCATCAGACCTCGCCACCCGCCCCCGACCACCATTGGACATTCCCCAGCAGCCCCCACCATCGGACCTCGCCACCCGCCCCCGGCCACCAATGGACATTCCCCAGCAGCCCCCTCACCCCCCACCCCCACCATCGGACCTCGCCACCCGCCCCCGACCACCATTGGACAGTCCCCAGCAGCTCCACCACCCCCCACCCCCACCATCGGACCTCGCCACCCGCCCTCGACCACCATTGGACTTTCCCAGCAGCTCCGCCACCCCCCACCCCCACCATCGGACCTCGCCACCCGCCCCCTACCACCATTGGACATTCCCCAGCAGCTCCCCCACTCCCCAACCCCACCATCGGACCTCGCCACCCGCCCCCGACCACCATTGGACCATCCCCAGCAGCCCTCCCATCCCCCAAGACCACCACCGGACCTCGCCACCCACCCCCAACCACCATTGGACATTCCCCAGCAGCCCCCCCACCCCCACCTACGGACCCCGCCACCCACCCCCGACCACCATTGGACATTCCCCAGCAACCCCCCCACCCCCACTCCCACCTACAGACCCCGCCACCCACCCCCGACCACCATTGGACATTCCCCAGCAGCCCCCCCACCCCCCACCCCCACCAACGGACCTCGCCACCTGCCCCCGACCACCATTGGACATTCCCCAGCAGCTCCACCAACCCCCGCCAACACCATCGGACCTCGCTACCCGCCCCCGACCACCATTGGACATTCCCCAGCAGCACCCCCACCCCCCACCCCCACCATCGGACGTCGCCACACGCCCCCGACCACCATTGGACATTCCCCAGCAGCCTCCCCAGCCCCCACCCCCACCATCGGACCTCGCCGCCTGCCCCCGACCACCATTGGACATTACCCAGCAGCTCCCCCAAACCCCGCCACCACCATCGGACCTCGCCAGCCGCCCCCGACCACCATTGGACATTCCCCAGCAGCTCCGCCACCCCCCACCCCCACCATCGGACCTCGCCACTCGCCCCCGGCCACCATTGGACTTTCCCAGCAGCTCCGCCACCCCCACCATCGGACCTCGCCACCCACCCCCGACCCCCATTTGACATTCCCCAGCAGCCCCACCACACCCACCCCCACCTACGGACCCCGCCACCCACCCCCGACCAACATTGGACATTCCCCAGCAGCCCCCTCACCCCCCACCATTGGACCTCGCCACCTGCCCCCAACCACCATTGGACATTCCCCAGCAGCTCCACCAACCCCCGCCAACACCATCGGACCTCGCTACCCGCCCCCGACCACCATTGGACATTCCCCAGCAGCACCCCCACCCCCCACCATCGGACGTCGCCACACGCCCCCGACCACCATTGGACATTCCCCAGCAGCCTCCCCAGCCCCCACACCCACCATCGGAGCTCGCCACTCGCCCCCGACCACCATTGTACTTTCCCAGCAGCTCCGCCACCCCCACCATCGAACCTTGCCACCTGCCCCCGACCACCATTGGACATTCCCCAGCCGCCTCCCCACCCCCACCATCGGACCGCGCCACCCGCCCCCGACCACCATTGGACATTCCCCAGCAGCCCCCCCACCCCCACCCCCACCATCGGACCTCGCCACCTGCCCCCGACCACCATTGGACCTTCCCCAGCTGCCCCCCCACCCCCCACCCCCACCATCCGACCTCGCCACCTGCCCCCGACCGCCATTGGAAATTCCCCAGCAGCTCCCCCACCACCCACCCCCACCATTGGACCTCGCCACCCGCCCCCGACCACCATTGGACCTTCCCCAGCAGCCCCCCCGCCATCCCCCAAGACCAACATCGGACCTCGCCACCCGCCCCCGGCCACCATTGGACATTCCCCAGCAGCCCCCCCACCCCCACCCCCACCTACGGACACCGCCACCCACCCCCGACCACCATCGGACCTCGCCACCCACCCCCGACCCTCATTGGACATTCCCCAGCAGCGCCACCACCCCCACCCCCACCTATGGACCCCGCCACCCACCCCCGACCAACATTGGACATTCCCCAGCAGCCCCCCCATCCCCCACCCCGACCATCGGACCTCGCCACCTGCCCCCGGCCACCATTGGGCATTCCCCAGCTGCCCTCCCACCCCCCACCCCCACCATCGGACCTCGCCACCCGCCCCGACCACCATTGGACATTCCCCAGCAGCCACCCCACCCCCACCATCGGACCTCGCCACCCGCCCCCGACCACCATTGGACCTTCCCCAGTAGCCCCCCCACCACCCAGCCCCACCATCGGACCTCGCCACCTGCCCCCGACCACCATTGGACATTCCCCAGCAGCTCCCCCACCCCCCACGACCACCATCGGACCTCGCCACCAGCCCCCGACCACCATTGGACATTCCCCAGCAGCCCCCACACCCCCCAAGACTACCATCGGACCTCGCCACCCGCCCCCGACCTCCATTGGACATTCCCCAGCAGCCCCCCACCCCCACCATCGGACCTCGCCACCTGCCCCCGACCACCATTGGACCTTCCCCAGCAGCTCCCCGACACCCCGCCACCACCATCGGACCTCGCTACACGCCCCCGACCACCATTGGAACTTCCCCAGCAGCCCCCCCACCCCCCGCCCCCTACGACCACCATCAGACCGCGCCACCCGCCCCCGACCACCATTGGACATTCCCCAGCAGCTCCCACCATCGGACCTCGCCACCCGCCGCCGACCACCAATGGACATTCCCCTGCAGCCCCCTCACCCCCACCCCCACCATCAGACCTCGCCACCCGCCCCCGACCACCATTGGACATTCCGCAGCAGCTCCGCCACCCCCCACCCCCACCATCGGACCTCGCCACCCGCCCCCGACCACCATTGGACTTTCCCAGCAGCTCCGCCACCCCCCACCCCCACCATCGGACCTCCCCACCCGCCCCCGACCACCATTGGACATTCCCCAGCAGCTCCCCCACCCCCCAACCCCACCATCGGACCTCGCCACCCGCCCCCCATTGGACCATCCCCAGCAGCCCTCCATCCCCCAAGACCACCATCGGACCTCGCCACCCACCCCCAACCACCATTGGACATTCCCCAGCAGCCGCCCCACCCCCACCTACAGACCCCGCCACCCAACCCGACCACCAGTGGACATTCCCCAGCAGCCCCCCCACCCCTACCTACAGACCCCGCCACCCACCCCCGACCACCATTGGACATTCCCCAGCAGCCCCCCCACCCCCACCATCGGACCTCGCCACCCACCCCCGACCACCATTGGACATTCCCCAGCAGCTCCCCCAACCCCCGCCACCACCATCGGACCTCGCTACCCGCCCACGACCACCATTGGAACTTCCCCAGCAGCCCCCCCCACCCCCCACGACCACCATCAGACCTCGCCACCCGCCCCCGACCACCATTGGACATTCCCCAGCAGCCCCCACCATTGGACCTCGCCACCCGCCCCCGACCACCAATGGACATTCCCCAGCAGCCCCCTCACCCCCCCACCCCCACCATCGGACCTCGCCACCCGCCCCCGACCACCATTGGACATTCCCCAGCAGCTCCGCCACCCCCCACCCCCACCATCGGACCTCGCCACCCGCCCCCGACCACCATTGGACTTTCCCAGCAGCTCCGCCACCACCACCATTGGACCTTGCCACCTGCCCCCGACCACCATTGGACATTCCCCAGCCGCCCCCCCACCCCCACCATCGGACCTCGCCACCCGCCCCCGACCACCATTGGACATTCCCCAGCAGCCCCCCCACCCCCACCCCCACCATCGGACCTCGCCACCCGCCCCCGACCACCATTGGACCTTCCCCAGCTGCCCCCCTACCCCCCAACCCCACCATCCGACCTCGCCACCCGCCCCCGACCGCCATTGGACCTTCCCCAGCAGCCCCCACCCCCATCCCCCAAGACCACCATCGGACCTCGCCACCCACCCCCGACCACCATTGGACATTCCCCAGCAGCACCCCCACCCCCACCTACGGACCCCGCCACCCACCCCCGACCACCATTGGACATTCCCCAGCAGCCCCCCCACCCCCACCCCCACCTACGGACCCCGCCACCCACCCCCGACCAACATTGGGCATTCCCCAGCTGCCCCCCCACCCCCCACCATCGGACTTCGCCACCCGCCCCCGACCACCATTGGACATTCCCCAGCAGCCCCCCCACCCCTACCCCCACCATCGGACCTCGCCACCCGCCCCCGATCACCACTGGACATTCCCCAGCAGCCCCCCCACCCCCCACGACCACCATCGGACCTCGCCACCCGCCCCCGACCTCCATTGGACATTCCCCAGCAGCTCCCCCACCCCCACCATCGGACCGCGCCACCCGCCCCCGACCACCATTGGACCTTCCCCAGCAACCCCCCCCACCCCCCCCATCGGACCTCGCCACCCGCCCCCGACCACCATTGGACCTTCCCCAGCTGCCCCCCCACCCCCCCATCGGACCTCGCCACCCACCCCCGACCACCATTGGATCTTCCCCAGCAGCTCCCCCAACCCCACCCCCACCATCGGACCTCGCCACCCGCCCCCGACCACCATTGGACATTCCCCAGCAGCCCCCCCACCCCCACCATCGGACTTCGCCACCCGCCCTGAACCATTGGACCTTCCCCAGCAGCCCCCCCACCATCGGACCTCGCCACCCGCCCCCGACCACCATTGGACATTCCCCAGCAGCTCCTCCACCCCCCACCCCCGGACCTCGCCACCCGCCCCCGACCACCATTGTACATTCCCCAGCAGCACCCCCACCATCGGACCTCGCCACCCGCCCCGAACCATTGGACCTTCCCCAGCAGCCCCCCCACCCCCACCATCGGACCTCGCCACCCGCCCCCGACCACCATTGGACATTCCCCAGCAGCTCCTCCACCCCTACCCCCACCATCGGACCTCGCCACCCGCCCCCGATTGGACATTCCCCAGCAGCCCCCCACCCCCCACATCGGACCTCGCCACCCACCCCCGACCACCATTGGACATTCCCCAGCAGCCCCCCACCCCCACCATCGGACCTCGCCACCCGCCCCCGACCACCATTGAATCCCATAGAAAGCCTGTGGGCAGGTGTAATTGTAATGAACAGCTGGCACTGGTCATTTGCTGCTGACAGCAAATTCTGGGCCACTAAGTTATTAATTTTCGAAGTAAGTTTGCCATTATTTCAGAACAATATTACTGGACATCTGTTGTCACAATCTGGTTTCTGGCAGCCCATTTCCATATCTTTTCAATTCCTTGGCACTGGCTCACTATTTTATTTAATCTTAACATTTTAAAATCTTTAAATGATCTGGTGATACAGACTCAGATTTTAAGATCACATCCTTTTATTTGGAAAAATCTTAGAAGACACAATGGAGAACTGGTGACACACAAAACAAAAACAAGAGACTATGGGACAAAAATGGCTATTCAACCCACCAAGTCCAATTCCTCTACAGTCCATGTACAATTCATTGTGTCACATACCTTATCCTACCCGTTTAATCCCACCCCACCACCCCCATAATATTTCTAACTACTTACCTAATCTTACATCCCATATTAGATTACTAGTCTTTTTTCACATGGTCAAAATGATCCACAGAACATTTGATCATCTCAATCTGTACTTGGAGCCCTTAATTCCATTCCTAACCAGATAATTAGCCAGTTTTTTTTAATGTTAACTGATATACTGATACAAATCTACAACTGTGCAGGGAAAACCCTTTCTGTTTAAAGTCTTATTTAAGGCTATTTTTAAAGTTTTGAAAAACTAAATTCAGTAAAGTTCATACACTTTCTTGACTTTGGCTTATTACAGGCTGCATTACATAGTAGTTGCAAGTATGGCACAGTACAGGGTAAATACAGTCAGGATCTTAAAGAGTTTAGAATTTTGTTAGCACTTAAGTGTTGACAGCTGATAGGATCAGGATATTTTCCTGGATACGGGGAGGGGAAGGAGGATAGCGTGGCCTAGTTATATGCTCACAAGTTAAATGAATAACCTGCTTGATCTACATTATCCATTCCGCTCAGTTCTCTGGTTTCATAGTATCACAGAAACTTGCCTCACAGGAGGCCGCCATTTGGCACATCGTGCCTATACTGGCTCTTTGAAAGGTCAGCCGTGTTTAGTCCCACACCCCTGCTTTATATCCAGAACCCTGTAAGTTCCCCATTCTCAAGTACCTGTCCAACTCCCTTTTCAAATTAGTTATGGAATCAGCTTCCACCATCTTTTCAGGTGGAGCGTTACTGATCCCGACAACACCCGGAGTGAAAACATTTCTCATGTCCTGTCAAAATCTTTTGCCAATGATTTTAAATCTATGACCACTGGTTATTGACAAAACTTGGAAGTATAGCGAACAGTGAGGAGGCTAGTGATAGACTTCAAGAAGACATAGCTAGGCTGGTGAAATGGGCGGACACGTGGCAGATGAAATTTAACGCAGAAAAGTGCGAAGTGATATTTTGGTAGGAAGAACGAGGAGAGGCAATCTAAACTAAAGGGTACAATCCCAAAGGGGGTGTATGAACAGAGAGAGCTGGGGGTATATGTGCACAAATCGTTGAAGGTGGCAGGGCAGGTTGAGAAAGCAGTTAAAACGGAGATGAGGAATTTCTTCTCTCAGAGGGTCGTGAATCTTTGGAATTCTCGACACCTGTAGCCCACATGTTTGTTAGTCCTGTTCCTTCAGCAGAGCTCTCATAATGAAGATTCCCCAAACTACTGAGCATCTCCCAGCTTTTCTGGTGCTGAATTGTTTGGATATTATCATGAGATCCGCTTGAACAAGAAGTCCAACTTCCTCGACCACTGTCTGCTGCATCAAGAGAAGTTCGATCTCCCTGGTCCTGGGTTAACTCCTCCATACTCGGTGAAGACAGTACTGCCGCTCCTGCAGACAGACTTCCTCTGCCCTCTGTGCTTGTTGATGTACAGGAACTAAATAAGAGAAAGCACTGATTTAAATGTTGGGAAAAAATAATGAAAATTACAGTCTCACATTTAAATGATATTCCACAGATTGAAAGTTAGCTCAACCGTTACAATATTCATTAAAGGAAAAAAGTATAATGATCACATTGCTCCCGATTGGACCCCTTAAATTTAAATTACTATCGGAGCATCAGCACCATGGAGTGCAGGCATGTGTTCACATCACAATTCCCAAATCACTGATTTCCCGATCTTAAGTCAAATTATTGGGGGGGGGGGGCGGGGAGAGAAAGAATTATTATTGTGTGCCGTAGCGGTTTGTTACAACTGAGTGGCTTGTTCGGCCATTTCAGAGGGCAGTTAAGAGTCATCCACATTGCTGTGGGTCTGGAGTCGCATATCGGCCAGAGCAGGTAAGGACGGCAGATTTCTTTCAAGGACATTAGTGAACCAGATGGGTTTTTACGACAATCTGATAGTTTCATGGTCATCATTACTGATACTAGCTTTTTATTCCAGATTGTTTTAATTAACTGAATTTAAATTCCCGAGCTGCCGTGGTGGGATTTGAACTCACGTCATTAGTCCAGGCCTCCGGATTACTACTGACACTACCACTACGCTACCGTTTATAACAGTGAATGCCAAAGTTGGCTCCTACCCCTCATAATTAAGATAATAGCCAGTGAGTTGTTCTGCAGAAGCTGCCACTGTTTGCAGTGGCAATGTTCCTCATATGCTTGGCTAAAGGCTACAAGTACAGGACAGAGTGCATGTTTTCACCTCCAGCAAACCACCTACTTAATGAGCTAGTTGGAAACTAAATGAGGCCGAATTAGCCGTCACCTTAGACTCGAATGCAGCAAACACTAGAATAGCAAACTTTTTATCATTGCAGCACTTCAAACCATAGCTAAGTGTTTGAAAAACAACAAAAACTTGCTCCAACCTGATACAGTATTGATCTGGGTCAACTGCTGATGGCCTTTCCAGTCTTCTTTCTATACCCAAGCCTAAATGTGAATCGATAACAGTGACACAATGTCGCTGTCGCCGGTCATCATGGAGGCTGACAGATCCTGAGTCGAAGGAGGAATTGCTGACAATGCTGGAGTGGGAGGAAATTTCACTGTGACCAGAGGCTGAAAAATTATCCGCAGGAGTACTTGGTGCCAAAGCAAAACCTGGGAAATAGAAAGGTTCGAATTAGACAGGAGCCAAATTTTAATACCAGTTATGTACATGGAAGAGCTGGGGAAGAGAAATAATCTGAATTTCATTAGTATTAAAGTATTGCTTCATATCCATCGCACTAATTAACTTATTCATTAAACCTGGACTGTTATAAAATCAGTATACTGGAGGAAGCCACCCGAATAAAGGATCTCCACCGAACAAAAACAATGCCATTCAGGTCCAAACACATCTATAGACACCGAGGGGGTAAAATTGGGTCGCGCCCCGAAAAAATTAGCGCCCCCAAGCCCGAAATTCACTGGTAGTGCCCCAAGAGGGGAGCGGGGTGCTACTGGAAGTGCCCCGCCTCCCTCTTGGGGCGCTGCGGGTGAATATCACAGCGCTACGTGCAGCAGTACTGCAGGACTTCCTCCCTTTATTAAAAGGGGGGGGCCTAGTGCAGCGCGACCCGAGGCCCAGCTGGGCAACCAGGGATTGGAATGCCGGCAAAAGAGCCCGGCGCTCAAGAGAAGTGCCGGACTCACGGAATGCAGCCGGCACTTTGCGGGGGGGCTACATAGAAGGCTGGGGACAGCAGCGGGGGCAGGTGCTGTCAGACGGCAAGCAACAAAAATGGCTGCCTGGCACCTCCCTTTTAACTTGTGCTGCCCCAGCAGCAGGTAGGCCCCCCTGACCCTGTCGGACATAATGTCCGGTGGTAAGTCAGGGGGCGCTATCGAAGAGCGCGGCCAGGGCGTAAGTGGGGCGTTGTGCAAGGCGATGATGTCATTGCCGGCAGCGCAGCGCCGCGCTAACGGTCATCACCGCCGCAAACCTCCTGCTGAATTTCGCAGGGGGCGTTGGTGGCGCCGCACGCAGGCGCTAGTTGCTTTGCAGGAGGCACAAGTCAACTGAATTTCCCGCCCTCACCTCCTGTGCCATCACGGATATTGACTTCTGCTTTACCCCACAAGAAGAGACACATATAAACGGGTATTATCATATATCCTGAATTAAAAGAAGAAACCATTAATGGGGCAGTGACGGACACTATATGAGAAGGGTATACAAAGGCAATAAGGCCACAAGGAAAACTGATACCCGAACTGAGGCAGAGGGTGTAAAAAACTGATGGTCCTGAAACATCTGTTTCAATGTTAAAATGGAATTTAACCCTGAAAACTGTCCGGTGATGCATTTTGGGAGGACTAACAAGGCAAGGGAATACGCAATGAATGGTAGGACCTTAGGAAGGACAGAGGATCAGAGGGACCTTGGTGTGCATGTACATAAATCCCTGAAGGCAGCAGGACAGGTAGATAAGGTGGTTAAGAAGGCATATGGGATACTTGCCTTCATTAGCCGAGGCATAGAATATAAGAGCAGGGAGGTTATGCTGGAGCTGTTAGGCCACAGCTGGAATACTGTGTGCAGTTCTGGTCACCACACTACAGGAAGGATGTGATTGCATTAGAGAGGGTTCGGAGGAGATTCACCAGGGTGTTACCTGGGCTGGAGCGTTTCAGCTATGAAGAGAGACTGGATTGTTTTCCTTAGAGCAGAGAAGACTGAGGGGGGACCTGATTGAGGTGTACAAAATTATGAGGGGCATAGATAGGGTAGATAGAAAATAACTTTTCCCCTTAGTAGAGGGGTCAATAACCAGGGGACATAGTTTCAAGGTAAGGGGCAGGAGGTTTAGAGGGGATTTGAAGAAAAATGTTTTCACCCTGGATGGTTGGAATCTGGAACTCACTGCCTGAAAGGGTGGTAGAGGCAGGAACCCTCACAACACTCAAGAAGCATTTAGATGAGCACTTGAAATGCCATAGCATACAAGGCTACGGACCAAGTGCTGGAAAATGGGATTAGAATAGACAGGGCTTGATGCCCAGCGCAGACACGATGGGCCGAAGGGCCTCTTTCTGTGCTGTAAAACTCTATCACTCTGTGACTAATTTATTTTTCCAGTCCACTTTAGCCAGTTAAAGGGTAAGACAGTTGAAATGCCAAGTGTCCTATTCCTGCTCCTATTTCTTATTTTCTTATGTATTATACTGTCATCTAGTCATACTTATCTTGGCTAATTAGATTCCTGTTCTGTCATGTTTCAGTTGAATACTGTAAAAGGTTGCTGAATCCCCTCGCCAATCTGGCTTTGCACAGCAACCCCACTTATCCCATAGGTCCATGGGGCATTGTTATTCTTGTTCCTGTTTTCACTTCCAAGAGAGGATGAAGAGCCTGATAGGTCCGACTGTCTGGAGCCAATGAGATCTCAGCTTACTGGCACCTGACAAACAGGATGAGAAAACCAATTTAGAAACCAAATCTGACGCTTGCTGTATCTCCCTTGAACAGAAGCAGGCTCTCATTTATCCAGACAACTTTTTCAGTGGTGAAGTTAGTCTGACTAATTCAGAGGAAGTTCTTCGGGACTTTTAACCAGAAATAATTAGTTAGCAGAAAGCCCAATTTTTCTCCCACCCATTAAAAATAATAGCTACAAGATTGTCTATGACATGAAATACCGGTACATACAAAGGCAACCATTCCACACTTTTACACAATAACTATGCCATGTACTCTAACCAACAAATTCACAGTGCATCAGATACTGCCATATCCTGGCATGGGTTAAGGCCTACACTGTTAAATGACATGCCCTCATACTGGACGTTATCTGTACACTACCAATTTTTAACACTTGTATTAAAAGTAACAAATGAAAAATATGAAAAAGGATATAATATTCATAAAAACATTACTGAAAGGAGAGTGCTCATTTTCACAGTCATGTACTCTGGTGAATATCTGGAGTCAGTCTGTAGTTTAAGAGTAATCTTTAATTACATAACAGTGAAAAATATAAGCACTGCTTATTGAATGAGGTACAGCTTGGGAGAGGTCAGAATTCTTAAAATTGGAAAAAGTCATTTATCTAATGTTTTTCAACATCCTGAAAGCAGCACTGGACAGCTTTCCATTGTGTTCTTGTGGAGATTCAGTCTAATTCCTATTGATAATGTGTTCCATGTTACTGGTGAGATGATGGTTTCATTCAAGTACATATTGAATCCTTCCATACAGAAACATACAGACTGAACTAAAAGATCGTCTAACTCACTGGGGAAACACTAGATTCTATCGTGCTACATTAGTTAGCTAAGCAGCTATTAGTCAATGCAGCGATGGTGGCAAAATATTTCAACATTAATGGTATCCCAAGGTCATGTAATTATGCAGTACAAGACCTGAGCCAACAAATAGCAACAGGAGAAACAGGACTTTTTCCCAAATTACAATGGGAGTTGAGTGCCATGCTGGTCAGTTGCAGTTTGAAATGAAGAGGTGAACATTTTCAACATGTAGTAAATGTATCTGTGGCAATTTAAACTATTTCTACGAGGGAAAAAAAACAGCTGAATTATTTACACCATTCCAATAAATTAAATTTACAAAGCACCGGGAGTCAGCTGTATTAGAGATAATATTATTGGATGTGTGTAAATGGATGTTATGGTATGTTTAATACTGCAATAATTAAGAATAATAGTGTGTTTAATGTAAAAAGTTATGGTAAAATATAGAAACAAAGAAGATAGGGGCAGGAGTAGGCCATTCAGCCCCTCGAGCCTGCTCCGGCATTCAATGTGACCATGGCTGATCATCCAAATTCAGTACCCTGTCCTGCTTTCTCCCCGTATCCCTTGATCCCCTTAGCCTTAAGAAATATTTCTAACTCCTTCTTGAATATATTTAATGAATTGGCCTCAACTGTCTTCTGTGGTAGAGAATTCCACAGGTTCACTGCTCCCTGGGTGAAGAAATTCCTCCTCATCTCTGTCCTAAATGGCTTACCCCTTATCCTTAGACTGTGACCCCTGGTTCTGGACTCCCCGGCCATCGGGAACAGCCTTCCTGCATCTAGTCTGTCTAGTCCTGTTAGAATTTTATAAGTTTCAATGAGATCCCCTCTCATTCTTCTAAACTCAAGCGAATATAAGCCTAATCGACCCAATCTCTCTTCATATGTCATTCCTGCCATCCCAGGTATCAGTCTGGTGAATCTTCGCTGCACTCCCTCCATGGCAAGAACATCCTTCCTCAGATAAGGCGACCAAAACTGCACACAATACTCAAGGGGCTAGAAATTCGGTTGGTAGCGCCACCGATTAGCGCCTAAAGAGGCCGAAAAGTGGGGCGCTAACCAATTTCCGGGCGGGCGCAGGGCGCCTAGCCCCATATTGAGCATGCATTTAGCGCCGGCGCTAAATCTTAGCGCCCGCTCATGGGCGCAGGCAGATTATGACGTCATTTGAGTGTGCAACGCATTTTGGGCGCCCCGGACCGGAAATTCAGTGGCGCCCCCCTCCGTAGCGCCTGGCGCTAATAGTGACAGCTTACCTGGAACCTTACCAAGTCGCTCTTGGGCTGGAGGAGCGTTATTAAAGGGGACTGGTGTGGTTCAAAACCGGCAGCCATTTTTGGAGCACAACTTCCTCAAGAGCTACAAAGAGATGCTGAGCTGCACACTGCGAGCCATTTGACCACTGAGCCAGCGCAGGCAGACGAACTTCAGCCTTCTGACCATCACCTTGCTGTTGGTGAGCCTTACCAACGGGGAACCTTCCTGTGGGCACTTATTATGGGGGCTGCATTGGAGGGGAACGTCCTGCTGCTGAATCATCTGGAAAGCACACTGAGACGCTGGGAGAGGGGGACGGGCATGGCCAGACGGAGGAGGGCCAACAGACGTCGCCACAGCAGACCTTACGCTGGCAGGGTTTTCCAACAGCAGTTTTCCTACATGAACATGTCGGAGGAGCAGTGTGTCAGAAGGCTGTGATTTAGAAAGGAGGTGGTGACTGAGCTGTGCCAGCTGCTTCAGCCAGATCTGCAGCCTCAGATAAGGTGCAGGACATCTCTGTCGGTGGCTGAGAAGATGCCTGCTGGCCTGAACTTCTACGCGAGCGGCTCTTCTCAGGCTGCGCGTCAGAAGCTGATCAGAAGTAGCTTCTAGGCCCCTCTCACGGAATGCTTGCTGCCATTCCAAGAACAGGAATGGAACCGGTCTGATACCCCCAAGCCTGTGAAGGGCAAGATGCATGTAAATTGCAGACATGGCCATTGTAAATGAAGAAAGTGTTTCATTACACAAAATGTGGTTCCTTCAAACATGAGAAAGCTATGGCAACAGAAAGCAAAACTAATACACTGACACATAACTGCCTCTCACACCCGGGAGACTGTCTAAAACATACATCACATTCCGACCATCTTCCTTGGCCTTGATTCCACCGCGCCAACCAAAGCATCCAATGCCCCATCAGTGAGGCATTCCGCCCTCTGCCTCACCCTTTCCATGTCATGCTAGGCTGGTGTGCCACAGGTAGGCTCCCACCGATTTGAAGGCCTACAAGGCAGTGAGTGTGTCTGGTGATGCCAATTGACCTGCCCCTTTAAGAGCTGGCCGGCGCCAGTGTGTCTCAGGGAAAGTGATTATTGACAGCACCTGCGCTGCGCCCCGCCCCGCCGCCGCGAAATTGGGTTGCGCCGCCGGGTTAGCGCCTTAGGAGTCTCGTGCAGCGCTTGATTTAGCGCCGCAATCACCTTCAGGGGTGCTGCAACCCAATATCGCTCTAGGTGGCACTAAATTGCGCCTGGCGCTAAACTTTGCGCTTCGCCAGGACTAGCGCCCCAAATGGGGCGATACCGAATTTCTAGCCCAAGGTGTGGTCTCACCAAGGCCCTGAACAACTGCAGCAAGACATCCTTGCTCCTGTACTCGAATCCCCTCGCTATGAAGGCCAGCATACCATTTGCCTTCTTAACCGCCTGCTGCACCTGCATGCTTACCTTCAGCAACTGCTGCACAAGGACACCCAGGTCTCATTGCACTTCCCCTTTTCCCAATCTATTGCTGTTCAGATAATAATCTGCCTTCCTGTTTTTGCCACCAAAGTGGATAACCTCGCATTTATCCACATTATACTACATCTGCCATGCATCTGCCCAATCGCCCAACCTGTCCAAATCATACTGGAGTTTCTCTGCATCCTCCTCACAGCACACACGCCCATCCAGCTTTGTGTCGTCTGCAAACTTGGAGATATTACATCTAGTTCCCTTGTCTAGATCATTAATATATATTGTGAATAACTGGGGTCCTAGCACCGATCCATGCGGTACCCCACTAGTCACTGCCTTCCACTCGGAAAAAGACCCGTTTATTCCAACTCTTTGCTTCCTGTCTGCCAACCAGTTTTCTATCCAAGTCAGTACCTTACCCCCAATCCCATGTGCTTTAACTTTGCATGCTAGTCTCTTATGCGGGACCTTATCGAAAGCCTTCTGAAAGTCCAAATACACCACATCCACTGGTTCTCCCTTATCTATCCTAGCAGTTACATCCTCAAAAAATTCCAGTAGATTAGTCAAGCATGATTTACCTTTTGTAAATCCATGTTGACTTTGTCCGATCCTGTCATTGTTTTCCAAGTGCTCTGCTATTACATCTTTTATAATGGACTCTAGCATTTTCCCCACTACCGATGTCAGGCTTACCAGTCTGTAATTCCCCTTTTTTCTCTCCCACCGTTTTTAAATAGTGGAGTTACATTAGTTACCTTCCAATCCATGGGAACTGTTCCAGAGTCTATAGAATTTTGGAAGATGACCAGCAATGCATCTACTATTTCTAGGGCCACTTCCTTAAGTACCCTAGGATGTAGATTATCAGGCCCTGGGGATTTATTGGCCTTCAATCCCGTCAATTTCCCTAACACCATTTCCCTACAAATGCTGATTTCATTCAGTTCCTCCCTCTCATTAGACCCTATGTTTCCCGACATCTCTGGGAGTTTATTTGTGCCCTCCTTTGTGAAGACAGAACCAAAGTATGTACTTAATTGGTCTGCCATGTCTTTGTTCCCCATTATAAATTCCCCTGATTCTGACTGCAAAGGACCTAGTTTTGCTATTTGTCAGTACAGCCATGTTTATCATCATACTCTGAGGAGCTCCTTTCTGTTTCAAGCAAGATAGACATTGGACTGCTTAAAACTAGCAAACACCACACTTCTTCCATTGACATGGTAATGCACATAATGGGCCAGAAATTTGGGTCGGAGGCTTTCCGCGGGTGCAAGCTCCCGACCTGCACTTACCTAGCGCGTCGGCCGTTGTGCTGTGGGCCCGCATCGGATTCCGATCCTGGGCCTCCTTCAACTGCCGGCACGCAGTGCTTGTGTATCCCAGGGGCGCAGTTAGTTCGAAGTGTCCCCTGGGATCATGTGGGCCATGGAGAGCCAATCGTAGCAGGGAATCTCTATTCATAGATTTGACAGGAAGACTTGTCAAATCTATGAATTAGAGATCGGCCCCAAAACATAACTAAAACTTCAAATACATTTTTTTTTAAATCACATTTTAAAAATAACTATAAATTACATAAAATAACTATTTTAAACAATAACTTAAATTTTTGAAAAAATTAATTACACTTTTTAACGGGGCTAAAAACAAACTTACCTTTCTTTAAAGTATTTAAAAATAAAAAACCTGTGGAAAAAATGTTTTAATTTTACTTAATACACCACTTACCTTGTTAAAAGCAGGCCTTGCGACTGCTTTTTAAAAGCGTAGCTGCTGGAGACTTACCCTCCTGGAGAAACCTGTAAAAAAGAAGAAAGATGAAACAGGTATACCGATTTGGATACTGTTGAGGGGGATGACTCACCAGGGGAAGGCAGCAGCAGCCAACTTCCTGGCACTGGGGGTGCTCCTGCTGCCCAGGAAGGGAGGAAAAAGAGTGGGAGAGCAATAGTGGTAGGGATTCTATAGTAAGGGGAACAGATAGGCGTTTCTGTGGCCGTAGACGTGAATCCAGGATGGTTTGTTGCCTCCCTGATGCCAGGGTCAAGGATGTCACGGAGCGGCTGCAGGGCATTCTGGAGGGGGAGGGTGAACAGCCAGAGGTCGTGGTCCACATTGGTACCAACGACATAGGTAAAAAGAGGGATGAGGTCCTGCAGCAAGAATTTAGGGAGCTAGGTGGAAGATTAAAGAGCAGGACCTCAAAGGTTGTAATCTCTGGATTACTCCCGGTGCCACGTGCTAGTAAGTATAGGAATAGGAAGATAGAACAGATGAATGCGTGGCTAAAGGGATGGTGCAGGAGGGAGGGCTTTAGTTTCCTGGATCACTGGGTCTGCTTCTGGGAAAGGTGGGACTTGTACAAGTCGGACGGTTTACACCTGAGCCAGAGGGGGACCAATATCCTTGCGGGGAACTGCTGGGGGGGGTTTAAACTAACTTGGCAGGGGGATGGGATACAGAGTGGAACTATAGTAGGGGGTGATTTACAGCCAAATACGGAGGAAAAAACAAGTCAGCTGGGAAGGCAGAGCAAATATGTGAAGGCAAAAGGGAATGTGGCAAGGCTGGAAGGCATTTATTTTAATGCAAGGAGTCTTGCAAATAAGGTGGATGAACTGAAGTTGTTGTTGAACACATGGGAGTACGATATTGTTGCTATCACGGAGACATGGTTGAGGGAGGGTCAGGACTGGCAGCTCAATATTCCGGGGTATAGAATCTTCAGGCGAGACAGAGGGGGGTGTAAAAGGGGAGGGGACGTTGCAATATTAATTAAGGAATCAATTACTGCTGTAAGGAGGGATGATATATTAGCGGGTTCCTCTAATGAGGCCATATGGGTAAAACTTAAAAACAAAAATGGGGCAAGCACTTTGCTGGGAGTGTACTATAGGCCCCCAAACAGTCAGGGGGAGATAGAGGAACAGATATGTAGGCAAATCTCAGAGAAGTGCGAAAATAATAGGGTAATAATAGTGGGGGATTTCAACTTCCCCAATATTAATTGGGATAGTCAGAGTGTGAAAGGCTTAGAGGGTGCAGAATTCTTAAAGTGCATCCAGGAGAGCTTTTTGAGCCAACATGTAGAAAGTCCTACAAGAGAGGGGGCGGTACTGGACCTAATTCTAGGGAATGTAGCCGGGCAAGTGGTGGAAGTGTCAGTAGGAGAGCATTTTGGCGACAGTGACCATAATTCGGTGAGATTTAAGGTGGTCATGGAAAAAGACAAAGACGGCCCGGAAATAAGGGTTCTAAATTGGGGGAAGGCCGATTTTAATATGATAAGGCAGGATCTGGCCAAAGTGGACTGGGAGCAGCTACTTATAGGAAAATCCACATCAAAGCAGTGGGAGACTTTCAGAAGGGAAATAGAGAGAGTACAACGCCAACATGTTCCTGTAAAGGTCAAGGGTGGGACCAACAAGCAAAGGGAACCTTGGATGACAAGGGATATACAAAAATGCATTAGGAAAAAAAAGGGGGGCTTTTGGCAGTTACAAAAGACTAAAGACGGAGGAAGCCCTAGAGGAGTATAAAAAGTGCAGGGGCATACTTAAAAAAGAAATTAGGAGGGCGAGGAGGGGCCATGAAATAACACTGGCGAGCAAAATAAAGGAAAATCCTAAGATGTTTTATAAGTATATTAAGGGCAAGAGGATAACCAGGGAAAGGGTAGGGCCCACTAGGGACCAAAGTGGCAATCTGTGTGTAGAGCCAGATGATGTAGGCGGGGTTTTAAATGAATTTTTTGCATCTGTGTTCACTATGGAGAAAGACGATATAGACATAGAAATCGGGCAAGGGGACTGTGACATACTTGAACATGTTAGCATCGAGAGGGAGGAGGTACTAGCGGTTTTAGCAGGCCAAAAAGTGGATAAATCCCCAGGCCCGGATGAGATGTATCCCAGGCTGTTGTGTGAGGCAAAGGAGGAGATTGCAGGGGCTCTGACACAATTTTTCAGAACCTCTCTGGCCACAGGGGATGTGCCAGAGGACTGGAGAACAGCTAACGTAGTACCATTATTCAAGAAGGGTAGCGGGGATAAACCAGGGAATTACAGGCCGGTGAGCCTAACATCTGTGGTAGGGAAATTATTGGAAAAAATTCTGAGGGACAAAATTAATCTCCACTTGGAGAGGCAAGGATTAATCGGGGATAGTCAGCATGGCTTTGTCAAGGGTAAATCATGTCTGACCAATCTGATTGAATTTTTCGAGGGGGTGACTAGGTGTGTGGATGAGGGAAATGCTGTGGATGTGGTTTACATGGATTTCAGTAAAGCTTTTGACAAAGTCCCGCATAGGAGACTGGTCAAGAAGGTAAGAGCCCATGGGATCCAGGGTGCCTTGGCGCGTTGGATCCTAAACTGGCTGAGTGGCAGGAGGCAGAGGGTGATGGTCGAAGGTTGCTTTTGTGACTGGAAGCCTGTGTCCAGTGGGGTACCTCAGGGATCGGTGCTGGGTCCCTTGCTGTTTGTGATCTACATAAATGATTTGGATGAGAATGTAAAAAGGTATGATCAGTAAGTTCGCAGATGACACGAAAATTGGTGGGGTGGTAAATTGCGAGGAGGAAAGCCTCAGGCTACAGGACGATATAAACGGGTTGGTCAGATGGGCGGAAAAGTGGCAAATGGAATTTAACCCTGAAAAGTGCGAGGTGATGCATTTTGGACGGACAAATAAGGCAAGGGAATACACAATGAGTGGTAGGACCCTAGGAAGTACAGAGGGTCAGAGGGACCTTGGTGTACATGTACACAGATCCCTGAAGGCAGCGGAACAGGTAGATAAGGTGGTTAAAAAGGCATATGGGATACTTGCCTTCATTAGCCGAGGCATAGAATATAAGAGCAGGGAGGTTATGATGGAGCTGTACAAAACGCTGGTGAGGCCACAGCTGGAGTACTGTGTGCAGTTCTGGTCGCCTCACTATAGGAAGGATGTGATTGCTTTGGAGAGGGTGCAGAGAAGATTCACCAGGATGTTACCTGGGATGGAGCGCCTCAGCTATGAAGAAAGACTAAACAGGCTGGGGTTGTTTTCCTTGGAGCAAAGAAGGCTGAGGGGGGACCTGATTGAGGTGTACAAAATGATGAGGGGCATAGATAGGGTAGATAAAGAGGAACTTTTCCCCTTAGTAGGGGGGTCAATAACAAGGGGGCATAGATTCAAGGTAAGGGGCAGGAGGTTTAGAGGGGATTTGAGGAGGAGCTTTTTCACCCAGAGGGTGGTTGGAATCTGGAACTCACTGCCTGAAAGGGTGGTAGAGGCAGGAACCCTCATAACATTCAAGAAGCGTTTGGATGAGCACTTGAAATGCCATTGCATACAAGGCTACGGACCAAATGCTGGAAAATGGGATTAGACTGGACAGGGATTGATGGACGGCGCAGACACGATGGGCCGAAGGGCCTCTTTCTGTGCTGTATAACTCTATGACTCTTGGCCTAGAAATTCAGTGGGCTTTGCGCCCAGTTACCGCCCAAAGAGGGCTTCTGCGCCAGTCTGCAAACTGCGGGCGAACTTCATTGACGCACTAATTGCGGCATTAGCCGTTAGCGCTGCGCCGCCACCGATGACGTCATTGGTGTGCGCAGCGCCCCGGTTCCGCCCCGACACTGGCCCGATCCCCATCTTCAGTAGCGGCCGCCTCTTCCGTGGCAGCCGCTAATAACATTCGGAGACCGGGTCCGTACAGCAGCCTTAGTGGGGCGCTTTAAGGTGAAGGTGCGGCCGGCCGCTTTTTCGGCGGCCGCCTGCCCGCACCGCCCCCCCCCTGCGGCATTGCCGGCTGGTTTCCGGGAGCCCGGCACTTCTCCGTTGTGCCGGGCTCTTTTGCCGGCACTCGCGATCGGGACTCCGGCTGCTGCAGGCACCTCCCCCTTAAGAGAGGGAGGAAGGCCTGCAGTACCGCAGCCTGCCGCTCCGCTGCGGGTGGCGCTGCGGCCACTAGCGCGCCGATATTCAGTTTCAGCGCCCCAAGCAGGGGCGGCCACACCCTTGAACAGCGGCCGTCCTCGACTTTGGGCGCTGAAACTGAATATCGGCTGGGCGCGAGTGGCTCCGCGCCCAGCGGTAAATTCTGGCCGCCAGCGAGCTGGCGGGGCTATAGCTAATTTCTAGGCCTATGACTCTAAGTTCCAGCCATACGTGCTGCCTCTCCGGCGCATGCGTTCGATCTGTGAACCCCTTCTTTCAAGGGAACGGAAGTTCTGGTTGTATTGATTTCTTTGTGGGTTCAATGACGACACATTGATGAAAGAGATTCTATTTTAATCTAAAGTTTGTTTAACTATCTTAACAGCATTACAGGAGACACCATCTTAGAGATCTATCTAAAACGAAACTAAAACTAAACTGCTTCTCTCTCACATGCCCTCTGCTGGTAAGGCATAAGTAATCACACAGGCAAATATGCTGGTAAGGCATCATAATCAAACAGGCAAATACCATCACTATTTGCTGATATCATTACACTGGTTTCCCGCGAATGCGCAGTGCATGCACGAAACCGGCACTTCTGTTGACCCTACGCGTGAGTACCCAGCCCGTACTCACCCGTGGGGACCCAAATTTCATATGAATAACCACTAGAGGGGAGTGATGCGACAGATTTCGGCATATGGGCTAAGCAGACGAAAATATTTGCTTGTAGCAGATTGGAAATCTCAAATACTATCAGTATTTGTACCACAGCACATTAGCAAATACACTGCTTTTTCATAGGTTTGGGAAGGGCACATCTTTGGGTCTGGTGCATTTTCTTTCTAAGATGCTACCTTTCCTTGGTGAGGTCTGAGGAGATGTAGGAGGAGACGACAGCTGGGATGATGTGTTTGATATAGTATCTTCTGCTTGCTTTTTATTTCGATCCAAATTTGCTTCTTCAGACAAGGACAGAATTTTCTTCAAAGCTTGAGGAGAATGGGTACCTGAAGGACAGAAATTGGAGTAGCAATGCAGTTAAAGTAACCCTGTTCATTTCAACACATACAAAGCAAAATAATGCTGAACAAATATACAATTGTAAAGAAAAGATATTCAAATTCACAAGTCTTTGGAACAAAATCACTTGATATTTTACTGAAATGGCTCTGCAGACAGGTTATTTTTCAAGCACACTTTGTGGAAGGGAAATAGCAAACGCTTAGTTCAAAAGCAGAGCAGCAAATTATTCTTTAAAATGTTATTACCAAATGGAGGGAGGTCTTTAAATTGCACGTTCTTGTGTGATGGATACAGTGATACAGCTGGGACCTGGAGGGCCTGATTTACTTTCTGCTGCTGCTTCTGATGCTGTGCCCCTGATCTGGGAGCAACTGGAGATGTATCTGAAAGTTTCCCTGCTTTCTTTTCTCCTCTGCTCTTGGCTACCAGATACCAATGAAGACAAGAAATTACATATGTACAGATTTCATTGAAAAAGCAAGATTCCAACTGACAATTTTTAAATCACTTAACTTGCTGTCACTTATAAAGATATGTATTTCTTGGAATGGGGGAATGAAACATGCTGCAATTCACCTTTGTTTCAAATGCTTTGGTATTAGTTGATTTGATTTTTATTTTTGGTCCCTGCTGTTTTTGTTTCAGAAGTGCAACATATCGTGCAACAATGTCATCATGCTGCAGGTCACAAGACTCACAGCTGCAAAGGACAGTTTGTGAAACAATAGTTGTCCTTTAGTTTTACAAGTTGTGGAAAGGAATTAACACAAAAAAGGTTGAAAAATCTTTTCTTCCACCTGAGGGGGAATAAAAAATATATAGTTTTCAGTTTTACTTTTTAAAACATTGTTGAACTGGTACAATGAACTGGAGCACCAGTGAGCTGTACCAGAGTGAGCTTTTAATTCCAGCCATGTACTCGCTTCAGAGATACGTCCTGAGCAGAGTGAAGACAGTTTTCTAACCCAGTGAACTACCTATTCGCCATACTTTTGCATCAAAATATATAAGAAATAGTGCATATCGCACATGCCCCTGTCCTCATATCTTGGGTGTCACAATTGCACCTGATTGGCTTAAATTTCATATTCATATATTATGGTCGATTTTAAAGTTTTTCAATTTACTGTTTTAGCCTTACTTATTTTTCTCTTTGTGTTTCCATCTTTTTTCTCTGTAGGGAACATGCGTGTGGGCCAAGGGGGGTCACACAGCTGTGGGCCAAGGGGGGTCACGCAGCTGTGGGCCAAGGGGGGGTCGCACAGCTGTGGGCCAGAGGGATGACGCAGCTGTGGGCCAAGGGGGGTCACGCAGCTGTGGGCCAAGGGGGGGTCACGCAGCTGTGGGCCAAGGGGGGGTCACACAGCTGTGGACCAAGGGGGGTCACACAGCTGTGGGCCAAGGGGGGTCACGCAGCTGTGGGCCAAGGGGGGGTCACACAGCTGTGGACCAAGGGGGGTCACGCAGCTGTGGGCCAAGGGGGGGTCACACAGCTGTGGACCAAGGGGGGTCACGCAGCTGTGGGCCAAGGGGGGTCACGCAGCTGTGGGCCAAGGGGGGTCACACAGCTGTGGGCCAAGGGGGGTCACGCAGCTGTGGGCCAAGGGGGGGTCACACAGCTGTGGACCAAGGGGGGTCACGCAGCTGTGGGCCAAGGGGGGTCACGCAGCTGTGGGCCAAGGGGGGTCACGCAGCTGTGGGCCAGGGGGGTCACGCAGCTGTGGGCCAAGGGGGGGTCGCACAGCTGTGTGCCAGGGAGGTCACGCAGCTGTGGGCCAAGGGGGGTCACGCAGCTGTGTGCCAGGGGGGTCACGCAGCTGTGGGCCAAGGGGGGGTCGCACAGCTGTGGGCCAGGGGGGTCACGCAGCTGTGGGCCAAGGGGGGGTCGCACAGCTGTGTGCCAGGGGGGTCACGCAGCTGTGGGCCAAGGGGGGTCACGCAGCTGTGGGCCAAGGGGGGTCACACAGCTGTGTGCCAGGGGGGTCACGCAGCTGTGGGCCAAGGGGGGTCACACAGCTGTGGGCCAAGGGGGGGTCACGCAGCTGTGGGCCAAGGGGGGGTCACGCAGCTGTGGGCCGGGGGGGGGGTCACGCAGCTGTGGGCCAAGGGGGGTCACACAGCTGTGGACCAAGGGGGTCACACAGCTGTGGGCCGGGGGGGTCACGTAGCTGTGGGCCAAGGGGGGGTCACGCAGCTGTGGACCAAGGGGGGCCACGCAGCTGTGGGCCAAGGGGGGTCACGCAGCTGTGGGCCAAGGGGGGTCACGCAGCTGTGGGCCAAGGGGGGTCACGCAGCTGTGGGCCAAGGGGGGTCACGTAGCTGTGGACCAAGGGGGTCACGCAGCTGTGGACCAAGGGGGGTCACACAGCTGTGGGCCGGGGGGGTCACGTAGCTGTGGGCCAAGGGGGGGTCACGCAGCTGTGGGCCAAGGGGGGCCACGCAGCTGTGGGCCAAGGGGGGGGTCACACAGCTGTGGGCCAAGGGGTGTCACGCAGCTGTGGACCAAGGGGGTCACACAGCTGTGGGCCGGGGGGGTCACGTAGCTGTGGGCCAAGGGGGGGTCACGCAGCTGTGGACCAAGGGGGGCCACGCAGCTGTAGGCCAGGGAGGTCACGCAGCTGTGGGCCAAGGGGGGTCACACAGCTGTGGGCCAAGGGGGGTCACACAGCTGTGGGTCAAGGGGGGGTCACGCAGCTGTGGGCCAGAGGGATGACGCAGCTGTAGGCCAGGGAGGTCACGCAGCTGTGGGTCAAGGGGGGTCACACAGCTGTGGGCCAGAGGGATGACGCAGCTGTGGGCCAGGGGGGTCATGCAGCTGTGGGCCAAGGGGGGATGACGCAGCTGTGGGCCAAGGGGGGTCACACAGCTGTGTGCCAGGGGGGTCACGCAGCTGTGGGCCAAGGGGGGTCACACAGCTGTGGGCCAAGGGGGGGTCACGCAGCTGTGGGCCAAGGGGGGGTCACGCAGCTGTGGGCCGGGGGGGGGTCACGCAGCTGTGGGCCAAGGGGGGTCACGCAGCTGTGGACCAAGGGGGTCACACAGCTGTGGGCCGGGGGGGTCACGTAGCTGTGGGCCAAGGGGGGGTCACGCAGCTGTGGACCAAGGGGGGCCACGCAGCTGTAGGCCAGGGAGGTCACGCAGCTGTGGGCCAAGGGGGGTCACACAGCTGTGGGCCAAGGGGGGTCACACAGCTGTGGGTCAAGGGGGGTCACGCAGCTGTGGGCCAGAGGGATGACGCAGCTGTAGGCCAGGGAGGTCACGCAGCTGTGGGTCAAGGGGGGTCACACAGCTGTGTGCCAGAGGGATGACGCAGCTGTGGGCCAGGGGGGTCATGCAGCTGTGGGCCAAGGGGGGATGACGCAGCTGTGGGCCAGGGGGGTCACGCAGCTGTGGGCCGGGGGGGTCACGCAGCTGTGGGCCAGGGGGGTCACGCAGCTGTGGGCCGGGGGGGTCACGCAGCTGTGAGCCAGGCGCTGTGGGGCAGCAGCAGAATTGTATTCCACCACAAACTGTAAACTCATGGCCCGGCATATTCCTCACTCTACCATTACCATCAAGCCGGGGGACCAATCCTGGTTCAATGAGGAGTGCAGGAGCAGCACCAGGCATACCTAAAAATGAGGTGCCAACCTGGGGAGGCTGCAACACAGGACTGCATGCCAAAAAGCAGAAGCAGAATGCCATAGACAGGGCTAAGCGATCCCACAAACAACGGATCAGGTCAAAGCTCTGCTGTCCTGCCACATCCAGTCGTGAATATGGTGGACCATTAAACAACTAACGGGAGTAGGAGGCTCCATGAATATCCCCATCCTCAATGATGGTGGAGCCCAGCATGTGAGTGCAAAAGACATGGCTGAAGCATTTGCAACCATCTTCAGCCAGAAGTGCCGAGTGGATGATCCATATCGGCCTCCTCCTGAGGTCCCCACCATCACAGAAGCCAGTCTTCAGCCAATTTGATTCACTCCACATGATATCAAGAAATGACTGAGCGCACTGGATACAGCAAAGGCTATGGGCCCCGACAACATCCCGGCTGTCGTGCTGAAGACTTGTGCTCCAGAACTAGCTGCACTTCTAGCCAAGCTGTTCCAGTACAGCTACAACACTGGCATCAGATACAGCCATATCCTGGCATGGGTTAAGGCCTACACTGTTAAATGACATGCCCTCATACTGGATGTTATCTGTATACTACCAATTTTTAACACTTGTATTAAAAGCAACAAATGAAAAATATGAAAATGGATATAATATTCATAAAAAGGTATGAAGTAAATATTACTGAAAGGAGAGTGCTCATTTTCACAGTCATGTACTCTGGTGAATATCTGGAGTCAGTCTGTAGTTTAAGAGTAATCTTTAATTACATAACAGTGAAAAATATAAGCACTGCTTATTGAATGAGGTACAGCTTGGGAGAGGTCAGAATTCTTAAAAATGGAAAAAGTCATTCATCTAATGTTTTTCAACATCCTGAAAGCAGCACTGGACAGCTTTCCATTGTGTTCTTGTGGAGATTCAGTCTAATTCCTATTGATAATGTGTTCCATGTTACTGGTGAGATGATGGTTTCATTCAAGTACATATTGAATCCTTCCATACAGAAACATACAGACTGAACTAAAAGATCGTCTAACTCAATAGTGAAACACTAGATTCTATCGTGCTACATTAGTTAGCTAAGCAGCTATTAGTCAATGCAGCGATGGTGGCAAAATATTTCAACATTAATGGTATCCCAAGGTCATGTAATTATGCAGTACAAGACCTGAGCCAACAAATAGCAACAGGAGAAACAGGACTTTTTCCCAATTTACAATGGGAGTTAAGTGCCATGCTGGTCAGTTGCAGTTTGAAATGAAGAGGTGCAAATTTTCAACATGTAGTAAATGTATCTGTGGCAATTTAAACTATTTCTACGAGGCAAAAAAAACAGCTGAATTATTTACACCATTCCAACGAATTAAATTTACAAAGCACCTGGAGTCAGCTGTATTAGAGATAATATTATTGGATGTGTGTAAATGGATGTTATGGTATTTTTAATACTGCAATAATTAAGAATAATAGTGTGTTTAATGTAAAACGTTATTGTAAAACAGTTTTGCTATTTGTCAGTACAGCCATGTTTATCATCATACTCTACTATGAGGAGCTTGTTGTGTATGTACCTTTAAGAGAATAACTGGTCTCAGACTGCAATACCGGCAGTGACCACCCCTGTATAAAAGGCGCTAGAGAGCCTCTGTTGGTTAGTTTCGTTTATGCCTTTCACCAGTAAAGACCTGTTTGTTTCTCTCCTGCTAGTCCGTGTCTCAATCACTCACGGACTTAACACTGGCGACGAGTTAGAAAGAACTTACCTGCAACTCAGCAGCAGCTCCGACGACGTTGAAGGTCGGAAGAAAAAAAAGAGTCCATTGAAACTCGAGGAACGGGCGTCGACCGTCAATCATCGGGTTCAAGGCTTTGCAGGAGCGACTTTCCAGAGCCAGGCTGGGTTCCTTGGTCTGTGGTTTCCCAGCTAATCGGGCTGGTGGCAGGTAGTGCTCTGATCCTTCCTGGGCTGCAGCGGGGCCAGGCAGCAAGTCGGGAAGCAAGGAGAGAGAGAGGGTGGAGCATACAGGGCGCGGCCGGTGTTTCGAAGCTGGGCAGTGTTCGGACCTCAGAAGAGGGAGGGAAGTGTTCCAGAGGGCCCGCTCCACGACGGGAAAATAATAAAAGAAAAAGAATACGCGCAAGAAACCGTGGAAAGCAGCGCTAACAACAGCGGGGAAGAAGGAAAAGCACGGGAGGTGCCATTTTGTTAAATCAGAGAAGAAGGCAAAGCGCGGGAGGCGCCATTTTAGATTTGCAAGATGCCGAAGACTGGCTGTATCACTGCTTTTGATAATACATTAGAGGACTGGACCACGTATGTGGAAAGAGTCGAGGTATATTTCGAGGCAAATTAAATAGCGGAGGGGAAAAAGGCATCAATATTGCTAAACGTAATGGGCGCTAGAACGTACGGTCTATTGCGGGATCTGATTACTCCAGCCAAACCGAAGGCGAAGAGTTTTAACGAAATTGTTGCTGTTCTACAGGAGCACTTAAACCCTGCACCGCTGTTGATAGCAGAAAGATTTAAATTCCACAGGAGAACTCAGCACAAAGATGAGAGCAATGCTGAGTATCTTACGGAACTACACAAGCTATCAAAGCACTGCCAGTTCGGAGCAGGACTGGCAGATACCCTACGGGACAAATTTGTCTGTGGACTCCTGAGTGAAGGAACACAGAAGAAGTTACTCGCAGAAAAAGAGCTGACGCTAGATAAGGCTTTCAGCGTGGCAGTATCGTATGAAGCAGCAGCCAGGGGAGCTGCAGAAATTCAGCAAAAACCACAGGAATACAGCACCCACAAAATGACACGGGGATTTGCAAAATGTTATCGCTGCGGCAGAACTAACCATGACCAGAAGGACTGCTGGTCCAAAGACAAAATATGCAGACAATGCGGGAAGATTGGACACATTGCACGAGTTTGTAGGTCTGGGAAGAAGACCAGCGACAACAAAAAGGCTACTAAGGAACCGTACAAGAAAGTACAAAAGATGACGGACAGTAGTTCCGAAGACCAGATGAGCGATAGTGAATCCGAGAACAGGAGATTAAGCTGTCTCAAACTTCACAATGTAATCGCAAAAGAGGATCACCGAACCATTTGGGTCACCCTCACAATAGCAGGGTCCCAAGTTAAAATGGAATTGGATACAGGATCAGCGCTAACCGTCATGAATCGACGAGACTATGAGCAGCTATTTTCACACATACCCTTGAGCGAGACATCCATCGTCTTGACGACGTATACGGGGCAAAAAGTATACCCCAGAGGAAAAATAAGGGTGCCTGTCGAATACAATGGCAAGAAAATACGGAAATTGTATCTCTACATACTGCTAAATGGTGGACCACCGTTATTGGGACGGGAATGGATCAGGAAGATAAACTTAGATTGGCATTCCATTCATGCAATGACGGTGGGCGGTAAAAAAGATGAAGACGTCACTCCTGGACGATTGTCAACAATCTTAGCTAAAGCCAAAGAGGTATTTCAACAAGAACTGGGCACGCTTAAAGGCGTAACCGCCTCGTTAAAAATAGAAGAGAATGCAGTTCCCAAGTTTTTCAAAGCGCGACCGGTACCATATGCAATTCGTCCAGCCGTCGAGGCAGAGCTAGAGAATCTGGAGAAGGCGGGCGTGTTGTCTAAGGTCGACTGGAGCGAGTGGGCGACACCCATCGTTCCTGTCATGAAAAAAACGTTAAGCAATAAGTCCGGAGAGCCAAGGAAGATTCGCATCTGTGGGGATTTCAAGGTGACGGTGAACCCTGTCCTTCACACAGTACAATATCCTCTTCCAAGGATAGAAGACATCTTCGCCTCACTGTCTGGAGGGAAGCGTTTTACAAAAATTGACCTAGCACAAGCATATTTGCAGATGGAGGTTGAAGAGTCCTCTAGGAAGTATCTCACGATAAACACTCACAAAGGTCTTTACCAATATCATCGATTGGTATTCGGAGTAGCATCGGCTCCGGCGATATGGCAAAGAGCGATGGAACAAGTCCTGCAAGGGATTCCGGGGACTCAGTGTTACTTGGACGACATCCTTGTAACAGGTGAAGATGACAGTGAACACCTTAACAACCTAGAACAGGTGCTCACTAGACTACGGGAACATGGGCTGCGAGCCAACCGCCCCAAGTGCGAATTCTTTAAGAAACAGATATCGTATTGTGGCCACGTGATTGATGAAGAGGGGTTACATAAGTCCCCTGACAAAATTGAAGCGGTTGTTAAGGCCCCAGCGCCTGAAAATGTGTCGCAACTGAGGTCATTCCTCGGGTTGGTGAATTACTATCATAAGTTTTTGCCGAATTTGTCGACAATTCTGCATCCACTGAACGCCCTGCTACGAACGGGGGTAGCATGGAAATGGAGCGATGATTGTAAACGTGCTTTTCAGAAGAGTAAGGACTTAATCACTTCGAAGGAAGTATTGGCTCACTACAACCCAGCACTGCCAATCAGGCTGGCATGTGATGCGTCTCCCTACGGCATTGGGGCGGTACTGTCACATAAATTCCTTGATGGTTTGGAGAGGCCGATAGCTTTTGTGTCACGCTCGTTAACTTCTGCCGAGCGTAACTATGCCCAGATTGACAGAGAGGCCCTCAGCCTAGTGTGGGGGGTGAAGAAGTTCAATCACTATCTGCACGGTCAAAAATTTACTCTACTAACCGATCATCAACCTCTTGTCTCCATTTTCAACCCTCAGAAGGGCGTACCGATAATGACAGCACAACGGCTGCAGAGATGGTCCCTTTTCCTAGGGGCACACCAATATGACATCGAGTACAGGGGAACTAAACAGCATGGAAATGCTGATGGATTGTCACGTCTACCGTTGCCGACGGTGGAAGAAGACCTTGCAGTGGATCCAATGGAGTTATTCCACTCGACCATAGTCGAATGTCTCCCTGTGACGAATGCAAACATAGAAAAGGAAACACGGAATGACCCAACACTATCACGGGTCTATGATTTAATGGTGAAGGGATGGCCAGCACATGGCGAACCACTGCTGCCAGCATTTTCGTCAAGAAGAGAACAGCTGTCAGTGTGCAGAGGAACCTTGATGTGTGGATCCAGAGTAGTAATTCCACCTAAGTTGACGGATAGAGTGCTCAATGAGCTTCATGAGGGTCATCTGGGTGGGGTAAAAATGAAGAGCTTAGCCAGAGCGTTTGTGTGGTGGCCGGGAATCGATAGAGAAATCGAAGAGATGACCAAGAGCTGTGCAGGATGCCAGTAGGTCCAAAACGCCCCACCACAAGCTCCTCTGCATCCATGGGAGTGGCCCTCATCTCCATGGCAAAGGGTGCACATTGATTTTGCTGGTCCCTTCATGGACTCGATGTTTTTAATTGCGGTGGATGCACATTCAAAGTGGCCAGAGGTAATAAAAATGTCCTCAACCACCACGGAAAAAGCTATCGCAGTTTTACGAACCATATTCGCTAGGAATGGGCTGCCTGAACAGATTTGCTCTGACAATGGACCACAGTTTGTGTCTGAAGAGTTCCGGAGGTTCTTAAAGAACAATGGTGTTAAGCATTACACATCTGCCCCATATCATCCAGCAACTAATGGATTGGCCGAGAGGTTTGTCCAAACATTCAAGAAGGCTATCAAGGCAATGTGTAATGAAGATATACCCCTACAACACAAGGTGGACAACTTCTTGTTTGCCTACCGGAATGCGACACATGCGGTTACCAACCAAACTCCAGCCATGATGTTCTTCAATCGAAGACTACGATGCCGCTTGGATTTGGTTAAGCCAAACGTCCGAAGAGATGTGGAGAACAGGCAGTTTCAGAATATGAATGAAAGGCCGACCAGGAGTTTTAAGATAGGTCAACCAGTTTTGGCCCGGGACTACCGCACTGAGAAATGGCAGCCAGGAACGATTTGTACACGACAAGGACCTCTCATGTATACCGTGGACGTTGGGGAGAGCATTGTAAGACGCCATGCTGACCAACGTCAACTCCACACCACGATCTGATACACCTGGTAATGAAATCGACGTTCCAATTGCAGCTACCGCAGAACCGGTAATATTGGAAGCAGATGAACCAAACGACGACATTGATTCCGACTCAACATTGCCAGAAGAACCTGATACTCCAAAGAGGCGTTACCCAGACAGAATCAGGAAGCCTCCTCAAAGACTGAACTTATAATTGCTTAAACTTAACCAATGTATCTAGCAACAGTAATTGTGATTGTAATTCGTTATCATTAGTGTTAAATGAATGTTATGTACTGTTTATCTAAAAGGGGAGGAATTGTTGTGTATGTACCTTTAAGAGAATAACTGGTCTCAGACTGCAATACCGGCAGTGACCACCCCTGTATAAAAGGCGCTAGAGAGCCTCTGTTGGTTGTTTCGTTTATGCCTTTCACCAGTAAAGACTTGTTTCTCTCTCTCCTGCTAGTCCGTGTCTCAATCATTCATGGACTTAACAGAGCTCCTTTCTGCTTTGAGCAAGATAGGCATCGGGCTGCTTAAAACTAGCAAACACCACACTTCTTCCATTGACATGGTAATGCACATAACATATGAATAACCATTAGAGGGGAGTGATGCGACAGATTTGGGCATATGGGCTAAGCAGATGAAAAAATTTGCTTGTAGCAGATTGGAAATCTCAAATCCTATCAGTATTTGTACCACAGCACATTAGCAAATACACTGCTTTGTCATAGGGTTGGGAAGGGCACATCTTTGGATCTGGTGCATTTTCTTTCCAAGGTGCTACCTTTCCTTGGCGAGGTCTGAGGAGATGTAGGAGGAGACGACAGCTGGGATGATGTGTTTGATATAGTATCTTCTGCCTGCTTTTTATTTTGATCCAAATTTGCTTCGTCAGACAAGGACAGAATTTTCTTCAAAGCTTGAGGAGAATGGGTACCTGAAGGACAGAAATTGGAATAGCAATGCAGTTAAAGTAACCCTGTTCATTTCAACACATACAAAGCAAAATAATGCTGAACAAATATACAATTGTAAAGAAAAGATATTCAAATTCACAAGTCTTTGGAACAAAAGCACTTGATATTTTACTGAAATGGCTCTGCAGACAGGTTATTTTTCAAGCACACTTTGTGGAAGGGAAATAGCAAACGCTTAGTTCAAAAGCAGAGCAGCAAATTATTCTTTAAAATGTTATTACCAAATGGAGGGAGGTCTTTAAATTGCACGTTCTTGTGTGATGGATACAGTGATACAGCTGGGACCTGGAGGGCCTGATTTACTTTCTGCTGCTGCTTCTGATGCTGTGCCCCTGATCTGGGAGCAACTGGAGATGTATCTGAAAGTTTCCCTGCTTTCTTTTCTCCTCTGCTCTTGGCTACTAGATACCAATGAAGAAAGAAATTACATATGTACAGATTTCATTGAAAAAGCAAGATTCCAACTGACAATTTTTAAATCACTTAACTTGCTGTCACTTATAAAGATACAAGCTGGGGAACCCCGCGTTGCGAGGGCAATTTTGGGGCGCGAGGGCAATTTTGGGGCGCGAGGGCAATTTTGGGGCGTGAGGGCAATTTTGGGGCGCTTGGTCTCCCTGCCCCTGTATGTCCCCCCTCTCCCTGTCATGTCCTCTCCCTGTCCTATCCCTCCCTCCCCTCGCCCACCCGCTCCCCTCCCCCCCCCGCTCCCCTCCTCTCCCTCCCTCCCCTCTCCCCTGTCTGTGTCCCTCCCTCCCCTCCCCTCCCCCGCTCCCCTCTGTCCCTCTCTCCGGCCCCTCCCCCTGCCTACCTGAGGTCCGGTGCAGTTGCCAGAGCGGGAATGCTGAGCGGCGGCCGGCGCCGGGAGCGGGCTCTCGCGGGCGGCGCATGTGTGGTCAGTGCGGCCGGCGCGAGCGCCCCGCGATTTCCAGAGGCTCGCCCGCCCCCGCGATTTCCCGAGGCTCTCCCCCCCCCGCCCGCGATTTCCCGAGGCTCTCCCCCCCCCCCGCGATTTCCCGAGGCTCTCCCCCCCCCTGCGATTTCCCGAGGCTCTCCCGCCCCCCCCCGCGATTTCCCGAGGCTCTCCCCCCCCGCGATTTCCCGAGGCTCCCCCCCCCCCGCGATTTCCCGAGGCTCTCCCCCCCCCATTAAATTGTTATTTAATTCCCTAACACATCATTAAAATATTTACCTTAGTTCCCTAACACAGAGAAAGTGTGGGGGAAAAAATTGGGAAAAATCAAGATGGTGGCCACTCACCTCAGTTCAGAGGATAAGGCCCGCCCACACACGCACTGATTGGTCGACCGGTCAGGTCACCGAAGCGTAGGATTGGTCAATCGTCGAGTCACTCGACACTCAACTGTAGGAAGACCTCGACGTCACACGGTCGCTAATGAGATGCTAATGAGCGGAACGCTGAACGTTTTGGGGATACCGCGGGTGGGATTTTTGTCCGGCCGATACGTAAATGCGCCTATGACCGGTCCGGAATCGCAAGCTTTCTTTTGAGGCAACACGCGCGTCGGTACGCTCTGTAACTTCCAAACGTATAGAGACCAGGTGGACAGACAGACATCGGGACAGACAGAAGAGCCGCTTTATATATATAGATGTATTTCTTGGAATGGGGGAATGAAACATGCTGCAATTCAGCTTTGTTTCAAATGCTTTGGTATTAGTTGATTTGATTTTTATTTTTGGTCCCTGCTGTTTTTGTTTCAGAAGTGTAACATATCGTGCAACAATGTCATCCTGGTGCAGGTCACAAGACTCACAGCTGCAAAGGACAGTTTGTAAAACAATAGTTGCCCTTTAGTTTTACAAGTTGTGGAAAGGAATAAACACAAAAAAGGTTGAAAAATCTTTTCTTCCAGCTGAGGGGGAATAAAAAATATATAGTTTTCAGTTTTACTTTTTAAAACATTATTGAGACTGGTGCAATGAACTGGAGCCCCAGTGAGCTGTACCAGAGTGAGCTTTTAATTCCAGCCATGTACTCGCTTCAGAGATACGTCCTGAGCAGAGTGAAGACAGTTTTCTAACCCAGTGAACTACCTATTCGCCATACTTTTGCATCAAAATATATAAGAAATAGTGCATATCGCACATGCCCCTGTCCTCATATCTTGGGTGTCACAATTGCACCTGATTGGCTTAAATTTCATATTCATATATTATGGTCGATTTTAAAGTTTTTCGATTTGCTGTTTTAGCCTTACTTATTTTTCTCTTTGTGTCTCCATCTTTTTTCTCTGTAGGGAACATGCGTGTGGGCCAAGGGGGGTCACACAGCTGTGGACCAAGGGGGGTCACACAGCTGTGGACCAAGGGGGGTCACGCAGCTGTGGGCCAGAGGGATGACGCAGCTGTGGGCCAAGGGGGGTCACGCAGCTGTGGGCCAAGGGGGGTCATGCAGCTGTGGGCCAAGGGGGGTCACGCAGCTGTGGGCCAGGGGGGTCACGCAGCTGTGGCCCAGAAGGATGACGCAGCTGTGGGCCAGTGGGGTCACGCAGCTGTGGGCCAGGGGGTCACGCAGCTGTGGTCCAAGGGGGGGGTCATGCAGCTGTGGGCTAAGGGGGATCACGCAGCTGTGGGCCGGGGGGTCACACAGCTGTGGGCCAGGGGGGTCATGCAGCTGTGGGCCAGGGGAGGTCACACAGCTGTGGGCCAAGGGAGGTCACGCAGCTGTGGGCCAAGGGGGGGTCACACAGCTGTGGGCCAAGGGGGGTCACGCAGCTGTGGGCCAAGGGGGGTCACGCAGCTGTGGGCCAAGGGGGGTCACGCAGCTGTGGGCCAAGTGGGGGTTCACGCAGCTGTGGGCCAAGGGGGGGTCACGCAGCTGTGGGCCAGGGGAGGTCATGCAGCTGTGGGCCAAGGGGGGTCACACAGCTGTGGGCCAAGGGGGGGTCACGCAGCTGTGGGCCAGGGGGGGTCGCGCAGCTGTGGGCCAAGGGGGGTCATGCAGCTGTGGGCCAGGGGGGTGACGCAGCTGTGGGCCAAGGGGGGTCACGCAGCTGTGGGCCAAGGGGTCATGCAGCTGTGGGCCAAGGTGGGTCATGCAGCTGTGGGCAAAGTGGGTCACGCAGCTGTGGGCCAAGGGGGGTCACGCAGCTGTGGGCCAAGGGGGGTCACGCAGCTGTGGGCCAGGGGTGTCATGTAGCTGTGGGCCAAGGGGGATCACGCAGCTGTGGGCCAAGGTGGGTCATGCAGCTGTGGGCCAAGGGGGGTCACACAGCAGTCGGCCAGCGACCACCGATGAGAAATCAAACCTGATTTTATTCTTGGCACATCTGGAGTTAGTCTTACTTTACATGCAACCTTTCATTGTTTCTTTCTTTTCACAGCAGTTTCAAAATGTTTTTTCACTGCAGTCTTTACAATTGTGCAAGTCTGCAATGGATTATATGCAATTTGTTTCTATGGCATGCAGAGAGCCAAGTAGCCAGGAAAAGGGATGGGCAAAACAAACTCCACAAAGACCAGCACAGAAAACAGCAAAGTACATAAACATTGAATAATTTTTTTTGAAACAGCAAAAATATACCTAAAAATAGTGTGGAAGGAATAAATTATTTTAAATAAATTATTTTACATTTATTTCTTGCACTTATTGTATATTTTTGCTGGTATATTTTTCTTTTCTATTTTATGCACCTTTTTCTGTTTTCAATGCTGATCTTTGTGGGGTTTTTAGCCGACCCGTTTTCATGTCCAATATCCCGTGTGCTTTGCCATGGACGTCTTACATCCAGTGAGAATGTATCATCGTTAAAAGGTCGCACTTCAAAAGTGTCAAAAGTATTTTAAAAAAGGCAAAAGAAAGCTAGCCAAATCCTGCTCTTTTTTTCCTAACACAGCCTACCGTCAGTGCAAGAATCAGGGATTTACAAACACGGTCAATTTTAAGCAACTGCAACCAATAATTAGCCTTTAATTGATCTGAGGATGTGACTATTCTAAACACTTCCTCAGAGGATGTGTCTGAGCAGTGGCCTTAAAAGGACGTTGAACACAGTTCCATATAAGAATCTACACATTACAACTGTGTGCCAGACCTTGGACTACCCATAAACAACACCATTGGAAATCAGTAGTTAACTGTTAAAAATCAAATACTGGGCCATATATTTCACTGTCTGGCACTTTTGTGAAGCCAACATAATATGTGTCAACCACCTCCAGGTCTCATGAGCAAATTTTACTGAATTAATGAGTGCAGCAATAGAACTTATTAACTATACTGATTTGTACTGTTTTCAAGATACACATATTCTGGTAGATGCTAATGGTTTAAAGGAAATAGAGCTTTAAAGTGCTATTTGTGTCCAAATGCTATGGGGCATTATTTTTCAGTCACATCAATGGAAATGTGAACTAGAGGCCTGCAAATTATTGACACAAGAAAAACTTTACCAAGGGCCATTTTTTCCAACTTAGTCCCAATACAGCATTTCTGTTATTTTCAAGTCTGGTTATAACCTTTTCATGAAATAAAGATTCCATTGCAAACATTCGCTGTGCCTATTTGTTCCATGGAAGTAAGCATTCTGCCTTTTTGTGTGTACTATTCAGCCTTTATATAACAATTTACTGAAAAAATGAATCATGCTTTATTTACAATATAAAATCTCTTTTATGGTTCTCCAAACTGCAAATCCAGTTGGCTCGAGAATTAATGTGGATGTGTATTGCTAATCCAAGTAACTCATTTTTTTCTCCTCTTTGCAAGTCACATTTTATGGATACAGATGAAACACGTTTTCATTTTACTGCATAATCCCATTTGAAATATTGACCGCACTTCTCCATGATTTAAGACATCTGTTACCCGATCCCTTAGGTTTACAGCTTGCCAATTGAAACACCATCAGCAATGTATAATATACTCAAATGTGTTTCTATTAATTTTTTATATAAATTCCATGGCTGAAACAAAATTCCACATAATTAATGCAGCTACAGTACAAGACAGTCAATGAATCTGCTCTGTAAGCATTATCTTAACCATTTAACTATCAAATAATCCAGAAATTGAGATTTTAAACATGTACTTTTGGCAGTATAGCATCTACAATTACAATATAACCTGTCTCTATATTACTTGTTAATTGTAATACTTACAAAAAAATAAAATAATTAACAAAATGGTTAGTGTAACCATATTCAGAGCCCATGAAGATAATTACATTAGATAGTTTCTACCCTTGTCATTATATTGGTCCTCACCAATTTGGAAAAGTATCACTCTCAGGACCTTTCGAAAAGAAAAACTTTAAAGGATTTCTCATTAACACATTTTTGCATATTTCAAATCTATCTGTAGGTATTATGGACATTTTGTTGAAATAGTCAAGGGATCTGACTTGGAGTTGTTGAACCTGCACATGTAAATGAGATTATCGCAGCCTCATTAATGATCAATGCTCACAAGAAGATAAAACATGGAACAAGGAAAGGTAATACGTCCCATTTCGCCCATTCCTTTCTAAAACCATGTCAAATCTGCACTACTGTGGACTCAACCCAACCCATGCAACTCCCCAGAGGAATGTCCTGCAAAGTTTCATCCAAAGGTAAAGAGAAAAACACCAGAACACCGATGTAATCTTACATCCGATGCTATACACTATGGGCAGGATTTTCATTGGGCCGTGGAGGCGGGATTGGAGGCGTATGGGGGGGGGGGGGTTAAATTGCAAAAACTGGCGTGCGGGCCAAACCCGCCTCCAAGCAATTTTCATTAATTCGTGTCTAATGGTCAAGTCTCCGTCCCGCCTCCAAGATGCGGGATAGGCCGTTAAGGCCCTTACCAAGCACTAAATTGCCTCTATAATGCCATTTTGAAAGGCCTTTGCAATTTTAACCTTTTTCCCACGTGAAACACGCCTGTTCTGAAACACGACAGTGAAACCTGGTGGGAGTACAATTGGATAGCTGACTATCAGCTGCAGCTCAACCATTTAAGTGGAGATTTGACCAGCCATCATTTGCAGGTGGCAGGACTTTGTAGTCTCAGGTCTGGGGGAGCTTTTAGAAGGCATAACCACAGCTGTGGAAGTTTGGAGCCTGACACCCATCTCCAGTGTGACCTCCTGGGAAACCCCTCTCGCCACCTTCACTGAGCGCTTCATCAACTGAGGCATATACCAGAAGCATGGGAGCCATTTATTTCCTTCCCTTCTGGACATTAGATGAGGACGAAGACCAGCCGCAGCACCAGCAGAACCAGGAACAACAGCAGCACCAACAGCAGCAGCAACAACAGGAGCGCCAAGCTTCTGCTCACTCACCTGAAGATGCACAGGCCAGAAGGGGCCAGCGCATGGAAGCCTGTCGGCGCAGGAGATACCACCCAAACAGGGTCTACAGACACAGGGTCAGCTATCTCAACATGTCTGAGCAGCAGTGCCAAAGGCGGCTCCGACTTTCACGAGAGGTAGTGGGTGACATCTGTGCAATGCTGCAAAAAGACCTGCAGGCCAGAGGACCAAGTGGACAACCCTTAGCAGTGGCCGTCAAAGTCACCACCGCACTCAACTTTTTTGCCTCAGGCTCATTCCAGGGATCAGCAGCAGACATCAGCGGCATCTCCCAGGCGGCCGCACACACTTGCATCACGCAGGTAACCGATGCCCACTTTGCCATCGCACACAATCACATCCATTTCACCAATGATCAAGCAAGTGTCACGGCACGTGCGGTTGGAATAGCTCATCTGGCAGGCTATCCAAGGGTGCAGGGCGTCGTTGACTGCACACATATGGCCCTTAAGGCACCCCATCGCAATCCAGATATTTTTGTCAACCGCAAGGGCTTCCACTGATTTAAAGTTGCTCGGAGTTGGGAACCAGGCGGCGGGGTCCCGCCCGCCAGTTTTCGCGATTTTAACCCCCCCCCATGCCTCCAATCACGCCTCCAGGCCCCATTGAAAATCCAGCCCTGCGTGTCTCAGTGAGGATTCTTCAATCTGATTGGTTGAATAGCCTTGCTGTTACTTGACCTGCTCACAGACGCCACAGATCCCCTGTAGTGGGCGGTGCTCTGGAAAAAACGTCGCATTGGAGCAAATCTGCAATCTAAAGCTGGTCAAAACTTTGTGGGCAGGTGTCAGCAAGGTGAACGGCAAGTGCTGTTCCTTCGCCGCTGACTGCAAAATCCGAGTCCTCATCATGCTTTTTATAGGAAGATGCTGCTTTATCATATCTCTTAAAATCGTCCAAAAAACATTTTTTGGTTTTACTTCAAAATTGGTCCCCATGGGAATACTTCTCATTAATACCATAAATAAGAATTAAATATTTAACATAGTATGTTTTTAATTAAGTGTTGGTTTATTGCAGCCTTTCTAGTGTTTAAACTGTAATATTAGTGCATATTTCAGTGCTAAATACTTAAACCAGTTCACCCAAGGTGATTGTCATTTCACTGGACCTGCAAATTGAACAGCAATGACAGCAGCTTCAACCTGCTGAATGGGATTGGCATATTAGTCGTGAATCGGGAGCACTCAATTGATACTTAAAGGTTGAAGTTTTAAGTAAACATTCAGGCATTATTTTTAGTTAAAACACTGCATGTGAAAGAATGTTATAGATTGCTCCAGATGTTCTATCACAAAAAGAATTTAAAATCCTAACTTCATAATGGATTATCTCATTTTAATTATACAGAAGAACCATATTATAAATTATTTCTTTTGTAACAAAACATCATATTTAAAGTCAAGACTACTAGTATTTTAATAAACCATTTCAAAATTGTTATTTATTGTTTTTCACAGCTGGAAGGAAATTGAATGTTTCCTTTAACCCACAGCCTAATGAAATCTGAACTACTGGTTGCTTCATTTGTTGATACAATGCAAATTAATTAATGTTTTCTCAAAGAATATAAAAAAGTTCCGTGACTTACATCTTTTAGTACTTGGCTCACACTGCAGTGACAAGGCCTGCAGGCTTTCTTCATCCATGTCAAGGTTAAGGTTTGCAAGGTACTGTTTTACTTTCCGAGCCACCTTTGCATCTTCGTAGAGTTCCTTTGCATTGAGAAACAAGCTGCGACGTACCCGTTTCTCGTCTAGCATTGCAGCATTTGTATTGCCGTAGCTCAACAACCTGCTGCAGGGGAAAGAGAGATGCCGCTGGTTTCAGCATGGAAGGTCAATGACTGGGACATGCAAAAGTCAGATTGAGGTCAGTCTTGTTCAAGCTCAAAATAACACTGCCTCATTCCAGTAAGTCAGACAGACAAAAATGAAGGAAACGGAATGAAGAGTGAAAGGGAAATAAAAACCAGCAACTACTCTGCAGATAGCCCTATCCTGCTTCAACTTGGCAATCAAACTTTACAGCACTATAAGCATCTCTGCCCACTGGTTTAAAAGAAGCTACTACTCCGGCAGAACAGTTGGAGCAGGAGTTGAAGCTCATGCAGGGCTGATGTTAAATAGCAGTTATAATAAATTCTGACAATATTAAAAACAAAATTAACTAAATATTTCTCTACACCACTTTATGATCAGAAGGAAGGTACAATTTAAGCAGCCAATCTCTTCCACTCACAAAGAATGGAACTTTTCCCTCTACATAAGATCGATAAACAGATACTGGGACTGCAATCCATCAGCAGCTTAGCCCAAAAATCACTGAATGCTGAGACTTCAAAAATCACTCCCACCATCTGAGCTACCAGGATGCCAATAAATACAGATAAATATTTAGAATAAAACTTTTCCACTACAGTGGAAGTATTTAACAAATTATGTATAAATATGTGGTTATTTTCCCTGTAAAAGTAAATTAAGTTAAAAAAATAAAATCCAATTTTCCATTTATAAGTACCTAAAGTTTATTAAAATGTATCTCTATCAACTACTGTCAAGGGAGATACAAACCCAACATTAAGCTGAACCACTGATGAAACCAGAAGTCAAACTCAATCCCTAATGCTGTAGGAAAGGGGAAGTATATTGTAATTATAATACTTAATTGTCCACATAATTATGACTGTCAATTTTTTTTAAATGTCTATCTTTAAAAAGACTTTTTAAACAGTTACTGTTTTTCAGGGCTAAAAATCTGACAATTTATCATATATATTGGCCCAGAAATTCGGGTCCCCATGGGTGAGTACGCGCTGGGTACTCACGCGTAGGCCCAACGGAAGTGCCAGTTTCGTGCATGCACAGCGCATGCGTGGGAAACCAGAACTTCCGTTCCCTTAACTGAAGGGGTTCAGAGGTCGAACACGTGCGCCGGAGAGGCAGCGCGTGCGCATGGAACTTTCGGGGGTTTTTTCAGGTTTTTCCGGGAGTCTAAGTCTCCAGCAGTTACACTTTTAAAAAGCAGGCGCAAGGCCTGCTTTTAACAAGGTAACTGGTGAATTAATGAAAATTAAAACATTTTTTCCACAGGTTTATTATTTTTAAATACTTTAAAGAAAGGTAAGTTTATTTTTAGCCCAGTTAGAAAATGTAATTAATTTTTTCAAAAATTTAAAATATTGTTTAAAATAGTTATTTTATGTAATTTATAGTGATTTTTAAAATGTGATTTGAAAAAAAAATTATTTGAAGTTTTAGTTATGTTTTGGGGGCTTATAGTATTTATACTTTTGACAGCTCTTCCTGTCAAATTTATGAATGGGCATTCCCTGCTACCATTGGTTCTCCATGGCCCACGTGATCCCAGGGGATACATCGAACTAACTGCACCCCTGGGTTACGCAAGCACTGCGCGCCGGCAGTTGGAGGAGGCCCAGGATCGGAATCTAATTTTTTTGAAAACGGTGCACATGCTAGCTTGCTGCATGCAAGTCCTTGCTGATACACATGTATGTACTTTACCACGATCTTTTTTTAAAGAGAGTTCCAAGAGGAACTAGTAAAATGAGTGCAAGGACGCTATGGGAGGGCTTTTGTTATTCAAGTTACTACAGCTGTTCTTTGGTCAGTACTTTCAATTTCTCACCATCATGGGTTTACAAACTTGAACTGATTTAATACTTTTGATTTTGGAAAATCAAAACAGTGCATATGCAAAATACGGGACTGTACACAATTTTGTCAGTTATAGTAACAAATAGGAGCTATTTGATGCATTCATTTAGCTCCTGTTCAATAGTATAAAATATAAGACACTTCTGAATTGTCGTCTACAGACTGCTAATGTAAGACCTGCATTGCACTGCAGAAGAAAGAGACATTTCAAAAAAATTTGTGAAACACTGTACACCTGGATGAAACACCAAAAACATACAGCACCAAAATAACTATGATTAAATAACTGTAACATAATTACACTTCTTTTTTTGCTGATTATGCAATTCTTAGCACTTAGGTATCAGGCAGGTTACTTCAATGGAAAGCAAGGTGTTTGTGTCCTCAGAGCACCAATGCTGCTGTGTTTTCTGGATTGAAACAATCTGAATTGTGCTTATTCTTTTAAGAACAAAAAGCAATTTTATCCACATCCAGCCTTTCTGAGGAGGTATTTAATTCTGTACAATGAATAATTTTCATTGGCTCAGTTTACATCACTATGGATTCCATTATTCTGTGAACAGATAGCACTAACCTTGTTCTGAACATAAAAGCAGGATTGATATTAACTGAAGCCATACAGCCAACATTACGGATTTCTTTAGCAATCATCCGTAGCTTTTCAAAATTCACCAAACCTTCCACTTTGGAGTCATTCCCTAAGGGAAGAAAAAATAAAATGATTCCTGACGAGGACAGCTAAACAGATTTCAATTTTACACATTAAAATGTCTATTTAACATCCAGAGAACCCCATGCGAAGGACTGAGACCCCATCAAGGTTGAAAAGGTAAATCAGGAAGTAGGGAATGGATGACAGCAAGCTTGAGTTTTAAATGTCTGAAAATTGTCGGAGGAAGGAAAGACTGAGTGAAATAAGGAATTCCAAAGTTTTATAACAGTGAAGGAATGAGTCAGAGTATGAGGCTGCATGATGAGTATTGCTTTCAATAATAGGGATGTTGGTAGGAGGACGGCACCGACCGTAAATCAGGATAGAGCTATTAATGGTTAGCAGCTATGCTAATGTAGACGTTGCAAATTAATTAGTGAAAATGGAAGGTTAAAGGGAAATCACACCGTAATGATAAATACATGGCATTCTGAAAGATTAGACTGTGTAGTGAGACCTATGATTTTCCTGTGTTTTACTTTCTTAAACTCAATTTCTTTCCCAGGATTTTACATCATCCAAATGCCTGCAAACACTATAAAAATGTAAAGTTAAAAAATTGTTTTGATAGTGGATTTGGTAGCAGCATGGACCAGCATAGAATCATTTCAGCTAAGGAACCTCGGTCTGAGCTCAGCCGAGACTGACGGGATGAAAGCTTTCTTCAACTTTATAACATTCTTATGTAAAATGAGCTTTAGCAACCTCAACTCAACAAAGCTCAGTCTGAAGGGACATAAGGATGTTTGGTGAGAATGCTGGAAAAAATGTATGAAGTGCAGTCGAAAGTTCTCTTCGAAGATTTGAGTTAACCAAAAAATAGAGGAAGCTTTACTGTGCAGTTGAATGTGCTGCATCTAATGTGGGATTAATTGATGCTGAGACGATACACAAAGCAGGAAAGAAGCCATTTCCCAGCACTAACATCCCTTGCCTTGCTGAATGCAAAGATTAACCAATTCTACTTTCAAGTCATGATTTTCATGTGTTTTGCACTCAGCTCAGAATGGTAGAAGTGAATGTCACTGAGGACAGAAAGCTTTGTTGGGCTCACTTCCATTTCTACTATTCATGCATTTCAAAAGCAGGGCATCATAAATAAACATAAGAAACTAATGGGTTTGTAACCTCCAGAGCTCAGTTCTATCATCACCTCTCAACTAGGCGGCCCAGGGATGTTGACCTAGTTTTTAAAAAACCTAGGCCCAATGGCGTGCAGTTTCCAGTACCATCAGCATTTCTCAGCTTGACAAATAAAAGTCACCTTAACAGTCATTGATCTTTCAGTCTATATTTCGGTATTCTTTGAAAGTTAACTGTTATAAAGGATAAAGAACAATACAGAAGTCTTTTGGGGGGTTTGTGAGTCTGCTGCTGCAACTCTGCTAGGAGACCAGCAGAATCTACCAGAAAACAAAGACCACGATGGTGGCTGGAAGCACCAGTGCCTGTCCATCCTGGGGGGGAGGGGTTACCCAAGCACCCGACTGCAGCCATATGCTGTGTTAGGAGGCTGATCACTTACTTAAAAAAATAAGAATTTGTGGCATTTTCTTCTGTGGAGTGCAGAGTGTCCAGGCCTTGTTAGGGGCAAAACCTTCCTTCACACTTACCAGGCAATTGACTGCAATGGGACAAAGCCAGGGGCAGGGATTCCTACACCGGCAGTACCTACACCTTTGGCTCAGTTGGGATCCGGTGCATCTGTGGAGAGTTGTACGCCCAGTGAGGTGAGGAGTACTGGCTTCCACATCGGTGGATGTGGGCCCCATCAGTAGGGTTCAGGCCAGGGTAGTGGCCTGGAACCCCTTCACCCAATAGAAGAAAGATCCTCAAATTCTTCTTATTTTCAGTCCCCATATCACAGACTGTTATTGATAAATTCCAAGTCGTATCGTGACTACATAATTTCCTCATACTTGAAGAGTGATGGGCTTGCACAAGCTCAATGACAAGAGTAAAACTTTGTTTTCAATATTTCCCTTCTTTAGCATTCCGATGTATACAAGATACAATATACACAAGTGTACCTTTATTGGGAAACAAATAAATTGACCTGTGGTGACATAGCTTCATCTAGTGGAGAATAGGATATAACTAGAAATGATCACAACACAGTAATTTAATTGAGTGGTTCAGATAAATTCATAAAGCTCGAGTTATTTATATTAGTCACCTAAGGCCCGAGATGAAATTGAAATTACTGCTGAACACGCAATAGCGTGGCATAAATAGGGGTCAGTGCAACAGTCATGGCGGTCCTCGCCTCACTGCAGCTACCGGGAGTCCTGAGGCCTGGGATTCCCGGCCAACCACAGTCAAACCTACACACCAGCTTAAATCATGAGGCTTCCAGACCTCATTATCATAGTTAAAGTGCCAAACCGCCTCCTGGCAGTGGGTTGACTGCCCGTGACCCCTCAGTTAAACCCAGAAGTGGGCGGGTCGGAGGCGGGTTGGGGTCAGGATTTAGACTTTTAACACTTTAACTTCCCCCTCGCCCCAAGTTTTTTCAGGTTAAAATTCCCCACAAAGTAATTAAATGGTAATGCAAGATGTGCGACCGTAACAAGATAATTGACAAATCATGAGCATGGTGTGAAAAAAGTACTGATAGTTAAAGTAGAGAAAACTGCAAAAATGAAACCACAGTCACAATTTTTTTTTTTTTTAAATAGAGCTACCTTCATGCAGGAATGTCAGATATTTCTTGATCATAGGGAAGAGAGGAATAATGGGAGACTGCAGGTTCTGGTTATTGAGAACATTGCAGTATTCAGCCATATTTCTGGAAGGGTCCAAGAAATCCTGAAGATCCTGAAATAACTTCTCATATTTGCGTGGAAGTTTTTCCCAAGTATTCCGCAGTCGTGCCACTGGTGCAAGTTGTAGACCACTAGATTTTGAGAGAAGACAAAACAAAATTACAATATGTATTACTTACAACAAAATCTAAACAGGTCTTTTAAGAAGTAAACCGCCAACTTAACTTGAAATTTAGCCACCTTTAAAATTTTTTATTAAACCGCAATGTTTCAATCTCTAAAACACTAGACAGAAATGATGTGTATCCCCTTTTTTATATGAACCATTGAATGTTTGCCATTATGGGTTGAAATGAAGATTGTGGGTAGGTTTCAATTCACAATATCAGTAGCCAAAACCATTCAGCAAGGGTGCAGCACACATTTAGCAACATAACCGGTGAACACGTCCTGCAGAAACATTTCTCATTTGTAAACACAGCATCTTTATAAGACAAGAAGATCCACAGCACAACTTAGACCATTAGAATTTCATATTTTCCACGATCGATTCAAATAAACTTTACATTTTTCTGAGTTTAAAGCAGAAATATATTCTCTGTTTGTATTATTCAGCTCTAGCTTTAATATTGCTAACAATGAACAGAAAAAATGTAACAATCGCTACACCCCACTTTCCGTTTCCACCTCGAATTCATTGCGAAAGTCAGTAATGCTGGTTAATGAGGAGTCCTTGGCTCACTGTCATTTTCAGCAAGCACTGGGGATTGCCAGTGTAGGGGGTGGCGTGCGCCCAGTCAGCTTCACCTCGGACTGCCTTGGAGCGCTTCGAATCGCTCCCACACCCCTGGGTTCCAGACACCGGACTTAGGTACAGGCGGCGATACAGAAAATCGAGTAGACAAGTGGTTTGGTGCAAGAAAACCAGAATTTTATTAAAAGCAGAATAAAACAATCTTATGAAAATTACTGGTATGAAATACAGGCATAAACAATTACACTTATATGGGAATGGGGAACACACGGCACATCGAGGGAAAACAACTACATTAACAATCCCCTTATCCTTACCCCACCCCCTATACCTAACTAGATTAAGCTATGAGGGGCCAGGAATTCATGCTCACCAATCCAAAACCTGTTGCTTTAAATGGGTTGATTTTGAGGTCCGCTCTTGCTGTCCTTTGGGGTATCCCGTCACCACGTGGTCTCAGGGCGCGGCGCTGAAGTTGTTGATGCGTAGCACCCTCCTTTTTCCTCAGCTACCGTCGTCGTCGAGTCGCGATGGGTCTTCTTCTTCCCTGGGCGGCCGTCAGCGGTAACGTTGCGGTTGGGGGTCGGTTAGCGGTTTTTACCGTCTAGATGATTTCACTACCCATGCTTAAAATACCAGCTTATTCATAAAACTGGGCTCTTACACTGGGGTTTTTACTGTCCATACACACAATGCCAACTTATTCACCAAACGCCAGCTTTTAACTGGGCGTTTGTCCCCCAATGCGTCTTTCCACTGCCCTTCTCTGCCTTTACCGGTTCACCTTCTTCTTCGTCTCGTCTCGTCTGCCCGTTTGTGGCCTGTGTGTTCTGTGCGATTTCGAATCGGATTTTGTTCTCCCACGTTTGGCCCCGGTGTAATGGGCGTCCTTGGTTGTTGAGCAGCGCGGGGAGCGAGAAGAGAGCCCGCCATGAGGCCAGGGTACGAGAACGAGCGGCAGCAGGCCAAAAGCCAAACGATAAGAGGGCAGAGCAAGAGAGCGATCACCACTGATGGGCCTACAATTATACCCGTTCTTCAACTCCTTATCTGCGCGCCAAATCAGGTCAGTCCTTTTGTCTAACTTTTGGCGGGCTTGTTTAAATGATTACAGCCATTTATTTTAACGACTACTGGAGCAGTCGTCTCCAGGTCTAATGGCCCCGATGTCCTGGTTGTTTGTCATGGATGACGCTTAATTGTCCCCATCCTGACTTGATGGCTACTGTGAGTTGTTACTGATTAAATATGCAGAAACCTAATGGCCTTGATTCTAGGCCCATTCTAGCTTGATCTATTTCAAGGCGAATGAATGCATATTCTGTGTATACTTTAGCTGTCTGGCTCCAGAGTGTCCTTTTCACAGATTCCTGCATTTTAAGTTTCGTTTCGGGGCCTGCCTGTCTGCAGGGCCTTGCTTTCAAAAATCCTGTCGGTTTTGGTCACGAGGCTACAGAAGCCATTTTGGGGACCCTGTTTTTAATAACTTGTCCAAACAGGGTCCCTCGATCCATAATTTTGGGGGAATGTGGGAATTTTGAGAACCCTACACAGGAGACTTCCTTTGCTGGTCTAACCCACTTATCCTTTGCCCCTACAATATTCTAGCACTGGGACTACAATTTACAAACTTTTTCCTTGTAACTGAAACTAGTTACATAATCTAAATATTTCAATCATAATAAAAGATATATTCCAAGCAAATATTTTAACTTATGTCAGAGATTTACTATTTATATAACTCATTAAAATTTTGTACACTAAACATCCTTAAGTAGGGTTGCAATCTTTGCACAATATGCACTTGAACAACTTTTAGTGTTAACAATAAATCTTGTTTTTTTTAATGTTTTTCAGCTTTTGTTACTTTTCAATACAATTTTGAAACTTATAAAAAGGCGTAACATTTCACATTTGAAAATGCTCTATTTAACACTAATTCCCTTTTCTTACAATAGTAAAAGCAAAGGATACATTTGTGTCCCTCCATTTAGAAGCTCATCATTGCCATTGTTCCATTTCCAATAGAAAGAAACACATTTGCCGAATCTAGCTTTACTACAGCTTTGTAAGTGAAGAATTACAACTCCTTCAGATTACTCTAGTAAGTCATCATTTGAAGGAAAATATGATGCTCATCAGGTCAAGCTTCACATTAGAGTCATTTGGAAAGGATAGTGATGCATTTAAATTTTTGTCAACAGAGTAATTTCAAACCAATATAGGACTGCTATTAAAGTCTACAGTACCGCAACGTCTTTCCATCTTCTGTGATATTTCCACTAACATATGATTCGTTTTTTTTAATACAACACACAGAATAACGATAGATTTCGGTTGCAACTTCTACATAATACAATTTTGATGAAAATTCATTTTTATGTAAGTGCTCCCAGCACTGTGTTGTGGTTCAAGGATCCCAGCGTGGCAAAGTGAACTACAAAAGAAGGTATTTTAAATTTACAGCTCTCTCTGCAGGCTTCTCCTACATATGTGTAGAGGTAGATGTTGATGCTGCTGCCTGACCTGCTGAGTATTTCCAACATTTTCTGTTTTTACTTCAGATTTCCAGCACCCGCAGTGCTTTGCTTTTGTGTTGTGGTAGCATGTAGTAGATGTTTAATTTCAGCCTGAGTCATATATCAAGCATGGCTCAGTTTCCATTTGCTACCTCTCTCGCCATCATTTTTACATTCTCCCTAATCCCCTTCTGCTCTTGTTTCCATCCTTATAGTTGTATTAGTTGGTTCTTTACTGGGCCAACTGCACCATTCCACTGTCCTTTCATAATCTGCTGCCCATTAAATTCAATAAAGCCTTGCAAGGTTTACAAATTATCACACAAAGTACCTGGTGAAATTGAAAATAAACATTCATACATGCCAGTAAAACACTAAAAAGGGCTTTAGAGAAAAATGTTAGTGCTCTGAATACGGTACAAAGAGGCTGTAGTGTATGTACCCGTCTATCTTTAAGGGAACTATTGAATGTAACCGTTCACCTTTAAGGGAACTACTTTAGGTGTGGCACTATTTGTTTGGCTTCTGTATACTGTAATACCGATAGTGACCACACCAGTATATAAGTGTTGTAGCAGGATTGCTGGGGCAGATTCGCCCGGACCTTCGAATAGTAAAGACCTGTTTGTTTGTTACTTCTGAAGTCTGTGTATTTATTAACTGCACAACCCACAGACTTTACAGTGGCGACGAGTCCGATCGTACCCTGCGGCAAGACTACCAAAAGCAACGAAGAGCGTCGAAGAGAGACAACCGCCCTCGTCGTGCTACCAAAAGAAAACACGAGGCTGCAACAACAGAAAGCAGGAAGACTAATGACAAAAGCTGTATCAGCAACAGGCACTGACTACCCTTCTGCCACGGTGCGGAGTGAGCCGACCAGCAAGAAACAAGGCGGCCGAAGAGACTGTGAGTAGGGGAAGGTGTAGAAGTATCCGGAGGATAAGGGCAGAGCACTCGACCTCGGTCGAGGGGGAGCTGTGCCGGCCAAAAGTCGGGTCCAACGGCGTTGGGTGACAGCCGGACCGCGATCGGCGGGAAAAATCCGGGCAGCGACCGCAGCCACGAAGCGCTGAGCCTGCGAGTAGGCGCGGGAAGAGAAACCCAGCTGCAGCCGGGGAGGGAAACACCGGTCTGCGAGAGGGCTGGGGAGGCGAACGGGAACCGTGCGGGTGAGAGCCAGGTGCGGAGAGAGAGACTGCGAGGAGCCAGTCCAGCGGCTGAGCTGTTCTCCACCAACGGGGTACTCGGAGCCGGCAAAACCGAACGTGCGGGAGTGGGTGAGAGACACAGCCAAAAACGGGGTGAGAGACTGCGCGAGAGCCAGTCCAGCGGCTGAGCTGTTCTCCACCAACGGGGTACCCAGGGCCGGTAGCACCGAACGTGCGGGTGAGAGAGCGACAGAGCCGGGTACGGAGAGAGAGAGACTGCGCGAGAGCCAGTCCAGCGGCTGAACTGTCCTCCGTTAACGGGGTGTGCCCAGCGCCGGTAGAGCCGTGCGGGCGGGAGGAAAAGACATAGCCGAGTAAGGGGAGCTGTGCGGTAGCCAGCCAGTGGCTGAACCTGTCCGCTGTGGGGGAAGCGTACCCCTTCCACCGGGAAGAAGCGCGGGAAGCCGCCATTAGGCGGAGAAGACGCCAGAAGCGGGAAACCGCCATTGAAGTGGGCGGGGCGAGAAAGGAAGAGCGGGAAACCGCCATTTTCGCGGGAAAACCGCCATCTTGATTGACATACCGCCATTGAAGTGGGCGGGGAGAGAAGGAAAGAGCGGGAAACCGCCGATTTTGCGGGAAAACCGCCATCTTAGAAACAAACAAATAAATAAGAATACTTAAAGAAATACTGGTGCTGCTCCCAAGGGAAGAAAGATGCCTAAGCGAGGGAATATTAACGACTTTGATTCTGAAATAGAAGACTGGGCCACGTACGTGGAACGCATAGAGATCTATTGCGAAGCCAACAAAATAGAGGAAGACGACAAGGCGATAACATTGCTAAACTCGATGGGGGCAAAAACATACGGGCTCTTGAAGCATCTAATAGCACCAAATAAACCAGCGGATCAGACCTTCGAAGAGATTGTGGCTGTGCTGAAGGACCACTTGAACCCCACACCGCTGATGCTGGCTGAACGATTCAAATTCTACGCAAGAACGCAGAAGAAAGACGAAAGCAATGCGGAATACTTGGTCGAACTACGTAGGCTAGCGAAATACTGCCAGTTCGGAGGGAATCTGACAGAAGCGCTGCGGGACAAGTTCGTATGCGGATTGTCCAAAGAAGGGACGCAGAAGCGACTACTGGAAGAGAACGACCTCACACTGGACAGGGCTGTCCTTATAGCTGCATCGCACGAAGCCGCAGCGAAAGGAACGGCGGAAATGCAACTAAAGGCGGCGGCACTCGGGGTGGACCAAATTACTTCAAGCACAACAAAATGCTACCGTTGTGGGAAGACAACGCATGACCAGAATCAATGCTGGTTTAAGAACCAAGAGTGTAGGAAATGTGGCAAACTGGGTCACATCGCGAAGGTATGCCGGTCCGGGAAAAAGACCAATAATCAAAGGAAGCCACCACAAGAAAAGTACAACAAGGTACACAAGGTGGCTGAGAAGAGTTCAGACGAACAGAATTCAGACTCAGACCCAAACAACCAGGAGCTGGGTAGTCTGAGAATCCACAATGTGGGTAAAGAAACGGATCTACAGGCCATCTGGGTCATACTAAAAATAGCTGGAGTCCAAGTAAGAATGGAGCTGGACACTGGATCAGCTCTATCAGTCATCAACCGAAGGGACTACCACCGGCTATTCTCTCACATACCTTTAAGAAATACCAAGTTTGTATTACAGACATACACGGGGCATAACGTATACCCCGTGGGGAAAATAAGAGTCAAGGTGAGAGATAGGGGTAAAGAACACCCAGGAATGAACTTGTACGTATTACCTGAGGGAGGACCACCACTTCTAGGACGGGAGTGGATTAAGAAAATAGACATGGAATGGCATTACCTAAAAGCCATAATGAGGGAGGACTCGGTGCAAGCTATTAGCTCAGATTCTGAAATGGATGATGATAAGACCAAGTCGAATATGGAAGACAAGGCTAAAAGGGACTTGCCGACGATGGGAAAGAAAACGAAGACATGCAGAAGGACTTATGGTACCAAGAAGAATAAAGCTGCAGAGCAGAACTCCAGGTTGACAGAGAATTCTGAGCCTGTTCAAGCAAAGGATTCATCCATGACGGAAGAACACCGAGCTCGGACGCAAACTTATGTCAAAGTACGACAACAATTAGAACAGTTGAGTGACCGTCTCGTACAGGAGATGAAAAATATGGAAAAGTTCTGGGACACCGAATGGGAGAACCTGGAAAGACTACAGAGACAGCTAGCTCAAGCAAAGAGCGACCATAGAGCCATCGTGGTCAAATACCAATCACATTCCCCTGATGCTGTTCAGGAACTAGAATATTTACAGAATGAACCAAAGGAAGAGGAATCTTCAGGGAGCCAGGATTTTATTCCAGTTCTTCTCTACGACTCCTTACAAGCAGAGTGTGAGAAGTTGAAAGAACAGTATGAACAGGCCCAGGCTACAATTCTGGAGGGGGTTAACTCGGCAGCCTCCGAAAAGCTAGTTTCAGTAGAAGCATATGAACAACTAAAGGTTGAACATGAGCAAGAAGTCCAAAGGCTGCAGGAAATTCTTGATGAGCTCAAGGCCAAGACAGACTCATCGATAGAAGCTCCATCCATAGATGAGAAATTAGAGGTGAAAATCATGGCAGAGCATGAAAGACAGGATGTCCAAGAACTTATAAAAACATTGAAGGACACCCAAGACAAATATGAGGCGGCAATGACCGAGGTTCAACAACTTGAAGAACAGATTCAACTGGGAATCCTTTCAGTGGAAGAACAGGACACTGTAAGAATGGTCCCTGAACATGAACTAGAGAGCATCAGAGCGCAACTTTTCCGAGCGCTGAAAGCCAAAGTTCAAGAGGAACGTAAGGTGGAAGTATTGGAGAAAGAGGTGGATGAAATGGAGAAGACTCTGATCCACCGTGTTCCCAGGGAAGAGTTAACGGTCAGCCAACTCCTTCATATGCTGAAGGACAAGACTCTGCAAGGGGAACAATCTGAACACGAGCTTCAATCTTCAGGGGGAACGAGTTCGGAGCTCTCAAAAGTCACGGAGATAGCTGAGGTGGCAACACAAATTTTACAAGGATGCCAAAAGTACGTTGAATCACGTCAAGGTGAACAGAAGAATGTGGAAACTGTTACTTCAGTAGAAGGGTTAAATAGCTTGATAACGCAATTACCGATGGAAAGGAAGGTATTGAACTCACAAATGAGGTCCGTTATGAAGGAATGGCAGATAACCCAGGAAGAGCGGGATGAATATGAATGCATGAAGAAGGCTTTTCAAGAAAGATGTTTAGGGAAGGAACCACCGTCAGCTAACGTCCAGACGGGTGAGGAGGAAGAAGAAGTCTCTCTCGCTGGCCTAACTCAGGACGAACCCGAATATTACCATGACCTGTTGAGTGACACTGAATATTACGAGGATGTGGTCTGCCCAGCTTGTGATGAAAACTCTCAAAGTGCTGAAATCCGGATGAAGCACTTAAGGTCTAAGGAACATAGAGATTTGGTGGTGCTACAGCTGGCAGCCGAGAAAGGAGCTCCGAGAGTTTCAAAAAGGCAGAAAAGAAAAAGAAGAAGCAGAAGATAATAACTGTCTAAAATATTAGCACTTCTACCATTCCAGGCGGGACATTACGAAAGGAGCTAAATTAGTTGAAAAACTGGAAAATGTCAAGACAGCCAGTTGGTTGTAAAAGTCCGCACTGCTGGTTCAACAGGACGAAAGTTCAAGCTGTTACGTCAAGAAAAAGGCTATGGAGGAGTCACGCTAGCCAGGTGAACCGGCTACACCAAAGAAATGTTGTTCGGAACGAGTCAAGATCAGAGACTGAATCTATGAACTGTTTCCGCAGAGACTGAACCTGTGAACTGTTTCCACCGAGATTATATTTGTAAATTGTTTTATATGACATTGACTCCACCGAGATTATATCTGTAATTTGTTTTATAGGAAGTTGAAGATATGTATGTTTAACGGGGACTCTGTAAGTAATAAGCTAAAAAGGGAGGATTGTAGTGTATGTACCCGTCTATCTTTAAGGGAACTATTGAATGTAACCGTTCACCTTTAAGGGAACTACTTTAGGTGTGGCACTATTTGTTTGGCTTCTGTATACTGTAATACCGATAGTGACCACACCAGTATATAAGTGTTGTAGCAGGATTGCTGGGGCAGATTCGCCCGGACCTTCGAATAGTAAAGACCTGTTTGTTTGTTACTTCTGAAGTCTGTGTATTTATTAACTGCACAACCCACAGACTTTACAGAGGCCTTGTGCTCCAGCTCAACACCCACCTCATTAAGTGCTACTTTGAGACTGTTACGGTTTTCAGTTCAAGCCAATGAAGCCTTCGCTCAGTTTTATACCCTGGGATGTTTTTCTATATTAAAGCTGCTATATAAATGCAAGTTGTTGTGCTGTTGCTGTTGAACTTGTCTCCAAAGTACCTATTGCCAGACACCTCACCATATTTCAACCATCTTAAGCTTCTCTGTTGACAGATATTGCAATGCCACATGGCTGAATACTTAAGCCTAGAAATTGCAGGTGTTAGCGCTGGCCGTTAAGGCCTGTTTTGTTGAAAAAATTGGCGGCCACCCCACTTCTGGCGGATCCCACGGCGGATGCCATTTTCAGCAGGTCAGCAGCACTGCCGTTGCCTGTGCTCAGGCAAGTATTTTAATTAGCGGAACTGTGACGTCAATTGCCGTGCAACACTGAATTGACGCACGCTATTCATTTTGGAGCTTGCCACTCTTCTTACAGCCCTCTCCAAAGCACGCCAGTGTGTGAAGACGTTGACAGCGAGTAGAGGCGGGAGAAAGCGGCTGTGTGCTACAATCCACACAGTAAACAGCTGCTGCTGGATAACTGTTAACTATGCAGCGCTATTGGAGTGAAAATTGCTTCCAATGAGATGCATCAAATCTCCCCTCATGTCAGTCAAACAGTATCGGAGATAAATACTTTTAAAATAAACTCTACTGTACTACAATTGTAATAATATCAAGAAAATTCAAAGCTGCATTTCCTTAAATTTTAAACATTGGGTTTTTCTAGTGTAGGAACTGATAAAATGAGATGCAAAGTTTGGAAGTCTGCTTTTAAAAAGCTTGACAGCATATTCTCACCAAGAGTTTCTCAAAAGTCTGCTGTTGTTAAAAATTTAATTGAACTCTCTTCTGCACTATTTACACCAGTAAACTCCTGACCAAGAGTTCATGTTCCCCATTTTAAAATTTATTTCCATTGATGCCTCATGCAACGATTTAAGGACATCTGTATCACAGTCTTTATGTGGTGTTTCCAGTCACGGTCACTCCAGATCTGAGCCTGTGCTATAAGACCCACTCACCAGGGAGTGAATCACCTATGTGGTATGCAGGCTAGTGCATTGTCACTGCTAGCTGCAAGCTGGTGCATCACCATCCCTCTCCAGCACCATCAGCAGACTCGATAGCAAAACCCAGGAGCAGTCAAAACCCCGCACCGATCCTTCAGACGCGATCTTCAGCCTCCTGCTGAGGTTAGCGCCGGAAAGAGCACGTTGCACAACAGCTTCTCCACTCTGCTCATGTCAATTAGCAGGCAGCACCAAAATACCTGTCTGCGTTCTTTCAGCGGGCGGCCATTAGCTTTGGCCTGCGCGGTTACCGGCACGTTTTCGGCCTACTCGAATTTCTAGGCCTTAGTTAACAGCTCTAAACCCAAAGGTAGTTGGGGTAGGGGTACATTTTCGCTGAACTTAATGATAGAGTTGGATTGTGTACTAAAATCGAACATTTATGCTACTTGCATTCTATTTACAGCAAAAGGTGATTGGAAACTTGTACCATTATCAGAGTTTAGTCCTTCCTACAAAGATGTGCGGGTTTGGTTGATTGGCTATGATAAATTGACCCTTAGTGTTAGGGGGACTAAATACGTGGGGTTACGGAGATAGGGTGGGATATGTGTTGGTGTAGGGGTTACGGGGATCGGGTGGGATATGTGTCGGTGCAGGCTCGATGGGCCGAAATGGCCTCTATCTGCACTGTGGGGTATCTGTGATTCTGTTCTGTGAATACAAGAATTAAACGTGATTTAAAAAAAACATTTTTTAGAAGTAAAAGTTTCTCTTACTGGTATATATATTTTTTACCTGATAATTGCAAACATGGAGTTAAAGTTCTTGCAGCGCAGTGCCATCTTGATAAAGTGTTTAATTATTTTCATCCTTTTCAGTTGGTTTGGTTCTCGAAGAATCTCTGTTGCAACCCAAAATGTTTCCTGATTGATAATGTTCTCAAATTTCTTCAGATTGACACATTCAGTTTCTGACTTAAGTTTGAACAAGTCATCCATGTACTCGGTGGGTTCAATGTTACAAAATAGTTCAAAGTTTCTCATGGAGAGCTGGGTGGCAACTTCAATAGTGCTTAGTTGTAGCAGCATGATATGACTCTTCCGGAGCAATTCCTGAGCATCTTTATCTGAGCAGAGTATCCCTGTCTCCATGTTGTTCTTCAGGTAGTACCTTAGGGAGGCAAAAATAATCAACGTTACATTAACTGAAAGGAAAACAATACAGCAACAACACTTTGATCAGACTTATTCCAGGTGTGTAAATCGTTTCTCTTTTCAATTTATTTTATACCAGCGAGCAATTAACTGTCATCCTCCCCGTCCCAACTTTTTTTGCACTGCATTCAGATCAATAGTCGAGCAGAAACAGAACTTCCTATGATGCTCTAACATTCTCACAACTTTTTAGAAATCTCTCACATCACCCACTATGCTATCCTCAAACTGGATTTGCAGCCATACATTTTCTTATGCAACATCGGCAGCAACAGCTTGCCTGATGTCTGCAACCTTCTTCTTGATGATTTGCTAAACTGAGTTTGAATTCCATGAGGGGCAGGCCCTGAAAAAAACATCAAGCAGTAAATGAACTCAGGTGCCTCTATGCACCTCCCAGTGGCCAGCCCCTGAAAAGAGGACTGGGAACATTGGGTTGGGAGCAATCGGAGGGGGAAAAGAACACTTTACAAAATGAGACAAAAAATAATTCACCCAAAGTAGTGACCGATTTGATTCAGAGGTTGACATGCTGCTATGCTTGTATGCATTACACCTATAGATAATGCTCTAAATATATCTTCAAACTTGGTGTTTCCCCATCCAAATCCAACGTAAATAAAAGTTTATTTTAATTGGTTTCCTTGCAGGAACATTGATTCTGGCATTTTAGTCATCCTTACCTGCCACTAAGTTGGATTCGGTCAGCGAGCTTTGATAGCTGATCCGGAAGTCGTTTTTGCTTGATAACACCTTCAGGAGTAACGGAGACTTCACATAGCGAGTATGATTCAGGAGCAGCAGTCATTGCAAATTCTCGAAGTGCCTGAATTACCACTTCCTTTGCGGTGGTATCTCTGCTGATCATTATGTAGCGACTTTGTTGGTCTGCCTTGAAAACTCTTAAAACTTGATCTGGTAGCTCTGTTCGAAAAACAAAATAAACTGAATATGTGAGAAGCATAAAGAAAGACCGCTTTATTAAGATTATTATACAAACATGTGTAATCAACGGGCAGGAAAAGACCAGCTGGTTTATCAAGCCTGCCCCACACTATATTATACAACAATATTATTTTCTTTTTGTTCATTAGTACGCAGTTACAAACAGGACAAAGACTACATTAGTTTGTCAGTTAATGGCACAGTGAGGTCATGGGGCTGAATATTCCATTTGAACTCTAGTCAGATGCTGATAACCTTCAATAACGAATCCATCATTTAGGTGCTACTTCTATATCTGACTATATTGCTGCAAATAAAACTATGTTGTTATAGACGATTTTTTGTTAGCAACAGAACAATTTATTTTTGTAAACCCATTCTTTACATAAAATTATTTTCTTAAAGATCCAATTTCCAATACATCATGGCCCGGATTTTCCATTAAGACTATCAGCGTTCACCGCTATGATGGAGTAAATCGGACAGCAAGTTCTGGCATCCACACATGCGCAATTAAACGCAGAAATCCAGAAGCTGCTGTCCGATTTGCTCCACTCCTCCACAAGCTTCACTACACCAGTACCTCACAGATAGATTCGGCATTAAAATACATGAAGGGCATGAAGTTTCCATATGTGCCCACCAGTTACCCACTAAACATGCCAGAAAGAGTCAGGGCCTGTGCATTCAGGTGCAAGTAAAATTTTAACAGCATGATAAATCTTAGTTACTGCTGAACAACCTCTCTGGCACTGAAAACGTACTTTTACAAGTGTAGAGTCTCATTCCATCAGATTTTAGAATTAAAAAAAAAACTTTTTCCTTCTGTCTCTTTTATCTTTCTCTCTCAATCCCATCTCTCTTTCCCTCACTTTGTTTCACTTATAAGAACATAAGAAATAGGAGCAGGAGTAGGCCAATTGGCCCCTCGAGCATGCTCCGCCATTCAATAAGATCATGGCTGATCTGATCCTAACCGCCAATCCACTATGACAGGACTATCTCCTGAATCTAACAGAATTAGACACACGAAACAGGAGCAGGATCAGGCTACACGGCCCCTGGGCCCGCTCCGCTACCCACAGGGCCATGACCTATCCGAACCTAGACTCATGTCCAAATTCCTGCCCGCTCCCCGTAACCCTTAATTCCCTTTTCTTCTAGGAAACTGTCTATTTCTGTTTTAAATTTATGTAATGATGTAGCTTCGACAGCTTTTTGGGGCAGCATATTCCATGGACCTACCACCCTCTGAGTGAAGTAGTTTCTCCTCATCTCAGTTTTGAAAGAGCAGCCCCTTATTCTAAGACTATGCCCCCTAGTTCTAGTTTCACCCATCATCTGGAACATCCTCCCTGCATCCACCCGATCCAACCCCTTCATAATCTTATATGTTTCAATAAGATCGCCTCTCATTCTTCTGAACTCCAATGAGTAGAGTCCCAATCTACTCAACCTCTCCTCATATGTCCATCCCCTCATCCCTGGGATTAATCGAGTGAACCTTCTTTGTACTGACTCGAGAACAAGTATGTCCTTTCTTAAGTATGGACACCAAAACTGTATGCAGTATTCCAGGTGCGGTCTCACCAATACCTTGTACAACTGAAGCAATACCTCCCTATTTTTATATTCTATCCCCCTAGCAATGAAAGCCAACATTCCATTGGCCTTCTTAATCACTTGCTGCACCTGCATACTAACCTTTTGAGTTTCGTGCACCAGGACCCCCAGATCCCTTTGTACTTCAGTACTTTCCAGTTTCTTGCCATTAAGATAATAACTTGCTCTACGATTTTTCCTGCCAAAGTGCATAACCTCACACTTTCCAGTATTGTATTCCATCTGCCAAATCTCTGCCCACTTACTTAGCCTGTCTATGTCCCCTTGCAGGTTTTTTATGTCCTCCTCACTCACTACTTTCCCTCCCATCTTAGTATCATCTGCAAACTTTGATGTGTTACACTCGGTCCCCTCCTCCAAATCGTTAATGTACTTTCTGTACATGATTTTATATTGAATCTTCTAATTTATACTTCCTGGTTTAGTCTGCGTGTCTCGGTGAGGATTCTTCAATCTGATTGGATGAAGAGACACACTGTTGCTTGCTTTACTCACACGCACTACAGATCCCCGCTAGAAGGCACCATATTGAAAAGGATCTCGAGTAACCGTAAGTTGCCACTCAAAAGCCCATGAAAAGTCTGTGGGCAGCTGTAAGTGTAATGAACGGCAAGCACCGTTCCTTCGCTGTTGACCTCAAAATCTGGGCTGTTAAAGTAACCTTTGTTGGTCATCTAAAATTTGGTACTAGACTTTAAAAAAAAAGCCATATTGTCTATGCTACCTTCCTGCAGTTTTAGCATCATGTACATTCTGGTCTGCATTTAGTAAAACTCATTTTTAATTACTCTGGAGAAATCATCTAATTTTAAGGAGGTAATAGCAATTTTCTCACTAAATTTAAATTTGATATACACTCGTGAAGATGAAGGATAACAAAGCAGAAAAAGTTTGTAAAATAACAAGCAGCAGAGATGAAGTCACATTCAACAACATGTATTTATATAGCACATTTAACATCGTAAAACGTCCCAAGGCGCTTCTCAGGAGTGTTAAAAATCCAAAATTTGACTTCGAGCCAGATAAGGAGATGTTAGGGCAGATAAGGTTAAAGAGGTAGGTTTTAAGGAGCGTCTTCAAGGAGGAAAGAGAGGTAGAGAGGCGGTGAGGTTTAAGGAGGGAATTACAGAACTTAGGGCCTTGACAGCTGAAGGCACGGCCACCAATAGTTGAGCGATTAAAATCAGGGATGCTCAAGGTGCCAGAATTTGAGGAGCGCAGATATCTCGGGGGCTTGCGGGGCTGGAGGAGGTTACAGACATAGGGAGGGGCGAGGCCATGGAGGGATTTGAAAACAAGGATAAGAATTTTAAAATCGAGTTGTTGCTTAACCGGGAGCCAATGTACGTCAGCGAGCACAGGGGTGATGGGTGAACGGGGCTTGGTGCGAGTCAGGACATGGGCAGCAGAGTTTTGGATGACCTCAAGTTTACGGAGGGTAGAACGTGGGTTGCCGGCAAGGAGTGCGTTGGAATAGTCAAGTCTAGAGGTAACAAAGACATGGATGAGGGTTTCAGTAGCAGGTGAGCTGAGGTGGGGCACAGTCAGGTGACGTTCCGAAGGTGGAAAAAGGTGGTCTTAGTGATGCTGCAGATATGTGGTGGGAAGCTCATGTCGGGGTCATATATGACAACAAGGTTGTGAACTGGTTCTGCCTCAGACAGTTGTCGGGGAGAGGGATGGAGTCAGTGGCTAGGGAACAAAGTTTGTGGCAGGGACTGAATACAATGGCTTCGGTCTTCCCAATATTTAATTGGATGAAATTTTTGCTCATACTGTACTGAATGTCGGAGAAGCGGTCTGACAACTTAGAGACAGTGGAGGGGTGGAGAGAGGTGTTGTTGAGGTAGAGCTGGGTGTCGCCAGCGTACAAGTGGAAACTGACGTAGTGTTTTCGGATGATGTCATCAAGGGGCAGCATGTAAATGAGAAATAGGAGGGGGTCAAGGATAGATCATTGGGCGACACCAGAGGTAACGGTGCAGGAGCGGGAAGAGAAGCCATTGCAGGTGATTCTCTGGCTACGATTAAATAGATAAGGATGGAACCAGGCGAGTGGAGAGGCGTTGGAGCAGGATGGTGTGGTTAACCTTGTCAAAGGCTGCAGATGGGCAGTGAACGATGAGGAGGGGTAGTTTACCATTGTCACAGTCACATAGGATGTTAGTTGTGACGTTGATAAGAGCCACTCCGGTGTTGTGGCAGGGGTAGAAACCTGATTGGAGAGATTCAAACATGGAGTTCCGTGAAAGATGTGCATGGATTTGGGAGGCGACAACACATTCAAGGACTTTGGAGAGGAAAGGGAGGTTGGAGATGGGGCGTAGTTTGCAAGGACGGACGAGTCAAGGGTTGGTTTTCTGAGGAGAGGGGTGATGGCGGCAGATTTGAAGGAGAGGGGGACAGTACCTGAGGAGAGAGAACCGTTAACAATATCAGCTAACATGGGAGCCAGGAAAGGAAGTTGGGTGGTCAGCAGTTCAGTGGGAATAGGGTCGAGGGAGCATGAAGTGGGTCGCATGGACAAGATGAGCTCGGAGAGGGCATGAAGGGAGATCGGAGAGAAACTGGAGAAAGATGTGAGTTCAGGGCTAGTGCAGGGGGGAACCTTAGAGAAAGTTTGGCCCAGTGGGCTAGTGGAAGAGAGGGAAGTGGCAGAGGCAGCTGATCAGATGGTCTCAATCTTAGTGACAAAGAAGTCCATGAGCTCCTCACACTTCTTGTTGGAGGTGAGTGCGGAGGAGACGGGGAGAGGGGTTTAAGAAGATGGTTTGTCGTGGAGAAAAGAAGCCGGGGTTATCTTTGAATTCCAGAATGATCCTGGAATAGTGAGCAGTTTTGGCAGATGAGAGCAGGACCTTTTAGTGCTTTATGTGGTGCAGCCAGATCTGGTGGTGAATGGTTTAAGAAGATGGTTTGTAGTGGAGAGAAGCCAGGATTATCTTTAAATCCCAGAATGATCCTGGAATAGTGAGCAGTTTTGGCAGATGAGAGCAGGACCCTTTAGTGCTTTATGTGGTCCGGCCAGATCTGGCGGTGAATTGCTAACCCAATTGTTCGCCATATCTGTTCAAGTTTGCGTCCCTTGGACTTAAGGGAATGGAGATGCAGGCCATGCCAGGGGGAATGGCCAGGATGAGAGAGAGTAATGGTTTTAATGGGGATTAGGGCATCAAAGGTGGTGCTGGGGGTATGGTTGATCAGATCGGTAGCTGCAGAAATGTCATGGTGAATGGAGGACCAAAGACTAGACAGTTGGGATTTTGAAATTGCAGTTGTAAGTGAATTGGGAGAGAGCTTATTCCAGGGGCTGACACAGAAGGAAGTAGGATTGGGAGGGGAAAGGGGTATGTGGGTGGAGAGCGATACAAGGAAGTGATCAGAGATGGCCTTATCTGTGATTGACACAAATGTGATTGACATTTGCCCTAAGAACGAACGGGCTAATTCCATGATTCCGTACAGACTAATTCCATGATTCAGCACTCCTCACAGGGTGCACATCTTGGGAACTCATGCACTGTGCGCCCGTGATTTCCTGAAATGCACTCACTGTGAGCAATGTTCCCTGTTGGAAGTCTCAGATTATGCAATCATACTTATAATCTCAAGAGTTATTCTTTGAAAAGTATTATTCTTTGAAAAGTATTGAAATATAGTATTCTTGTTACTGTCTCTGTATGTTTTTCATTTTTATTTTTGTCTGCGGGATGGGATAGTGAATAAAATATGGGCAGCTACTTACAGAGAATAAATTTAGTGCCGAACTAATATTGATCGACTTTACTGGCTGAAACTGGAGAACATTACCGTTCAATATACAATACTTCTCAACCAAAATTACAACCTCAATCACTGTAGGCCACGTGCAAAGCACAGCTTCTCTTCTACCAGCTTTCTTCAAAATGCATCTTAAAGCAACCATTTTACTAAGTTAGTATAAGATTTCCATTTACCACTGGGTCTTTCTTTTATCCTTTAAAAAAGAATTGTTGAATTAATGCCTAATTCAGAGTAGCAGAGTGCTGTGCAGGAATGTCCATAGGAAACTGGATTGAGCCCACTCAATCCTTTTCACTTGAGGCTAACAATGGAGCAAACAAGACTAAATGTCAGTCATAGGTATAAAAAAACACATCAGCCCAGAAATTCGGCTCTCCACGGGTGAGTTCGCATGGGGTACTCACCCGTAAGCCGAATGGAAGTGCGCATGCGCGGGAAACCGGCACTTCCGATCCTCTGAACGAAGGGGTTCAGAGGTCGAACGCGCGCGCAGGGGAGGCCGCGCGTGCGCTTTGAACTTAGTTTTTTTTTTGCAGGTTTTCACGCGAGGTTAAGCCTGTAGGATTTACACATTTAAAAAGCAGGCGTAAGGCCTGCTTTTTACAAGGTAAGTGGTCAATTAATTAAAATTAAAACATTTTTTCCACAGGTTTATTATTTTTAAATAATTTAAAGCAAGGTAAGTTTATTTTTAGCCCCTTTTTTTATAAAATTATATTTTTCAAAAATTTAAATTATTGTTTAAAATAGTTATTTAATGTAATTTGTAATTTATTGAAAAAGTGTGATTTAAAAAAAAATTATTTTAAGGTTTACTGCTATTTTGAGGCCCATAGTATTCATAAGTTTAGACAGGTCTTCCTGTCAATCTTATGAATGGGCTTTTCCCTCCTCATGGCTGCCCATGGCTCACGTGATCCCAGGGGACGCATCGCACTAACTACGCCCCTGGGACATGCAAGTACAGCGCGCCGGGAGCTGGGCCAAGCCCCGGAGCGGAATTCCACGGGGCCCTACAGCTCAACTGCCGGCGCGCAAGGTAAGTGCAGGTCGGGGACTTGCACCTGTGGGAAGCCCCTGACCCGAATTTCTGGGCCATCACATTCCCTTGAAACCAGTATGTCAAGATGGCAGCAGTGATTATTTAGTAATAGCTAGGGGATGTTTTACAAGTAGTTTTTGAATTTTTCTTACTATACAATCAGCTGTAGTCAACTTTTAAAATGCAATGATGTTTTTTCTTGAGATGATATTACTGCTGTATCTCTAATTATACCTTACAGCTTTTAAATCATGTGTTCGAAAGGGAAATAACTCATGAGCACCACTGGCAGATTCAGTTAAAAAGAAAAACAGTGCATGCTGGAAACCTGAAAGAAAAGTAGAAAATGCAGGTCATCAGAAAGAGAAAGACAGCTCGACGTTCCAAGTCAGACCCTTCATTCGAATTCTCTTTCTTTCTCTGACACTAACTGACCAGATGTGTGCTTGTAACATTTTCTGTTTTTCTCATCAGAAGTCCTTTCATATCAGTAAACATTAACTAATATAGATGCAATATTGTTTGTGTTACTTTTTCATAGTCAAATTTACACTTCATATTCTCAGGGAGGGGTTGCCTAAACATATTGGGGTCAATTTTCCCGCAGGTGCGGGGAATTGTCGGGTTCCCCGAATGTCAGGGTCCCCACACGAATGTAAATGGGTCTGCCAGATTGATGCAATTTTCCCTCAATTGGCCAATTCATTTCCAGCGTGTGGGAACCCTTGCTAATTGACTATTTCCAGTCAGAAAGCCCCACAGTATGATGTCATCATTCGTGGTGCTTTTAAAATCTATAGCAAGCATTGCAACCTCTGCAGGCTTCCATACGAACCACACAGGATGGCAGAGGAGCCTGCAGCAGCTGTGGCCAGTGCCAGACCCCGAGCTGGCAGCAAATTCAATGAGGCTTCACTGCAGGCATTATTGGATGGGGTGAGGGCCCACAGGGAGGTCCTCTTCCCTAGGTCAGGGAGGAAGAGGCCTCCCACTGAGACCTAGGCTGCATGGATGCAGGTGGCAGCAGATGTCAACTCGCTAGGAGTCACCAGAAGAACCTGGATACAGTGTCGGAAGCGATTCCATGACCTTCACCGTACAGGAAAAGTAAGTATGAAGTTTCCATCACCCTCAAACTGATCCCCATTGCCTTTCCCCACCAGCACTCAGCTTTAGCACTCTCTTCCTCCACATCCCACTTCACAGTCACATCCATGCACCCTTACCCATTCCCCCTCTCTCTATGCTAACGTTCACATAACTATTCCACCATGCAGCCCTCACACTCCCTCTCACTCTGATGCTTTGAGCCCAACTGACAACACACAGGGAGGGCCCTTGGTCTTGCAGCCTCACACCATCTTTGTCTCCCTCTAAGTATCTATGCTATGCAATCTCTACACTCACTTCTTCATTCTCACTCAAACTCCACTTGTCTCCCTCATTGCAGGAAAAGAGAGCTCACAACAACAGAGAGCGAGCCAGGACTGGAGGAGGCCCACCCTCAATAGCCCACCTGACCCCCTGGGAGGACAGAGTCCTGGAAATTGTCGGGGCTGATGTGGCTGTGGAAGCTGGGGAAGGAGAGACAGGGGCAGGCCCGCAAGCTGGTGACAGAATAGTTTTCCATCTCTCTCATTGACATAGCATGAGTCGCTGTTATGATTCTGAAGCTACATCATTTGGACTTATGAACATCTGCAAAATCCAATGTGCATGTAACCTTGGCATCACATCTCTAACTCTTTCCTTTACTCCCCCACAGGACCATCCGAAGCCCCCGTCCCCACTGCGGAGGAGGAAGAGGCTGAGCAGCCAGACGCCTCAGAGGAAGCTCCGACCTCTGAGGGCGCAGCGTCAGCAGAATTCAGTGCACCCAGCACCAGCGCAGACACTCACACCTCGGTGGGACCTTCGTGAGATAGAGTAGTGTTGTCACCTGGTGTATCACAGCTCACAAGTGAGCATCAGCAGATGGTGGAGACAGGGACAGTAGTGGAGAGTCCTCGTCGGAGGGCGCAGGACTCTGCCAGCTCAGCTCTGCTGCATGTCAACCCTCTGCCTCTGGGTCCATCAGCAACAGAAGAGGTGATGGATCTCCATGCACAGATGCAGGAGTGTCTGGCAGGTTTTGTTTCCAGGGTCGCTGCGAGTGTGGAGCGAATGGAAGAGTCCATAGCGAACATGAGCAGAGCATTTGTGGAGTCATTGGCGCATGAACGCATCGCCACAGAAAGGATGGCAACCTCCGCGGAAAGGATGGCTACAGTAGAGGAGAGGATGGCTACGGCTATGGAGGAGCTAAGTCGCCAGAGTGTTGAAAACATGGTGAGTGCTCAGAATAGACTGCCATCTCTGGAGGAGCGATGGTCAGCTATTGAGCAGAGAAAGCAGACCTTCATGGCAGGCCCTCTGAGTAGGACTGCCATTGTAGAAACGGGTCCCTATGGCCCCCCTGATGTGCAGCAAGCTGCTCTCAAGCCACTTGCAGGCACTGAGGGGGACCTGACCCATGAGAGGGAGGTTGGTGGCAGACCTCAAGGAAGTGGGGGCTCCTCTCCAAGCGCTCACACTTCCATGCCACTGCAGAGCCCTCGGTCAGAGCCCCGCCGGAGTCCACACCCAACGGAGATAGACGTCTCAACTCCTGCACAGCCACAGGAGCAGCAGGCTGCTGGTGAACCCTCACAGGCTCGCCACCCCAGAGGATGCCCGCCAAAGGTGTCGAGACAGGAGCAGCAGGAAAGTGAGCAAGGGGCCTCCACATCTGCTGAAGCCACAGGGAATCCACTACGTAGGAGCACGCGTAAGAGAAAAATAAAGCACCACTAATCACAAGGGTAGTCACTTGGGTGAAATGTTATGTTTATTTTAAAAATGCCATCAGTTGGTTATTGTAAATAAAATTTCAGATGGCAACTTCTGCAGTTGTGGGTTGTGTCATTTCGCGATTGGGGCTGGAGGTCCTCTAATGCCAAGAGGGGAAGGAAAAAAAGGCCTCCCATGCTTCTGGTAGGTGCCTCAGTTGAGGAAGCGCTGAGTGAGGGTGGCGAGAGGGGCTTCCCAGGAGCTCACACTGGAGAAGTGTGTGAGGCTCCAACCTTCCACTGCTGTGCCTAAGCCTTGAACAAGTTGCCCCAAGCCTGAAACAACAAGGTCCTGCAACCTACAAATGCTGTCTGATTAAATCTCTTCTTTCCTGATTGACCTGCAGCTGAAAGTAAGCAAGCCGACATTGTTCACGCCAGGTTTCATCAGCGGGGTTCCCACCAGGCGTGTTTAGCGTGGGATAAGGCTGAAAATAGCAAGGGCCCCTTAAAATGGCATTAAAGATGTCAATTATTGGTGATTAGGCTCCCGACGACCAGTCCCGCCTCAGTCATAGAATGAAGTCGATGACCCACTGGTTTGAATTGTGTATAGGAACAATTAATGCAGTGAGCAGAATTAGTTTTAATTGATTTTCTGAATTAATTTACGAAGAATTGTACTGGGTTATATTTTAAAATATAAAGCATAAATCTAAATATTTCTGGTCGGGTCAGGGAATCAGGCGGGGGGGTCGTGACCCCCTATTTTTGCGATTTTCCCCCCCCCCCACACGCCTGAAACCCCACCCGACGGCTCCAGGAAAATCGACCCCATTATGTGCTTCTGTTACATTGCTAACAACACACTTGAACTGTTTTATTGTTCTAAAATGTACTTTTTATATAGATTAGGTGGAATAACAATAGTGTGCAGCTTGAGACAACTATAACAAGAAAGTCTTTCTATAAATCTGAACCTTTTTTGTTGTAGGGAGCACAAAGCAACTGGAGAAATTGTACTGGGGTACCAAGTGGCTGATTTTGCTTAGCTTGACTTAAGATTCAGCAACCCTACTTGGCAATTAATGGTGTTGATAATCGTACCAAATAAATTGGTATTGACCTGCAATTAGATATTACAATTCCAGGAGTGTAAATGCGACTGCCCATGTAATGACATGAATTCTGTTGACTTATGTGGAGTTATGGACGCATCTTCCCAACTTTACTCCCCAAAAAGCTTTTTTGTAACTAAAGCAGAGAAAACAGATACAAGGACTAAATGCGCAATTTCAGAAACCACTGCGAGCTAAAAGCAAACACTGCATTACTTAGACCAGAATAACATTAATACACACATATGCCACAATACTCACTATAAGAACTTGCAGCTGGCGGAATAGAAAAGAAAAGAAATATTTAGATTTATGCTTTATATTTTAAAATATAACCCAGTACAATTCTTCGTAAATTAATTCAGAAAATCAATTAAAACGAATTCTGCTCACTGCATTAATTGTTCCTATACACAACTCAAACCAGTGGGTCATCGACTTCATTCTATGACTGAGCAAGATCTGTGAATTTGAGTGAGCTCTTTCTCATGAATAAAATAAACTGAGTACAGTATTCCATTGTTTCCTACTGTATATTAAGTTCACTCATGGGATAATCATTTTCTTATTTAGTGCTAAAGGTGGATCATTAAAATGTGAAATGGATACTTCAATGCTAATTGCTTCTCTCCTCAAGATATTCTGATGTCCATCTTTAAAGTTCCCCAGGCAAATAATATTAATGGTGCTGTCTCAGAGGGTGGTGAACCTGTGGAATTCTCTACCACAGAAGGCTGTGGAGGCCAAGTCACTGAATATATTTAAGAAGGAGATAGATAGATTTCTAGACACAAAAGGCATCAAGGGGTATGGGGAGAGAGCGGGAATATGGTATTGAGATGATCAGCCATGATCAGATTGAATGGCGGAGCAGGCTTGAAGGGCCGAATGGCCTACTCCTGCTCCTATTTTTCTATGTTCTACGTTTCTATGTCTCAGTGACTTAATGAGCCAATGTGAAAATATCACTCCATGACCCGAAGTAAAACTTACAAAAAACACGGAGAACTATTTTCAAAATTCATTGTTGGCTGATGTATAGAAACAAAAGCTGTTCCTATCACTTCAGTTTCCTACAACTGGCTAGTAACTGTGATGTTACTGCCACAAAGGGCCTGAATACATGTATGGCAGTATCTAATAAGAGAGCAGTAGTTTCACACTTTAAGGTGTGAAATCTCTGTTGCCAATACGGTGAGCACACAATAGAATTTGAGTAAAATTTCAGAACAAATTACACGCATTATGTTAAAAATCAAATTGGTTTGAAATATGGGGTTATCAACCATCAATCTATAAAGCAATCTGGCTGGACATAAATCTAAATGCCAAGAATAATCCCACACAATTGGTTGCCTCTATTCATCATTAAATGGGCTATGCTATACAAACTCAAAGGAAAACAGTCTGAAAAGGAACACTGGGGGCTAAATTGGATAGCCCCGAAAAACGTGTGCGGGGATCACGCTGCGCGATTAACCCATGTCTGTTGGATGTAATGCAGACAGGATGCCATTTTCATGCTGCCTGCTCATTTACACGATTTCTGCGTGCAGCCAGCATTAAACGCGCTGTTGATTGGCTGCATGCATCAGCGTGGGACCCAAAATCGATAATTGCTCGCACTACTTAAAGCTAACCTGCACTGCTTAAAGCTAGCCTGCACCACTTAAAGAGGAGGTGCATTGTGGCTGGAGCAGGTACTGGAAGTCATTGTGGAAGACATTCTGACCTGGGAAAGACTGAATTAACGGCTGAACATGGGAAAGAACGGGCACCCAGATTTGGCGATGCTGCTCTGGGGGCCTTGGTGGAGGAGATGGAAAGGAGGAGAGATGTCCTGTATCCGCAAGGGGCAAGGAGGCGCCACAGACACACAGTGAAAAGGCAGTGGGAGCAGATAGCCGTGGAGGTCAATGCCAGGAGTCTAGCCCCGAGGACCTGGATGCAGTGCTGCAAGAAGTTTAATGACCTCACACAAGTGGTCAAGGTCAATGTTCTAGCCTCAACTTTAATCCAGCAAATGCAGTCATCACAATGTCATATAAAGACCCAACAAGAGGGGAATTTACATAGCGCCTTTCACAACCTCAGGATGTCCCAAAGCACTTTACAACAACTTGTATTTATATAGCACCTTTAACGTAGTAAAACGTCATGAGGCGTTGCACATGAGTATTTTAAACAAAAAATTTGACACTGAGCCACATAAGGATAAATTAGGGCAGGTGACCAAAAGCTTGGTCAAAGAGGTAGGTTTTATGGAGCGTACTAAAGGAAGAAAGAGAGGTAGCGAGGCGGAGAGGTTTAGGCAGGGAATTCCAGAGCTTAGGGCCTAGGCAACAGAAGGCAGGGCCAATTAAGTACTTTTGAAGTGTAGTCACTATTGTAATGCAGGAAACGTGGCACCCAATAAGCGCACAGTAAGCTCCCACAAACAACAATTAAATGAATGATCAGATTGTCTGTTTCTCAGGTGTTCAATGAGGGGTAAATATGACCGGGACACTGGGAGAACGCCCCATCTCTTTTGGAATAGTGCCGTAGGACCTTTTACGTCCACCTGAGAGAGGTTTAACATCTCATCTGAAAGATGGCACCTCCGACAGTGCAGCAGAGCTCCCTCAATACTGCAATGAAGTGTAAACCTAGACTCGGTGCACACAAAAACATTGCTGTTTCAACACAAACTAGCACTAGTAACCAGCATTAAAAGGTATTTAAAGGTGGTGTTGATTAAGTATTCCTTTTATCAATTCAATCAAATCTTCAATCACCACAGCAGTAGAGAGGTAGGCTTAGCTGTATTGAGTTAGTCATTTGAATCATCACAGTTGAGAGCTATTTTTTCATAAAAGTAGAGAATGCATTGAAATGCTTATAAACAATTGACTATTTATGACTTAATTCGCTACAAGTGAAACAATTTTGCAGCACAACTGCAGAATACATTTACTGCACAAGCTTCTTTTTGCTCGAAGTTGCCTGCTGCACCACAGTAATTATTCTTAAAGATCTGAAATAGACCATTCCAACCTGTACTTTTATAGGCATTCTGCAGCAAATGGTATTGTAGTGTATGTAACTGTTCTACCTTTAAGAGAACTATTGTATGTAACCGTACACCTTTAAGAGAACTATTTTAGGTGTGGCACTACTTTATCTTGGCTGCTGTATACTGTAATACCGACGGTGACCACACCGGTATATAAGTGCTGTGTCAGGATTTATTGGGCAGATTCGCCCTGACCTTCGAATAGTAAAGTCCTGTTAAAGTTACTCTTGTAGTCTGTGTATTAATTCGCCATAATACCTACAGACTTTACAGTGGCGACGAGTTCGATCTTACCCTGCGGCAACAATACTTCCGAAGCAGTTAACGAGCGTCGAGAAGAGGCACCCGCCCTCGTCGTTCTGCTGAGAGAAAACTCGAGTCTGCAGAGCAAGGAAGGAAGAATTCAGACACGAAGCCTTCCATCAGCAACAGGCACTGATTGTCCCTTCTGCCACGGTGGTGAGTGAGCCGATCAGCACGAGAAGCAAGTCGGCCACGGTGACTGTGAGTAAAGGGAACATAAAAAATAAATAAATAAACGGAGGATAAGGGCGGTGAACTCGACCACGGTCGGGGGAAAGGAGCCGGACAGAAGTCGGGCCCAGAGGCGCTGAGACTGGGGCAGCGTGGAGCACGGAAGCCGCGGTACAAGCGGGCTGGGAGACGCAACGGCGTCGTGAGACAGCTAGACCGCGACCGGCGAAAAAGGCCGGGCAGCTACCGAGGCCACGAGGCGCTGCGACCGGGATCGTAAGGCGCGGGAAGATATAAAAATAAATAAACCGCGGAGAACTCAGCCGCAGCCGGGGAGGAAAGGACCGGACTGCGAGAGGGCTGGGAGGCGCGATTGGAAGCCGCTGAGGGAGAGACAGAGCCCGAGCGAGCGGGAGAGACAGAGCCCGAGCGAGGGAGACTGAGCGAGATCCAGCCCAGCGGCTGAAACTGTTCGCCGTCAACGGGTTGTACCCAGCGCCGGTTGCCCTGCCGAGAAAAGGGAACAAGGAATGACCCGACTCTCTCACGAGTCTACGATTTAACAGTGGAGGGATGGCCAGCACATGGAACGCACTGAAGCCGACGCGCAGGCTGCGAACCCCGAAAGCCAGCGGTCGTCGCCCGAGGGAAAAGCTTACCCCTCCCGCCAGGGGAAGAAACGCGGGAAGCCGCCAGTAGGCGGGGAAGAAGACAGAAGCGGGAAACCGCCATTTTGAAAGTGGGTGGGGAAAGAAGACAAGCGCGGGAAACCGCCATTTTGGAAAAAAAAAAGTTAAAGAAATATTTCGTTGTTGTTTCCCAGGAAGAGTGTGAAGATGCCTAAGCGTGGTAACATGAACAGTTTTGATTCCGATGTGGAAGATTGGACCACGTATGTAGAACGCATCGAGATATATTGTAAGGTCAATAAGATAGCAAATTATGACAAAGCTCTAACCTTACTAAACTCAATGGGTGCGAAGACATACGGGTTATTGAAGCATCTGCTATCACCAGCTAAACCGGCGGATCAGCCTTTCGCTAATATTGTTGCTGTCCTGAAGGATCATTTTAACCCCGCACCGCTGATGTTAGCGGAACGATCTAAATTTTACGTGAGAACGCAACGAAAAGAGGAAAGCAACGTGGAGGTTGAACTGCGTAGGCTAGCAAAATACTGTCAGTTTGGGGTAAATCTGACAGAGGCACTGAGAGACAAGTTCGTGTGCGGGATGTCGAAGGAAGGAACACAAAAACGACTGCTCAAAGAGAACGATCTTACACTTGATAAGGCTGTCCTTATTGCAGCATCGCACGAAGCCGCAGCGAGAGGCACGGCGGAAATGCAGCGGAAGACAGCGGTACTCAGTGTGGATCAAATGACTTCAGGTACAACGAAATGTTATCGTTGTGGGAAGACAACACACGAACAGAACCAATGCTGGTTTAAAAACCAGGAATGTAGAAAATGTGGCAAGCTTGGTCACATAGCTAAGGTATGCCGGTCAGGAAAGAAGACCAGCAATAATAAGTCACCGCAGAAGAAGTACAGAAAGGTACATAAGGTGACTGGGAAGAGTCCAGATGAACAGAATTCGGACTCAGACTCCAACAGCAAGGAACTGGGTAGTCTGCGGATTCACAATGTGAGTAAAGAAGCTGACCGACAAACTATCTGGGTCACACTACAGATTGCAAAAGTCCAAGTGAAGATGGAAGTGGACACCGGATCGGCGTTGACGGTCATGAATAAGCAAGATTACAAAAAGTTATTCAAACATATTCCCCTACGGGATACGGAGATAGTATTGCAGACATACACGGGGCACAAAGTATACCCCATCGGAAAGATAAAAGTCAAGGTGAGATACAAGGGCAAAGATCACCAAGGGATGGACATGTATGTGCTGCCCGAGGGAGGTCCACCACTTCTGGGACGGGAGTGGATCAGGAAAATAAAGATAGACTGGCACTCACTAAACACAATGACGGTAGATTCCGGAAAGGAAGATGTCAAACCTGAACGGTTGTCCAGAATATTGGACGAAGCTAAAGAGGTATTCCAGCAAGGACTGGGAACACTGAGAGGAATTAAAGCAAAAATCAAGATTGCAGAGCATGCAAGCCCAAAATTTTTCAAAGCCACATCGGTACCTTACGCGATACGACCTGCTGTGGAGGCAGAACTGGAAGAGCTGGAACGTTCAGGGGTACTGTCTAAGGTGGACTGGAGTGAGTGGGCCACGCACGCCCATTGTTCCCGTCATGAAGTCTTCATCAAGTAACAAGCCAGGGGGACCGGGAAAGGTCCGCATCTGCGGAGACTTCAAGATCACAGTTAATCCGGTGCTTCACACGGTACAATACCCGCTTCCACGGATTGAGGATATCTTTGCTTCATTGTCTGGCGGGAAACACTTCACCAAGATAGACCTGGCACAAGCATACTTACAAATGGAAGTCGAGGAAGAGTCGCGCCAGTATCTCACAATCAACACGCACAGAGGCCTGTATCGTTATAACAGACTGGTTTTTGGAGTAGCTTCGGCTCCAGCAATTTGGCAGAGGGCCATGGAGCAGGTCTTACAGGGTATTCCAAGCACGCAGTGTTACTTGGACGATATCCTGATTACGGGAGAAGACGAGGAGGAACACCTCACAAATTTGAAACTGGTGCTCACCAGGTTGAAGGAATATGGCCTTCGAGTTAATCGCCAGAAATGTGAGTTCTTCCAGAAACGGATCTCGTACTGCGGTCATGTCATTGACCAAGAGGGGTTGCACAAGTCACCTGACAAGATAGAAGCTGTCGTGAAGGCCCCCGCTCCGGAAAATGTATCACAGTTGAGATCATTTCTGGGGCTGATTAATTATTACCACAAGTTTCTGCCAAATCTATCCACGGTGCTGCATCCGCTGAATGCCCTGTTGCGGAAAGAAGTACCATGGAAGTGGAGCGAGGACTGTAAGAAGGCCTTTCGCAGAAGCAAGGCGTTGATTACCTCTGAGGAAGTGTTGGCTCATTTCAACCCAACGTTACCTCTTCGTCTAGCTTGTGATGCTTCCCCTTATGGAATTGGAGCAGTACTTTCACACAAGTTACCAAATGGCTCGGAAAGGCCAGTCGCATTTGCGTCCCGATCATTGACCTCCGCTGAGCGAAATTATGCTCAGATAGATAGGGAGGCCCTCAGCCTTGTGTGGGGAGTAAAGAAATTCAATCATTACCTGCAGGGCAAGAAGTTCACATTACTGACAGACCACCAGCCGTTGGTGTCCATATTCAATCCTAACAAGGCCGTTTCCACTATGACAGTGCAAAGGCTACAGAGGTGGTCCGTGTTACTTGGGGCACACCAATATGACATCGAATACAAAAGGTCCAAACAGCATGGAAATGCTGATGGGTTATCGCGCCTACCGTTGCCAGTAGTAGAAGAGGCGGCTACAGTGGACCCGGTAGAGATGGTCTACTCATCCATAGTGGAATGTCTACCAGTAACAAGTTCGATGATCGAAAATGAAACAAGGAATGACCCGACTCTCTCACGAGTCTACGATTTAACAGTGGAGGGATGGCCAGCACATGGCGAACCAACGCTGCCAGCATTTTCGCAAAGAAAAGAACAGCTGTCAGTGTGCCGAGGAACCTTGATGTGTGGAGCTAGAGTGGTGATTCCACCCAAACTCCAGGATAAAGTGCTAAAGGAGCTTCACGAGGGGCATCTGGGTGGAGTGAAAATGAAGAACCTAGCAAGAGCGTTTGTGTGGTGGCCAGGTATCGATGGAGACATCGAAGAAATAACCAAGAGCTGTCTAGGATGCCAGAAGGTCCAAAACGCGCCACCACAAGCTCCTCTGCATCCATGGGAGTGGCCCTCATCTCCTTGGCAAAGGGTACACATCGACTTTGCTGGTCCATTTATGGACTCAATGTTTTTAATCGCGGTGGATGCACACTCCAAGTGGCCGGAGGTAATAAAGATGTCCTCCACCACCACGGAAAAAACCATCACAGTATTAAGGACCATATTTGCCAGGAATGGGCTGCCGGAACAGATCTGTTCTGATAGTGGACCGCAATTTGTGTCCGAAGAATTCAGGAAGTTCTTAAAAAGCAATGGGGTCAAGCACTACACGTCAGCCCCATACCATCCCGCCACCAATGGATTAGCTGAAAGGTTTGTCCAGACCTTCAAGAAGGCCATAAAGGCCATGGGTAATGAAGACATAAACCTACAACATAAGGTAGATAACTTCTTGTTGGCGTACAGGAATGCAACACACGCGGTCACAAACCAAACTCCCGCCATGATGTTTTTCAATAGAAGACTAAGATGCCGGCTGGATTTGATTAAGCCAAACGTCAGAAGGGACGTAGAGAACCGGCAATTTCAGGGCATGAATGAAAGGCCAACTAGATCCTTTCAGGTAGGTCAACAAGTTTTGGCCCGGGACTACCGTACCGAGAAATGGCAGCCTGGAACTATTGGGAAAAGGCTAGGGCCGCTGATGTATACCGTGGACATTGGTGACAGCATAATAAGGCGCCATGTTGACCAGATCATAGGGTCATCCACAAAGGGCCAACCTACTTCACAACCTTACACGGCTAATGTTGAAGCAGAGATACCCAGAGCACCTACCTCCGATCTGGTAATACTGGAATCAGATGAACCTGACACTGTCCTTCAAGCCGAATCGACCTTGCCAGAAGAACCTACTACCCCGCCGAAAACTACTACACCACCGAGGCGTTATCCGGACAGAGTCAGGAAGCCTCCAGAGAGACTGAATCTGTGAACTGTTTTGCATAAAGTTGTATATATGTTATGATGTTATGTTAATGGGGAATAAGTATGTTGTAAGCTAAAAAGGGAGGATTGTAGTGTATGTAACAGTTCTACCTTTAAGAGAACTATTGTATGTAACCGTACACCTTTAAGAGAACTATTTTAGGTGTGGCACTACTTTATCTTGGCTGCTGTATACTGTAATACCGACGGTGACCACACCGGTATATAAGTGCTGTGTCAGGATTTATTGGGCAGATTCGCCGTGACCTTCGAATAGTAAAGTCCTGTTAAAGTTACTCTTGTAGTCTGTGTATTAATTCGCCATAATACCTACAGACTTTACAGGTATGATTTCCTAAATATGTGAAATAAATGCAGAAAATGATGGAAATACTTACCAGGTCAGGCAACACCTGTGGAGAGAGAAACAAAGTTAACATTTCAGGTCGATGACCTGTCGCTAGAATTGTTTCAGGTTATCGACCTGAAACGTTAACTTTGTTTCTCTCTACATAGATGCTGCCTGTCCTGCTAAATATTTCTAGCATTTTCTGTTTTTATTTCAGATTTCCAGCATTTGCAGTATTTTGTTTTTTAGTTACTGTAAAATAAATGAACTGACCTGAAAATAATTGAATGGGATACAACAGAAAATCACTTGTCCGTAATATGGGATCTGGGCTCTCAGAAACAGAAAACCTCAAGACCAGCAAAAGCCACGCGGACATTTTTTGCTTTCACTGCCCCAGTGGTAATCTGGCAGGATGGATCACCCACCCGTTGGAGCACCCGCTTGATTTTCATTCCATTGAAAACAACAGAATGGAAATTGGACAGTGTCTGTAAAGGGTAGGTGATCCACTCCTCCATAGCTCCATTTAATCAGTTTTCCTGCTGTCCTTGCAGTTGTAATCAATGATGGATTTCTCTTCAAGATGCTTGTCCAATTTGAGCTTAAGAGATCAAACCTACTTGTCCCTACAACCTCCCGCGGTAAGCTATTCCAAAAACTGACCATCTTCACAGTTAAGTAATGCTTTCTTACGTCTCACTTGAGTCTTCCCTTTTTCAGCTTATACTAATGCACTCTTGTTCTGCAATCCTGCACCAAATCAAACAGTCCTAACTGATCCTCTATATCCCTGAGTCTTATTAATTTGAATACCTTCACTATATTCATCCTCAGTTGTCTCCTCGCCAACAAGAAAAGTCCTAGTTCTGCAAATTTATGCAGATGTTTTATCTCTGATTTCCTAATCAGCTCTACTCTGCGCCGTTTCAAGGTCAGTTACATCCTCCCTGTAGTAACGCTTCAGGAACTGCACACAATACTCCCACAAGTGCGAATTGATTCGCACTCTATATAGTGACAGCATAACCGCCTTTGATCGACATTCTATTCAAATATTTACACAACCTAACAATGTTCCCCGTAACATTTTTTGGATGCACAGGATTCACAGATTCGCGCATGTCTGAACTTTAACATTGCAAAAGCCAGTCCTGGGCAGTGCGGGAACGACAGAGAGCTGCGCAGCCGCACAGCTTATAGGGAACGTTGCAACTTAACGTACCATTTGTTTTCTTGATACCAGCCAGATATTGGCTTGATGTTTTAAAAGATCAATCTACTATGACCCCAGATCCCTTTCCTGATCTGTCTGTGTTAGTATTTTCCAATCGAGTCCTGCAATTCCTCTGCTTATTTCACATCCCTTGTGACGTGAGAATAATGTGGTTATCAGGTAATCTCCCAAAATTGTTCATCTCTGTAAGCTATGGACATATCAATAAGGTGAATTTAATAGATATTAATCAAAGGTTATTAGAAAATAAGTAAGAGGAAGATAGCCATGAGTACCTGAGTTACTAAAGAAGTCGTATTATGCTTCCCAGTAGCAGTTGTCTTTGGCTAGGATGGGTAAAAAGAACTGCGCAGCAACTCTCAGTAAATGTGCAGATATGTCATGACTTGCATCCTGTTCCTGTACAGCTACAACACTGGCATCTACCTAACAAAGTGAAAAATTGCCCAAGTATGTCCTGTCCACAATAAACATGACAATTCCATCCCGGTCAATTACCGCCCCATCAGTCTACCCTCAATCATCAGCAAAGTGATGTAAGGTGTCTTCAACAGTGCTATCAAGCGGACCTTACTCACCGATGCTCAGTTTGAGTTCCACCAGGACCACTCGGCTCCAGACCTCACTACAGCCTTGGTCTAAACATGGACAAAAGAGCTGAATTCTAGAGGTGCGGTGAGTGTGACTGCCCTTGACATTAAGGCAGCATTTGACTGAGTGTGGCATCAAGGAGCCCCAGTAAAAGTGAAGGCATTGGGAATAAGGGGGTAATCGCTCCGCTGGCTAGAGTCATATCTAGCACAAAGGAAGATGATTGTGGTTGTTGGAGGCCAATCAGCTCAGCCCAAGGACATCGCTGCAGGAGTTCCTCAGGGCATTGTCCTAGACCCAACCATCTTCAGCTGCTTTATCAATGACCTTCCCTCCAGCATGAGCTCAGAAGTGGGTTGTTCGCTGATAATTGCATACTGTTTTCATTCGCAGCTCCTCAGATAATGAAGCAGTCCATGCTCGCATGCAGCAAGACCTAGACAACATTCAGGCTTGGGCTGATAAGTGGTAAGTAACATTCGCGCCACATAAGTGCCAGGCAATGACCATCTTCAACAAGAGAGAGTCTCGCCACATCCCCATGACATTCAACGGGATTATCATCGCCGAATCCCCCACCATCAACATCCTGGCGGTCACCATTGACCAGAAACTTAACTGGACCAGCCACATAAATACCATGGCAACAAGAGCAAGTCAGATGCTAGGTATTCTGCAGTGAGTGTCTCACCTCCTGATTCCCCAAAGCCTTTCCACCATCTACAAGGCACAAGTCAGTAGTGTGATAAAATACTCTCCACTTGCCTGAATGAGCGCAACAACACTCAAGAGGCTTGGCTGCAGTGTGTACCATCTACAAGATGCTGCAGCAACTGCCCCAAGGCTTCTTCGACAGCACTTCCCAAACCTGCGGCCTCTTCCACCTAGAAGGACAAGGGCAGCAGGCGCATGGGAACACCACACCTGCAAGTTCCCCTCCAAGTCACACACCATCCTGACTTAAAATTATATCGTTGTTCTTTCATCGTCGCCGGAACTCCCTCCCTAACAACACTGTGGGAGTACCTTCACTGCACGGACGGCAGCGGTTCAAGAAGGCAGCTCACCACCACCTTCTCAAGGGCAATTAGGGATGGGCAATAAATGCTGGCCTTGCCAGCGACATCCACATCCCATGAATAACTTTTTTAAAAAGATGGATGACAGTCCATTAGCAGTTTCAACAGAACAGGCACCTACTACTTCATATATGACAAACTCCCCAAACATACTCCGTCAATATTGCTCAGTCATATTGCTGCTCCCCCCATACACACTAATGGAGTCAGCAGGGCAGCCAAAGTAATCAGCTGGATGGAGCAGCAACAGGATCAGTTTGGAGGTTTGGGCTTGTTAGCTACATAAGAAATGGTAGATTAAAAACAGCAGAAGCAGTAGTTGGCATGGCAGAAATAGTGATTATCAGGGTTATTCATGTGTTCATGAAATTCAATTGAGAAAAAGTGAAAACACAAAACAGTGTAAATCATTTGCTTTCTATACAGTACATTGATCACGTCGAGAGGGCGAGGCATATTTGCCAGGAGTGAGACATTTACAGGTCTGGCAAGGAATGGGATTGTCAGGAAGGGATGCTATGCGTATAATTCAACACATGGTAATTCGATATGCAGATAAGCGACACTTGACTATATTTATGTTTCAAGATTTAAAAACATTCATTATCAACAGTGATTTTATTTTCAATTACTTCTAACTTACACCACTCTATGTTATTTTTAACATCCTTGATCAAACTCTAGAATTAGGGTTTTGTTTCCACAAAAAAATTCCATGAAGGATTTCTGTATTATAAAATAGCAGGTCACTAGTTACACTACAAAAGTAGAAGAAATACATGGTGATGTCACTGTGTTTCTGTAATAAGCAGAGTGTTCTTATCTAGTAGGATAACCTGTAGAATGGATTCCTGGACTAAATGCACATTAAGCAACAAATGCATCTACTTTTACGGAAAAGTGGTTCTTTCCAGAACATGACTATATTTTGTTGTGACGCGGGTGCATTTAGAGCACAGATATTGTATATGGAGATCTTGAATGTCTACTCTGTGTGCTAACATCCCACCCAGTAAAAGGCCGTTTATTAAGGTCACATCAAACACTTCTCACCCTGGACTGCAAGCAATTCAGTTCGTTAGTACGTGAAATTAATCATTTATTTCTTCTTCAATTTAACAGGTTAGAAGCATAAAATGATGGTGAGTTATTCAAAACCTAGCTAAACAGATTTTTGAAGCTCCTTAAGGTGAGAAATTGGATTACTAGGGAATAAATAATTAGGCATTCAGCAACCTTTACAGATATAGCATGTGGTAGATGTAGAGTAAAAATTCTTCTGTTCTGCTCCAACACTGGGGAAGATTTCCTCTCTTCACTGTAAGGTTCACAAAATTCTACAGACTCCCCCAAATCAAGAAGAGATTTTTGGACTGTTTAAAAGAATAATGGGCCAAAAGGGGCTTAAAGTCAAAACCCCAGGATTTTGGCTATTTTAAAAAGGCATGTCCAGGCCTGTGGAAGGCTGCGACAAAGGAGTTGGGATGAGGCACTGTAAAACAAACAGTTTGAGTATTTGGCATAGGCCAGATTGTCTGGGAATGTTCTGGACCGTCTCAGTCATTCATACATAAAGACAATAGGCCTACGGAAGGACAGTCCCCGCCAAAATGACAGAACCATCAAGAATATGAATAATACAGTTCATGCCACTAATCAACAAAGGGGACCCTGGCCCCAGCAGGAGAAGACAATCGAACAACAGTTTAAACCACTCAGAGAAACATCCAAAACCATTTCACACGCTTAAACCGATTTCGAAGCAATCCCGAAACTAGTGTAAAATCAATTAAATGTAGATGGGACCAAGTCGAAACTCAGTAAAGAATTTAAAACTATTAAAGTTAACGAGCCCGCCAAAATTAACAATGGGCCAGAGAAGATTTGGCGGCAGATAAGCAAAGCCTCAAATGGTATAATTGAAGCCTGCTTTTAAACAGAAAACAGTTCATCCAGCATCATCGAACATTCATCCTCATCATCACAGCAGTCGGAGAATCGGAGGCTTGAGGAAAGGAGAAAGGAATCGCGGCAACCAAGGGCCCCAAGAAACCAACAATTAACAATATTACCAACAACTAGGTAATATTGGGCCACCGCGACCAACAAGAAACCAACCTGGAAGAAACCGAAGATTCGCAAGTTTGTTTCCACTCTACAAGCTATCCTGACTTACCCCTGGGTAAGATTTGTTGAAAAAGACTCTAAACCCTATACCTAACCAAAGGAAATTGGGTACTTACCCGATAGATCCAATACACACACGACCGCATCAGCGGACACGCGAAGACCGAAAAGCCAACGCAGGTGAAGTCTTCCACCACGTCTGGGGTACGGCAGGCCCCAACCGCCACACCTAAAGAGAACCCCGAAATCGCGAACCTCTACAACTGTCAAGAAAGTCGTTTGGTGAGCATTTCCCTGGTCCTCTGGAATCCAACCTAGTTAGTGTAGTGGGATTGGGAGGGGTGAAGTATTTTGTCTATTGTCATTCTCCCTCGGAAATTCCGAAGTGTTCCCCCTTTTAAAGTGATAAGATTATTGTATTGTATATTTTCCTGTCTCAAATTAAAATCCAAGTTCTTTTCACCAACTCAGTTGTCTGTTGCAATTTCATTACAACCCCCAAATAAGTCCAAAGTCTAGAACCAAGGGAGTGGGAGCGATTCAAACCGCTCAGCGAGTCAGAGGCAAAGCTGACCATACACACCACCCCTTACATCACTATTTGTGAAGTTGTAAACAAGAGTGTAAAAAATGCAATTATGATTTTACAACAAATAGCAAAAAAGAAATCAGCCCCAAATATGTTGTAACCCTATTCAAGAGAACACCCTTTACTGCACCAGCGTGAGTTTTTCTATTTCAGATACTACTTATACTTCTCCATTTTAGTGAGCTTGCCCAGTTTGAATGTTTTGTGCTGCCGATTTGCAGCCACTAAGCATAGCCTGCGCAGGTTCAAACACTTAAACCCTATACAGGTAAGAGAGATCATTCTAACCCCATCAGTCTACACTGGATTCAAAAATGAAGTGAGAACACAACATTCTAGCCTGCGGCAACATCACGATTCAGTAAAACCAAAGTTTACATGTTACTCTAAATCTATATCTCTGATGTACTTACCAGTAAATATTTATACATTTTTTGTCTCAAGGCTATTAATCTCTTTTTTTGCCAATTGAATTATAATTTACTGGTCGGCAAGGTCAAAAGAAGTAGAATAATTACATTAATAATTCAAGTAGCCGTTTGGGTTCATGTGGTGCCTCACTTTTACCATTAGTGTTTAAATTCTAAATTCTCAGGGATTTTTTTCCCCTACGGATAAGAGTTAATCATATTATCATTCAGTTATAATAGCCCATTTTTTATTGTAAGAGAGTATTAAAAAATTGCAATATTAATCCAATGCCGAATTTGCTGTAGGGGAAGTCATGCTTGACAAATGTGCTCGAATTCTTTGAGAATGTAACATACAGGGTGGATAAAGGGGAACCAGTGGATGTAGTGTATTTGGACTTCCAAAAGGCATTTGACAAGGTTCCACACAAAAGATTACTGATCAAGATAAGAAATCACGGGATTGGGGGTAATATACTGGCATGGGTGGAAGATTGGCTATCTAACAGAAAACAAAGAGTTGGGATAAATGGTTCATTCTCGGGCTGGCAATCAGTAACTAGTGGTGTTCCGCAGGGGCCAGTGCTGGGACCCCAACTCTTTACAATCTATATTAACGATTTAGAGGAAGGGACCGAGTGCAACATATCCAAGTTTGCCGACGATACAAAGATGGGAGGGAAAGCAGTGAGTGAGGAGGACATAAAAAACCTGCAAAAAGACATAGACAGGCTAAGTGAGTGGGCAGAGATTTGGCAGATGCAATATAATGTTGGAAAGTGTGAGGTTATGCACTTTGGCAGAAAAAATCAAAGAGCAAGTTATTATCTAAATGGAGAGAAACTGCAAAGTGCTACAGTACAAAGGGATCTGGGGGTCCTGGTGCATGAAACACAAAAAGTTAGTATGCAGGTGCTGCAGGTGATCAGGAAGGCCAATGGAATCTTGGCTTTTATTGCGAGGGGGATGGAGTATAAAAACAGGGAAGTCTTGCTGCAGTTATACAGGGTACTGGTGAGGCCACACCTGGAATACTGCGTGCAGTTTTGGTTTCCATATTTAAGAAAAGATATACTTGCTCTCGAGGCGGTTCAGAGAAGGTTCACTCGGTTGATTCCGGAGATGAGGGGGTTGACGCATGAGGAAAGGTTGAGTAGGTTGGGACTCTACTCATTGGAGTTCAGAAGAATGAGAGGCGATCTTATCGAAACATAAAAGATTGTGAGGGGGCTTGTTATTGGGTGGATGCGGTGAGGATGTTTCCACTGATGGGTGAGACTAGAACTAGGGGGCATAATCTAAGAATAAGGGGCTGCCCTTTCAAAACTGAGATGAGGAGAAACTTCTTCACTCAGAGGGTAGTAAATCTATGGAATTTGCTACCCCAGAGAGCTGCGGAAGCTGCAACATTAAATAAATTTAAAATGGAGATAGACAGTTTCCTAGCAGATAAGGGAATTAGGGGTTACGGGGAGAGGGCAGGGAAGTGGACGTGAGTCTAGATTCGGATCAGCCATGATCCTATTGAATGGCGGAGCAGACCCGAGGGGCCGTATGGCCTACTCCTGCTCCTACTTCTTATGTTCAAATTCACAAACATTGATTTGAAATAACTTTCTATGTACCACATAGAATAAATTTAGTGAGAACGAGGTTTCTTCCCCCTCATAACATAAGAGAATGCATATGGAACATCTGTCCAACTGATACAACAAGCAGTAATCTCATTTTGGAGTTAAACTAACACTCACCTGGTGTGGTGTTAAAATCAAGAATGCAATTATGAGACTGCAGCAGGTTAGAATTACTGGACGATGAGGTGCTGCTTACAGGCAGTGCAGGTGCTATATTTCTAGACTGCTTCAGCCCTACTATGCGGTCATCCTGGGACTGACCAATATCAATATCACTGTAAGAAGCAATAGAAACACAAGTAAATAATGGATCAATGTTGCAAATCTTAAACCACAAATCTAATGTAAAAAAAACATATCACATAGTATTTACAGCACAGAAACAGGCCATTTGGCACAACAGGTCCAAGCCGGTGTTTATGCTCCACACGAGCTTCCTCTCACCTTACTTCATCTCACCCTATCAACATATCCTTCTATTCCTTTCTTCCTCATGTACTTATCTAGCTTCCCCTTAAATTCATCAATGTTATTCGCTCAACTACTCCATGTGGTAGCAAGTTCCACATTCTAATCACCTCTGAATAACAAAGTTTAGATGTGGTGTGGAGATGCCGGAGTTGGACTGGGGTGGACAAATGTAAGAAGTCACACAACACCAGGTTATCGTCCAACAGCTTTATTTGAAATCACAAGCTTTCAGAGCGCTGCTCCTTCGTCAGGTGAAGTAGAGAAATGCATAAAGACACAGCTTATATAGTCAGAGAATAATGTCAGATGTTTACAGAAAGATTACCTGTAAACATCTGACATGATTCTCTGACTATATAAGCTGTGTCTTTATGCATTTCTCCACTTCACCTGACGAAGGAGCAGCGCTCCGAAAGCTTGTGATTTCAAATAAAGCTGTTGGACTATAACCTGGTGTTGTGTGACTTCTTACAAAAGTTTAGATGATTACAGGTACAACACCGGTAATCCGGCACCCTCGGGACCAGGCCGGTGCCGGACCACTGAAAATTCCGAACCACTGAAGGTGTCGAAAGTCACCACAAACACCGCCACCACCTGCTCCTCCTCTTCCTACTGCTGCCCTTCCTGTGCCGCCGCCGACCCCGCCGCCCACGGGCTGCTCGGGCTTGGGCTCCATCGCTCCGCCGAGCCGTCGGTGATGCTGCGCAGTCCAGGCGCTGATCCTGACCCGGCGGCGGTCCCGGGACCCGAGCCAGACCCATCCCAGGGAGGTAATGTGACAGCAGGACCTTCCTCGTGCCGGACCACTGAAGGTGCCGGACCGTTGGGTGCCGGATTACCGGTGTTGTACCTGTATCTTATATTTCTGGCCCCTAGTTTTGGACTCCCCCACAAGTGGAAACGTCTTCTCTACATCTACCCAATCAAACCCATCAGGTCACCTCTCAGCCTTCTCTAGAGAAAAGAGTCCCAAGACGGTTCAGTCTTTGCTGATAGTTATAACCTCTCAGTTCTTGTATCATCCTTGGAAATCATTATTGAACCTTCCTCAGTGCCTCTATACCCTTTTGGTAAATGGAGACCAGAACTGAGCACAGTACTCTAATTGTGATCTGACCAAGGTTCTACATAAGTTTAACATAACTTTCCTACTTTTGAATTCTATTCCTCTAGAAATGAACCAGAGGTTTGTTTAAATTTTTTATGGCAGGTATATCTGATTCTACTTCTTTTAAACTGTCAGCAACTTTTAATTCATACTTGCAAAGTCATTAGTAGCAGCACATTCATTCGTTTTTCCTGCATTGATACATCCACAATCTCTAATCTAAAGCACATATGGCAACTTTGTTTAAGTCCCAGTGTCTATCTCTCCCTTTGTGTCTACAGTTAAGTTGTATTGTTTTAATTCCTAGATTTATGCAGTTTTCCCAGAAAAATGTGACAACTGGCTTCTGTGTTCCTAGACTAGCAAGATGAAAAACAATCAGCCAGACTTTCCACTGTCAAGACCTCTTCAGTGACCCTTGCTGAAATGGGCAGATGTGTGGACACCGGATAAGAACAATGATGTTCCGGCTAATAAACCACCTGTCACACTCTTTAGGCTGACACAAGAAGAATAGCCAATGTGAGGACCGATGACACTTTCAAAGAAGGAAGGGAGATGGAGGAGAAAATTGAGAAAATAAAGAAAGCAAAATATACAGGCAAACCCTGAAGTTCTACTGCATTCATTTAAAAATATTTTTCATTCATTTTGAACTTGGAAGAAATACGAGAGTTAGAAACATTTTCCAAAGCAAATCAATGTAGAACTTCAAAGGAAACACAATGATTGGTCCTGAAATTCCGTTCCCTACGGGTGTGTACGCAATGTGTACTCACCCGTAGGGCCAACGGAAGTGCCAGTTTTACGCATGCACTGCTCATGCGCTAGAAACTGGAACTTCCGTTCAAAGGAGAAAGGTCTTCACAGGTCAAACACCTGCACCGGATAGGCAGCGCGTACAGCTGCAACTTCCGTTTTTTTCAGCAGTGCTTCAGTCCAGGTAAGTCTGAAACAGCTGCGCCTGGAAAAGCAGGCGCAAGGCCTGCTTTTAACAAGGTAAGAGGTGAAGAAAGTAAAAGTAAAAAAATGTTTCCAGAGATTTATCATTTTAAAATACTTTAAAGAAAGGTAAGTTTATTTTTAGCCCTGTTAAAATCTTCCCTAGATGCGGGTGAAGTGCCTGAGGATTGGAAAGTGGCAAATGTGACACCATTGTTCAAGAAAGGGTGTAAGGACAATCCTAGTAACTACAGGCCAGTCAGTTTAATATCAGTGGTGAGTAAAGTTTTAGAAACAATAATCAAGGAAAAGATAATGGGCACTTGGATAGGTTTCAGCTAATTAAGGAGAGCCAACATGGATATGTAAAAGGCAGATCATGTTTGACTAATCAAATTAAATTTTTTGATGAAGTAACAGGTAGGATTGATGAAGGGAATGCAATGGATGTTGTCCACATGGATTTTAGGAAGGCATTTGACAAGGTATCACATAGAAGGCTGGTTAACAAAATTGAGGCTCATTGAATAGGTGGGTCAGTGGCAGCTTGAATAAGGAATTGGCTTAAGGACAGAAAACAGCAAGTTGTGGTAAATGGCTGTTTTCCAGACAGGAGGATGGTAGACAGTGGTGTTCCCAAAGGGTCAGTGCTGCGGCCACTGCTTTTTTTGATATATATAAATGACATGGATATTGGAATACAGAGTAGAATTTCTAAATTTGCCGATGACACCAAACTTGGGGGTGTGGCAAACAGTGAGGATGATACCAATCGACTGCAACAGGACATAGAAAGGCTAGCAGAATGGGCAGACAAGTGGCAGATGGAATTTAATACAGAGAAGTGTGAGGTGATGCATTTTGGCAGAAGGAACAGGGAGAGGCTATATACACTTAATGGCACAGTTTTAAAGAGTGTGCAGGGACAGAGGGACCTGCGAGTTAATGTGCATAGGACCCTGAAGGTGGCAGGACATATTGAGAGAGTGGTTAGCAAAGCATATGGGCTTCATAAATTGAGGTAATGAGTACAAAAGTAGAGAAGTTATGCGGAACCTTTATAAAGCGCTGGTTAGGCCACAACTGGAGTGTTGCATCCAGTTCTGGTCATCACCCTTTAGGAAGGATGTGAAGGCCCTTGAGAGGGCGAAGAGGAGATTTACCAGAATGGTTCCGGGCATGGGGGATCTTAGCTACAAGGACAGGTTGGAGAAGCTGGATTTGTTTTCATTAGAGATTGAGGGATGATTTGATAGAGGTGTACAAGATTATGATGGGTTTGGATAGGCTAGACGGGGAAAGGCTGTTCCCACTAGTTGATGTTACAAGGACTAGGGGGCACAGATTTAAGGTTTTGGGCAAGAGATACAGGAGGGACGTGAGGGAAAACTTTTTTACGTAGCGAGTGGTGAGGATCTGGAACTCACTGCCGACGGAAGTAGTGGAAGCGGAGACACTCAGGCCTAGAAATTCAGTGGGCTGTGCCACCAGTTTGCGCCCAAAGAGGCCACTCAGAGGCTTTAGCGCCACTGGCCACACCTCCCGCGATATTTAGTGGGGCGCTAATGGCGGCGTTAGCCTGTAGCGCTGCGCCGCCACCGATGACGTCATCGGTGTGCGCAGCACCCCGCTCCCGCCCCGATGACCATATTTGGTCGCGCCCGCCTCTTTAACGCCGGTCGCAAATGGCGACCGGTTCACAGGGCCTACCTGTGGCGGTAGTGGCGCTCGTTAAGGTGGAGGTGCGGGGCGGCCGCTTTTTCGGCGGCCGCCTGCCAGCACCTCCGTCCCCGGCCTCCTAAACCTCCCCCCCCCCCCGCGGCATTGACGGCTGTTTCCCGAGAGCCCGGCACTTCTCCTTGGTGCCAGGCTCATTTGCCGGCACTCGCGATCGGGGATCGCGCTGTTGCAGGCATCTCCCCCTTAACAGTGGGAGGAAGGCCTGCAGTACCGCAGCGTGCCGTGCCGCAGCGTGTGGCGCTGCAGCCCTTAGCGCGCCGATATTCAGGGTGAGCGCCCCAAGCGGGGTGCGGGGAGCCTCGAGTAGCGGCCCGCTTCCGTTTGGGGCGCAGAAACTGAATATCGGGATGGCGCAAGTGGCTCCGCTCGCAGCGGTAATTCCGGCGCCCAGGCGAGCTTGGCGCCCCAAACGGCGCCCAACTGAATTTTTAGCCCTCAGTGTTTTCAAGGGGAGACTGGATAGGCACTTGAGGGAAATAAACTTGCAGGGCTATGGGGATAGAGCGGGGGAATGGGACTGACTGGATTGCTCTACAGAGAGCCGGCACGGACTCGATGTGCCGTTATGACTCTGTGACATGAGATAACAACCTCACATGGAGCTACTTCACCTCAGGCCACCATATATTTAAGAAAGGAGTGAAGCTCAATGTTAAAGCTCAATGGCAACTAACATTAGCTGTAAGCGCAGCTGTGCCAATCTAATAAGCTTTTTTGTGGTGTTGCTTTCAGAAGCAAAGCACCCTCGCCATATAGTGACCATCATATGCTTATATAGTGTATCTGAGAACACTGCTTTGTGGTGATGTGTACTATGCAAGAGAAAAAATAAATAAATACTGGACCAAGACTTTAAAAGATAAATTTAAAATTGAAATGAAGGTCACATACACATTGTATAAATGTAATACTGCATATTTGTTCTTGTGACAAAGACCTGTACAATTCATTATGAGTTGTGTTCTCCTTCATTCATAAAGAATTGTGTTCAGTAGCAACTTGTGCATAGTGCTTCCATAAATAATCTGCTTTTTGTTCACCCTGGAATTAAGGATGAGTAAATGGTACTTAAGAAAAAGGATCTATGATCGATTGTATTTTGAGGGAATTTTATGTGAACATCTCCATAGCATAATAACCTAATAATTGCTAGGTGAGCTCAGCTTTTCTCAGTGCTGAAATCTCTTAATTAGTGTGATTATTATATAAGCAGCCAAATTATTCACAAGATTAGCTTCATAAGCTTAAAGGACAATGTTTTGTCCTCTTGTCTCTGTATGTAGGGACTTGCCTTTGCTTTCAACCTGTTAGCATAAATTTTCAAAAATTCCCATTGAAAATGCTTGGACTATTCTAGTAGTGATCTCACTGTTCTCAAATGACACAGAGGCCAATACAGTTTTACAAGGGTGTCACCTTCACAAAATAATGACACCTGATTCAATTAATATGTTGAGTGTAAATGTTACATTTTAAGTGTGAATTATATGAAAATTTGTGAGCAGTTTAGTGATGATACTATGAACATTTGTTATATTTAACACCTCTGCTTATAGGTGTAGGAAATGCAATTTAATTATTTCTATTATGAAATTTTAAACTGCATCATTATTTGTATATATCTTAGTTTTGTTTTGTATTAGCATGGCACCAAAGTACTTTAGTATGGTACCAAATGCTGCAGCCTTACCCATTTGAAAATGTTCATTTTCTCTCCTTCATGGTATATTGTGCCACCCACCATGAAAATATAAATGGATCACTGTTAGCCGATTTTCCCGTAGTAACTGTCGTAATAAAGGGTTGTTAGTCCAGCGACAATAACTCTGCTCAGCTTTTAGCCCGAGTAGTTTTATAATCAACAAGCTTTATTTGCATTGACTAATAAGAGTATTAGGTTTTATATAACTGTTCTACAATATTATATTAAATGGACAAGGTGACATGCAAATAATATAAACTGGTTCCCAGGCCTGGAGTAATCACGTTTGGCTCTCTAGGCTGCCTGCATTGCTGTGGCTTCCGACTGACCCTGAGAGTGTTCCAAACCCCAAGAGAACAACAGATTTTGGTTCCTAAGGCCTCAAGCGACCAGCTCCAGCCCTCCAGGCTCCTGACCACCCCGATAATGCTCTGCTCGTGGAGGGTGGGAGGAGCAGGTCGGAGGGAGACAGGTTCTATTCTTATACTATCGGATACCTTGGGCTGTGCCTACGTACAACATAATATGTAGGTGCACGTTTGCAGAGGCCGCATATTTAGGTGTTTACCCCACTTCTAATCTTTTCGGCCTCCAATTCTGTTCCACAAGTTTTGTTTATTGTACTTTTACGTATGTAGGCCAATCTTTATCCTTTACTGTGGTATATGGTGTCTTGGCCATTTCTTGACCTGGGTGTTTATTATTCTGTCTACTTTCCAAACGGTCTTTGGTCATACATTAGCTAGAGAGCTAAAAATGCTAACCAAAGCTTGCTGGGATACTTCGACTATTTTAAGATATTCTAACAATCACCAAATTCATCTTCATGGGCCCTACCAATTGCTGTATGAGTCTAGCTGGGAATGGGTGATGAGGTTGTGAATCATACAAATTAATGTATTTTTCTTTCCTCTCATTAGATATCTTTGTACTTCTGCCAACCTAGAAAACCAGCAAAAGCTGGCCATCAGTTTCAAAAAAATTATGTTGTCTCAGAAAAGCTGACAATTCAAGAACAGCCCCTGATTATAGGGAATCAAGTCTGAAAACAAGTAATTGTACTGAAATTGCAATGGGACACTTGCTTTTTGTAACTTAAGCTGCAGATGAAAAGTTTCATCACTTCTAGTGCACAGAAAAAATATAATTCCATGGAAATGTATTTTGCAACAGTGGTGAAATTGGACATTGCGGAAAGCATTTGCAAGTGCTAAAGGTGTAAGATTTATTTTCTGCAGGGAATCTGGGGGTGTGCCACCTCTGGAAAAATTTGATTTTTCACACTTTTTTTGATGCACTATCAAAAATTTTGGAGTACACTTTGCACTAAAAATAACTTATCCTGTAAGGGTTAAAGATATTTTAAATATGAAATTAAAACAGCAGTTACAAGTGATGTATAACCATCAAAAATTATGCATTGAGTGGAGGACTTAAAAGCTGGCTGACAGAAACACTACATATGAGACAGGGTTATTTGGTAATCTCAAAGTAAAGGATCCTCTGGGGAAGAGTAATCATAATATCATAGAATTTCACATTGAGTTTGAGAGTGAAATACTTCAGTCCGAAACGAGAGTCTTAAACTTAAATAAAGCCAATTACATAGGTATGAGGGGCGAGTTGGCTAAGATAGATTGGAAAATTAGATCAAAAGGTATGAAGGTAGATAAGCAGTGGAAAACATTTAAACATCAACATTCTCAATGAAAATACATTCCATTGAGAAGTAAAAGCTCCACGGGAAAAGTACTTCATCCGTGGCTAACTGAAGAAGTTAAGGATAGTATTAGATTATAAGAAGAGGCTTATAATATTGCGAAGAATAGTAGTAAGCCTGAGGATTGGGAGAGCTTTAGAAACCAACAAAGGATGACCAAAAAATTGATAAAAAGGGAGAAAATAGATTATGAGAGTAAACTAGCAAGAAATATAAAAGCAGATTGTAACAGCTTCTACAAGTATGTAAAAAGGAAGAGAGTATCAAAAGTAAATGTTAGTCCCTCAGACACTGAGACCGATGAAATTATAATGGAGAATAAAGAAATGGCAGAGAATTTAAACAAATATTTTGTATCTGTCTTCAGAGTAGAAGACACAAAAAGCATACCAAAAATAGTGGGGAACCAAGGGGCTAATGGGAATGAGGAACTTAAACTAATATCTGTTGGGGAAAAGTACTTGAGAAACTAATGGGACGAAAAGCCGACAAATCCCCTGGACCAGATGGCCTACATCCTAGGGTTCTAAAGAGGTAGCTGCAGAGATAGTGGATGCATTGGTTGTGATCTTCCAAAATTCCCTTGATTCTAGAACAGTCCCAGCAGATTGGAAGGTAGCAAATATAACCCTGCTATTCAAGAAAGGAGGAAGAGAGAAAACAGGGAACTACAGGCCAGTTAGCCTGACATCAGTCGTCAGGAAAATGCTGGAATCCATTATTAAGGAAGTAGTAACAAGGCATTTAGAAAATCATAATATGATTAGGCAGAGTCAACACGGATTTATGAAAGGGAAATTGTGTTTAACAAATTTTTTTGAGAATGTAACTAACAAGGTAGATAAAGGGGAACCAGTGGTTGTAGTACATTTGGATTTCCAAAAGGCACTTGATAAGGTGCCACATAAAAGGTTGCTAAAAGGATAAATCTTCATTTAGAAAGACACAGATTAATCAAGGATAGTCAGCACGGATTTGTTAAGGGAAGGTCGTGTCTGACAAATTTGATTGAATTTTTTGAGGCGGTAACAAGGAGGGTAGATGAGGGTAGTGCATTTGATGTAGTGTATATGGACTTTAGCAAGGCTTTTGATAAGGTTCCACATGGCAGACTGGGCAAAGTGTCAAGTTGGATTCAAAACTGGCTCAGAGTCAGGAAGCAGAGGGTAATGGCTGATGGGTGTTTTAGTGACTGTAAGGCTGTTTCCAGTGGGGTTCCACAGGGCTCAGTACTAGATCCCTTGCTTTTTGTGGTATATGTCAATGATCTAGACTTGAATATAGGGGGTATGATTAATAAGTTTGCAGATGATACTAAAATCGGCTGTGTGGTTGATACTGAAGAAGGAAGCTGTAGACTGCAGGAAGATATCAATAAATTGGTCAGGTGGGCAGAACAGTGGCAAATGGAATTCAATCCGGAGAAGTGTGAGGTAATGCATTTGGGGAGGGCTAACAAGGAAAGGGAATACACATTTAAATGGTAGGACACTGAGTAGTGTAGAGGAACAAAGGGACCTTGGAGTGCATGTCCACAGATCGCTGAAGGTAGCAGACCAGGTAGATAAGGTGGTTAAGAAGGCATACGGAATGTTTGCCTTTATTAGCTGTGACATAGAATACAAGAGCAGGGGGGATATGCTTCAACTGTATAAAACACTAGTTAGGCCTCAGCTAGAGAACAGCGTGCAGTTCTGGTCACCACATTACAGGAAAGATGTGATTGCACTAGAGAAGGTACAAAGGAGATTTACAAGGATGTTGCCGGGAGTAGAGAATCTAGCTATGAGGAAAGACTGGATAGGCTGGGTTTGTTTCCCTTGGAACAGAGGAGGCTGAGGGGAGACCTTATTGAGGTGTATAAAATTATGAGGGGCCTAGATAAAGTGGATAGAAAGGACCTATTTCCCTTAACAGAGGGGTCAAAAACCAGGGGGCACAGATTTAAAGTAATTGGTGGAAAGTTTAGAGGGGGGTGAAGGGGAAATTTCTTCACCCAGAGGGCTTTGGGGGTCTGGAACTCATTGCCTGAAAGGTTGGTAGAGGCAGAAACCCTAACCACATTTAAAAATACTTGGATGTGCACTTGGGATGCTGTAACCTGCAGGGCTATGGGCCAAGAGCTGGGAAGTGTGGTTAGGCTAGATAGCTCTTTGTTGGCCAGTACGGACACGATGGGCCGAAATGGCCTCCTTCCATGCTGCAACTTTCTATGATTTCTATGAAATAAAAGTGAAAGCAAGTATACCCCAACAGTGAGCCTCTTACAGAGTGAAGGAACAGAGAGATCGAGGAGTGCAGATATACAGAGCTCCAACGATGGGGAAACTGGCGATAAAAAGACAAAAGGGATATTGAGCTTTATACAGAATTTGCTGATTATCTAATGTAAAATTTGTACAAGAGATTGGTTAGGCCCACAGTTGGAACATTGCGTGCAGTTTTGGACACCCCACTACAGGAAGTATATTAGAGCCAAGGAAAGGATAGGATTATTTCAATAGAGGAGGAAGTTAGAAGACATTTTTGCCACATAGCGGGTTATTACAACGTGGAATAATTTACCCCAAGTGACTATTATGGCAGAGTCAATAAGGTCATTTAAAAGCAAATTGAATAAGTTTTGAAAATATAAAAGAATATGGGGAAAGGGCAGTGAAATCGACAGACAGCTGCAGTGAAAAGCTAGCATGATTGGTCTAATTGTCACTTTCTGTGCTGTAAATTCCATGATTCTATTAACTCCTTGATATATTGCTGAAAGGTCAATATTTGGAAATAATTCCACTGGACCATCTCAACTTTACTAATAACCTATTTATTTCACCAGAGAAAGACCTTAGTCATTCATGAATTATCAATTATCAGGTCTTGCTAACTTGTGGAACAGTCAGAGTATTTTACGGTTGCCATTATGTAGCCTCAACTTATTGCAAATTACACAGTGCTTATGAAAACATTTATGAATCAGTCATTTTCACTGAAATTCACAGCAAAAAGCATCCACTTACTTGTAAGGTTTTTGCGGAAGAATGCGGATTTGAGTCTTGTCCAGTTTTTTCTTCAATTTGTTCCGTCCTGCCACTGTGTTTGCCTTTGCCTTCTTATTTGTTTTATCGAACCCAATCACCTGTTCAGCAAGATGTGGAATGGAATAATGGCTGCCTTTCTTGTCACCAATTTTAGGGAAGTGTGGAGAACCATTTCTCTTCTCTTCTGCAAGTCTGGACAGAAGTTCTTTAAATACTGTGTAAAAGGCATAACATTGAATTAACCAAAGAAGTTTTCTGATCACTGATGATTTTTTTGATTTTATAACCAAAGAGGTTTCTGCTACAACACAGATTTCAGGGGGGAAAATCTGTACAATGCTATATTCGGAACTCATACAAGAACCATAGAATTTATATGGCCAGTACAATCAATAGCTGACAGGTGCAATGCACATCATTGACATTGAAGCTGAAAAGACTTGAAACTCAATTTATTACACGTGCTCTGGTGCAAAGCACAATATAATAATTGAATGGAAAACGGAGTACGAGTTAGGTGGTCTCACTCACTGCATTCAACAACTTCTTATGCATTATCCTTCTATAATGAGTGAAATTCCTCAGATAATGAAGCAATCCGTGGCCACATCCAGCAATACCTGGACAATATCCAGGCTTGGGCTGATAAGTGGCAAGTAACATTCATGCCACACAAGTGCCAGGCAATGACCATCTCCAATAAGAGATGGTCTAACCACTACCCTGTGACATTCAATGGCATTACCCCCACCATCAACAACTTGGGGATCCCCCTTGAAAAGAAACTTAACTGGACCATCCACATACTGAGGCTACAGGAGCAGGTCAGTGTAATGATCAATAACATGTCATTCTATAGTGGACACTAGGTGGAGCCGTAGAGCTGTGTAGAACTGTATATAGCTGTATGTATAAGACTACACTACCCAGCTGTATATATATTAAGACTACATTACCCATGAGGCACTAGGCTACCCACAAGGCAACAGTCAAGATGGAAGCCTCTACAGATACTGTACCTAGTCCACATGGGCTCAATAAAAGTGTCTAGCAAAAGCTCGCTGTGTTCATAATAAGAATGTCTATTTATTAATGAACATAAGAGTCAGAGGCTGGGTATTCTGCGGCAAGTGACTCACCCCGTGACGACCCAAAGCCTTTCCACCACCTACAAGGCATAAGTCAGGAATCTGATGGAATACTCTCCACTTGCCTGGGTGAGTGCAGCGGCAACAACACTCAAGAAGCTCGACACCATCCAGGACAAAGCAGCCTGCTTGATTGGCACCCCATCCACCACGTTAAACATTCACTCCCCCCACCACCAGCACTACCAGGCTACAGTGTGGACCATCTACAAGATGCACAGCAGCAACTCGCCAAGGCTTCTTCGACAGCAGCTCCCAAACCCGTGCCATCTCGCATCTAGAAGGACAAGGGCAGCAGACGCATGGGAACACCACCCCTTCCAAGTCACATCCTGACTTGGAAATATATCATCGTTCCTTCATCGTCGCTGGATCAAAATCCTGGAACTCCCTCCTCAACAGCCCTGTGGGAACACCTTCACCACATGGACTGCAGCGGTTCAAGGTGGCTCAAGGACAATTCGATGGGCAATAAATGCTGGCCTTTCCAGCGACGCCCACATCCTGAGAATGAATACAAAAAGATGAACCAACAGGGTGTGAGTGATGGGTTTTTCTGTGGTATAGACTTCTTGGAACTGGATCAAGATGGCCTAAATTCATTTTGTGTAGGCCCCTTACATTCAGCAGTAACGACTCAGTCCGTCAGTCCAGCGTGGATTTTAATCCTGGTCCTAGAAGTGGAATGATTATGTGCTACATTAATGCAGCATCCAGTCCAGACATTGCTGAACAACCCCTGAGGCCGTTCCTTATCAATGCACTGCAAACACAGCAACCGAAGTGCGACTGTGCGGAGGCTTTTTGGATGCACTACAATCACTACTAAACAAAGCTTTGGTATCAGGGTACAACTGATTTATAAACAGTTGCTAAATATTAAAATGATTCAACAGCCAAACACAGGCTAAACCACAGGGAAGGAAGATTGGACAAAAAAATCTTAACTGGGTCTTCTAGAGCAACAACTGAAGGGGACTGGTTATCCACTGAGCCTCAGAGAGACCAGGAAACGAGGCAGGAAATAAATACTTCTTTAATTTACAATATCTGCAATAGCCCAGAATATCACTTCACACCACTGCATCATTATTTCAGTCAACCATATATCTTTGCTGGTCTTAAGAAATGCAGCTACTGTGAAAATAATGTATATTAAAAAAAACTGTTCATGTAAATTGCATCTATGAAATTATAGCTGTATATAAAAACCTACCAAACAAGTTTGTTTTCACAGTGATAGACAAATGAATGTTGTTCCTAAGAATTTCCAAGGCTTTAGGTAGCTGAATATTCTTAAAGTTTTGTCCATTGACTTCCAGTATCTGAAAAACAAGATAGCCTTTACTCTTGATTGGCGTCAAATGTGTAATTAAATTTCAAAAGACTGTCATACAAGCTAACATTGCCATTCCTGCGTTCCATTTTCTCCTTCAGAACTGTTATAGGTCAGCGAGAAAATCCCAAAAGCATAATTCTAAAAACATTGGCCCAGACATTCCGATCCCTACAGGTGGGTACACGCTGTATACCCACCCGTAGGGACATCGGAAATGCCTGTTTCAGGCATGCAGACTGCTCTCGACAGATCGGACGCCTGCCCTGGAGAAGGGCCTCTGCGGGCAAATCGTTTTCTGGAGCCCCTCTGCCCGCAGATAACCTTTAGAATTCTTACGCCTGGTAAAAGCAGGCGTAAGGCCTCGTTTTACCAGGATAAGAGATGAACATTTTTTTTTTTTTAATTTCAGTGATTTATCATTTAAAAATACTTTTAAAAAAGTGAAATTTATTTTTAGCCCTGTAAAAAACTTTAATTATTTGTTTAAAATATTAAATTTATTGTAATTTCAATTAATTTTAAAAATGTGCTTTAAAAAAATGTATTTAATGTTTTGAAGTGTTTTTGGGGTGATCTCCATTGATATATTTGACAGGTCTATCTGTCAAGTGTATGAAGGGAGATTCCCTTCTTTGATTGTCTCCCCATGGCCCACGTGATCCCAGGGACACTTGCGAACCACATGCACCCCTGGGATACGTAGGCCCTGCACACTTGGAGTTCGAGAGGCCCAGCATTGGAACTATACATAGAAACATAGAGATAGGAACAGGAGTAGGCCATTCGGCCCTTCGAGCCTGCTCCGCCATTCAATGAGATCATGGCTGATCTTCGTCTGAGATCATAGCTGATCTTACCAGTTCAGTACCCCGTCCCCGCCTTTTCTCCGTAACCCTTAATCCCCTTAGCCTTCAGAAATATATCCAATTCTCTCTTGAAAATATTTATTGAATTAGCCTTCACAGCCCTCTGTGGCAGGGAATTCCACAGGCTCACCACTCTTTGAGTGAAGAAATTCTTCCTCATCTCTGTTTTAAATGATTTGCCCGCTATTTTTAGACTGTGGCCCCTGGTTCTGTGCTCCCCTGCCATTGGAAACATTCTCTCTGAATTCAGCCTGTCCAGGCCTGCCATAATTTTATATGTTTCGATGAGATCCCCTCTCAATCTTCTAAACTCCAGTGAGTACAAGCCCAAACTATTCAATCTCTCCTCGTAGGTCATTCCCGCCATTCCAGGTATCAGCCTGGTGAATCGCCGCTGCACTCTTTCCATGGCAAGAACATCCTTCCGCAGATGGGGCGACCAAAACTGTACACAATACTCCAGATGCGGTCTCACCAGCACCTTGTACAGCTGTAGTAAGGTATCCCTATTCCTATACTCGAACCCCCTTGATATGAAGGCCAACATACCATTTGCCTTCTTAATCGCCTGTTGCACCTGCATGCTCTCCTTCAGTGACTGGTGCACAAGAACACCCAGGTCCCTCTGCACTTCCCCATCTCCCAATCTATTGCCATTTAGATAATAATCCACCCTCCTGTTTTTACCCCCAAAGTGGATAACCTCGCATTTATCCACATTATAGTGCATCTGCCACGTATCCGCCCATTCCCCCAACCTGTCCAAATCGCACTGTAGCCTCCTGACATCCTCATCAGAGCCCACCCCTCCTCCTAGTTTAGTGTCGTCAGCGAATTTGGAAATATTGCATCCAATTCCCTGATCCAGATCATTTATATATATTGTGAACAGCTGGGGTCCCAGGACAGATCCTTGCGGCACCCCGCTGGTCACTGCCTGCCACTCCGAAAACGAGCCGTTTATTCCAACTCTCTGTTTTCTATCCGCCAGCCAGTTCTCTATCCACGTTAATACTTTGCCCCCAATCCCATGAGCCTTAATTTTGCATGATAATCTTTTGTGTGGAACCTTATCGAAGGCTTTCTGGAAGTCAAGGTACACCACATCCACTGGCTCTCCCCCATCTATTTTACCAGTTACTTCCTCAAAAAATTCCAGCAGATTAGTCAAACACGATTTACCCTTTGTAAATCCATGTTGACTCTGTCCGATCCTTTCCCCATTTGTCAAGTGCTCCGCTATTTTATCCTTAATAATGGACTCTAGCATTTTGCCCACAACCGATGTAAGGCTTACTGGTCTATAATTCCCTGCTTTCTCTCTACCCCCCTTTTTAAATATTGGGGTAACATTAGCTACCCTCCAATCCACGGGTACTGTTCCCGAGTCAATGGAGTTCCGGAAGATGATCCTTAGAGCATCTGCTATCTCCAGGGCCACCTCCTTAAGTACCCTAGGATGTAGTTTATCAGGCCCCGGGGATTTGTCGGCCTTCAGTCCCCTCAACTTACCCAACACCATATCCCTAGAGATACTAATTTCTGTCAGCTCCTCCCTCTCATTAGTCCCTATGTTTGTCGATATTCCTGGGAGGTTATTTGTGTCCTCCTTTGTGAATACAGAACCAAAGTATGAGTTTAATTGGTCTGCCATTTCCTTATTCTCCATTATATATTCTCCCGAATCGGACTGCAAGGGACCGACTTGGGATTTTACCAGTCTTTTCCTCCTGATATACCGATAAAAGCTTTTGCAGTCTGTCTTTATGTTTGCTGCAAGTTTACTTTCGTATTCTATTTTCCCCTTCCTGATTAATCCCTTTGTCCTCTTTTGCTGTATCCTCTACAAACCTCGGGAGCCCTCAGGTAAGTGCATAGATTTTTTCCAGATCGGAGGCTTCCGCACGCGGGAAGCCTCCGATCGGAAAATAGGGCCCATTGGCTCCTCAAGAAGGTAATAAAGACTGACCCTAACTTAAAATGTATCATAAAGAGAGGACAAGTCATAGCTCACCATGCAATACAATGAATAACTTCACAAGTGAAGCTTATTGTAGCTGTTACTTTATGGGAACAAAATTCTTCTAGTTGATTAGTGAAAAAGTCAGTATGAAGGTGGTGACAGAATTACATCAAATGGTCGGCTACGTGATATATTCTCTTCATAATACTTCTTGTAAGTTTCCAAACACAACGTGCTTCAATTAGTGCTTTTTCAATTTTGTCACCCAAGAAAGTCTGATTTATGATGTCACTTTGTGATTGTGATGGTTGTACTTACAAAAATATCATTCTAAACACCACTACTGCTAGAAACAGAAGATAAAATCAACAATGAATTTCCAGCTTTCATTTCATGAGTGCAGGGACATAGGGCCGACTGATCTAAATCAGTTTTAAATGGTTAGGAATTGGTACTAATGGTGCCAGACTGGGATTGTGCTAATAGCACTCAAGTTTCATAGATCCACATTTGCATAATTATTCACAGATTCCAATGCAGATTTTGGGCAGGTGCATGGAGCATTCTAGGAAGCAGGAAACTGCATGCAAATGAATTTTAAAGGAACAGGACAATTCAAGGTAAATGTCACAATAGGGAGACAAAATTCTGAAAGGCTTTAGAAAGGCTCAAAAATATCTCAATACCAACTTGTATTTATATAGTGCCTTTCACATAATAAAACGTCCCAAGGCACTTCACAGGAGCGTTATAAAACAAATTGGACACCGAGCCATATAAGAGCATATTAGGGCAGATGACCAAAAGCTTGGTCAAAAAAGTAGGTTTTAAGGAGCATCTTAAAGGAGGGAAGAGTGGTAGAGAGCCAGAGAGATTTAGGGAGGGAATTCCAGAGTTTAGGGCCTAGGCAGCTGAAGGCACAGCTACCAATAGTTGAGTGGTTAAAATCGGGGATACTCAAGAGGCCAGAATTAGAGGAACACAGATCTCTCGGGAGGGTTGTGGGGCTGAAAGAGATTACAGAGATAGGGAGTGGCAAGGCCATGGAGGGATTTGGAAACAAGGAGGAGAATTGTAAAATCGAGGCCATCCGATCTTGAAATGATTTCAACCCATTAAGAGACTTTTGCCAAGACTTAACCAACAGAAGATTAAGAAATGACAGGGAAAATTGAAAGGAAAAGAAACCCCATACACAGGCAGGAATCTGCAGGCAAGTGAAAGAGCAGCCAACACCCAACTCTCTGTTTAATGGCTGCTAATTGGAAATAGCACTGCATAAGATGGTAGGAAGGAAGGATTGCCTACTGTGCCACTCCACAGCAGCATCCTTTAAAGTTCATATTGCAGCATGCCTGAAAGGTGTTAGAGGTAAGTTTGAAGTCGCACCAGACTGGCACTAATGGCTGCGCCAATCTTTTGCTGCATCTTGGAGGATGTAGCTGCATAGGTGGGTGAGCACAGATCATCGTTTGTGCAGACTTTCCTTCTTTGCATCACTTCAGTGGTTTTCCTCCATTAGTACCAGTAATGGTACTGGGGGAAACAAAATAGAATAAATGGCACAAAGACTTATGACAAGCTAAGTGCCAAAAAGGAAAATAAAACAGGCCAGAAACAGTCTAAAAACTGCTGAATGAATTCTCTTACTGGCTCTTTCTACTTATTTTCCTGTGCAATTCAGTTCCCTCGGAACTGTGGATGTCTATTTATATAAGCAAAATTTGGAAGTGCCATGCACACAGTGTGAAGGCTTTAAAAAGACATGGGAGGCATTATTATATCACCCACTGCCTGGCCATGCACGCCACATGCAAAAGGGGCAGAGACCCAGCATTGCAGATCTCGGAGCCTTTTTCTATGCCATAGCACTGTGAACTGGTGCACAAAGGAAGTTGACCAGATGAAAATCGACCCTCAAGAGATAGTAGGCCTTTTCATAAATGAAACAAAGATTTTCTTTTTCAAATCAGTGGTCTCCCAATCTTTCTCAATGCCAGCAACCAAAAAGTCCCAAAATTTGCCAGACCTTCAACCATTTGTATCCTCCTGGGTATTTGCCCTGGCATTTATTCTTTTGTAAATGACCTTTAGTAAATGAAGACTTGACATGGCGCGCAGGAGCCTATAGTCGATGCTGACACCTTTCTGATAGGGAAACATATACAGGAAACTTTCGATTAACCGGCACCTAAATAACCGGAAATGTCGGTCAACCGGCAAAATTCAGGAGTAGGTTCAGGTAACTTTTATTACTTGCCTTCCTCCATGTGTTGCTGTGCAAAGGTGTGGCTGCAGCTGTTGCTAAGCTACAGAGATGCTTGCAACTTGTGGCCATTGTTTTGAACCTGTTGAAGCAACAGGGTTTGTTGCTTTATACAGAGCTCTCAGCTCCGTGTCTTTTACTGTAGCTTTTGGTTATCCGGAATTTTTGATGAACCGGCACCACGTCGGTCCCGTCCGTGCCGGATAAAAAAAGTTTCCTGTATTGATAAGTGAATGGTCAGCTTGAAGGGATAATTACTAGTCATACCCCGGATCAGGCATATTCCTCGGATATTCACTTTCAACTAAAGTTTGTGCTAGCCAAATCCTAAAGACGCTTAATTGGATCTAAAGGTCCGGACTATCTCTCCCTAAAGGAACAACCTGAAAATGTTACCGTCCTGACACTTTTAATAAGTTTAGCTAGACTATAACGTTCCAGATACTATGAGGGTCCGGAAAACTCCCCCAGAATTCTGTAATTCCTCACCAAAGAGTGTACAGAGATTGAGTTCACGAGTTTGATACAGAAGTATTATATGAGACAATTCTAAAAATATATAGATTTATTAAAGAACCGACATGTAATTTACAGTTGGTGAATCAATCGCAACATTAACAGTTCCAAAAAGAGAAAGCTTTACAATCTTATCAGAGATCCTTACTCTCAGATCTTAACTTTGCTACAGCTTTGTAGTTCTTTGTTTTATTCAGGATATCCACCAAAATCAAATACAGTACCTTTGATCCCCAAGGTACAAAGAGTTGTCGACTTACAGAGCCTGCCTCTGAAGTCGAGAATCACTTGGCCCCTTTACAGCGAGTCTACTATCCCATTTGAGAGTTCAATATTCATACCCTTTTCCAGTGGTATTTCCTTTAAGGTTTTCTGCTGATGTAAGCTAATTATCTTTCGTCATTTTTCTGCTGACTTCTGCAATTCTTAGTCACCTCAGCTGGTAGCAGTACAAAATCATGTCTCTTCTCTAGGTGTTGTAAGTTTACCATAAAAAATGGTGTAACAGCAGGTGCGTTTTATTTGATGTCATTTTTACTAAGGCAGATGTCTGTGCTTCTTTACGAAGTGTAAATTAGAACACCTTGTACAGGGTGAACCATTGTTTGTTTCCAAAGATTCAGACTGTCAGGACCCTTTAACCTTCTGTTGCAATAAGGTTATTGATTCAGTGTCAACAACTGTCTTATCTCTATAGCCAGAATGCTATCACAGCTTTTCCATAGTTAAGGTTTCTAGATTTCCAAACCCAGTTTGTCATGCTTTAATAAGGCCAGAATTCTTTCATCGAATGGTGTATTTTTCTGAATAGGTTTTGTGGCTTATTCCTTCACAAGCTCACCACACCATCCCTGGAGAAAATGATAACAAGGGATGACGGCTTTCAAATCTCATACTTACAGTTAGCAGGAGCACAGAAACTTGTGGTAAAATTATGCTTGGGTATCAATGGGCTGTCACAGTTATCTTATAGACTGATGCATATTCCAGTAATTCTGGTTCATCAATGGAATATTTAATTCTGCATCAGAAAAGCTCAGAGCTCCAGACAACAAGGTCTGAGAGACTATTCAACAGTCAACAGCAATGAGGTGTGAAGTTTTGCCGCTGACATTCTGTGCAGACATTTAATACATTTGTTGGCAGAAATTATTTTTTTACATAAAAATTATTTAAAGAAAAAGCAAGACAAACCTGATCACCACGTTTCAGCCCAGCTTCAGTAGCTTTGCTACCAGGCTCTACGCTGTCTAGGAAAATCCCAAAACCTTTCTCAGTGCCTCCCAACAGGATAAATGGCAAAGGGGCTTCTTGTGATGGCTTCATTAGAGTTATTAGCCGCTGTTTGGCCTTAACTGTACAAGCGATTTTCAACAGTCTGAGCTGATGACCCATTTTCTACACAACATAAAAAAATATCATTTACAAACTGAAATTCAACTTCTGATGATAGTTGTTTAATGTTTCTTAAGAGAGGGGGCTTCAAAAATAATCAGGTGTTAACTACCTTAAATGAGATAACTAACCTCTTGTTCCAAATTGTTTTCAAATTCTTCTAGAAATGCGGTCATTGCAGGATTGCCTTCAAAATCATTGAAGTGACTGTTTACCCACAGCAATACTACCCGTGTAACCTGGAAAGTATTCAGAGAAATGTATTTTGCACCATTAAAGGCATTGTATGCTTGATGTATGCAACATATGCTGACTTAACTTCAATGTAGAGAATTAAGAATGTGCAAATGAAGCTTCCCTTCCCTTCCTCGACTTCTCTGTCTCCATTTCTGGGGATCGGCTATCAACCAATATTCACTCTAAGCCCACTGATTCCCACCCTGCTTCCTGTAAGGACTCGATTCCATTCTCCCAGTTTCTTCATCTCCGTTGCCTCTGTTCTGACGATGCCATCTTCCACACAAGTGCATCCGATATGTCTTCCTTTTCCCTCAACCGAGGATTCCCCTCCACCGCGCTTGACATGGCCCTCGACCGTGTCTGTTCCATTTCCCGCACTTCTGCCCTCACCCCTTCCCCTCCCTCCCAGAACCATGATAGGGTTCCCCTTGTCCTCACCTTCCACCCCACCAGCCTCCACATTCAATGGATCATTCTCCGCCATTTCCGCCACCTCCAGCGTGATCCCACCACCAAACACATCTTCCCCTCCCCTCCCCTTTCAGCATTCCAAAAGGGACAACTCCCTCCGCCACACCCTGATCCACTCCTCTATCACCCCCAAAAGCCCCTCCTCTTCCCACGGCACCTTCCCATGCAAGTGCTGGAGATGCTACACCTGCCCTTTTACTTCCTCTCTTCCCACTGTCCAGGGCCCCAAACACTCCTTCCAGGTGAAACAGTGATTTACTTGTACTTCTTGCAATTTAGTAGACTGTATTCACTGCTCATGATGCAGTCTCCTCTACATTGGGGAGACCAAACGCAGATTGAATGACCGCTTTGTGGAACACCTGTGTTCAGTCCGCAAGCGTGACCCTGAGCTTCCGGTCGCCTGTCACTTTAACTCTCCGCTCCATTCCCACTCTGACTTCTCTGTCCTCGGCCTCCTACACTGTTCCAATGAAGCTCAACGTAAGCTCAAGGAAGAGCACCTCGTCTTTCGATGAGGCACTTTACAGCCAACATTGAGTTCAACAATTTCAGACCATAACCTCTGCCCCCATTTTTTCCGACAACAGCTGTTGATGATTTTCTTATTCCCATTTACTCTTCTTCTAGACCCATCTTTTGTTCTTTTACTTGTCCCGTTACCATCTCCTTTTGCCTTGCACCATCATCCCTTTTGTCTTTGAATCTCTCCTGCCTTCCACCCTATCACAGACCTTCCCTTTTGTTCTTTCCTCCCCTCCCCCCTTTCCCTGTCTCTACACTTGCTTAAAACCTGTTATATCTCGAAAACTTTTTTCAGTTCTGACAAAAGGTCATCGACCTAAAACATTAATTCTGTTTCTCTCACCACAGATGCTGCCTGACTGGCTGAGTATTTCGGGAATTTTCTGTTTTTATTGCAAATGAAGCTTGATTGCCTCAATTACAGAAGCATTTATTCCTACTCTTAATTTATCTTTAGAAGTTTAGTGAAATATTTTAGTTTGAGGTTAGGGTCTTATGAAGGAAGTTGCAGTTTAATTTAGGACAGAAGGTAGACGGATGAAATTATTTTGTTATTTTTTTTAAATTTTAATGCAGAGTAAATAATAGCTCTACAACTTTTACAGTAATGACAAGAGACATGCACATTATTTAAAAACAGGGTTGTGTGGCAAAGCCATTAAGAGACTCTCACAGTAACTTGTACAATTGCCTTTAATCATGTTTATTGCCTTTTAATGTTGGTTCTGGTTAAACAGAGCTAGATCGACAAAATCGCGATCTGACGCGATGACATCATCACGTGGGTCATGTGACGTTCCCAACGGCGGGAAACGTGATGATGTCATGACGTCAGGGTTAGAGGGCATTTCCAGTTAGTCCTCGTGGGGAGTGATAGTGTATAGACCTGTTTAGAGCTTCTCCTGCATTTTCTTGTTTTGTTAAAGTTTTAGTGCATTCAACTCAGTTTGTTAACTACCAGTGAGTTTATAGTATCTTTGCTAGGAGTGCAGAGACTCCTACAGTTGCATAATTCCTGAAAATGGCTGCCAAGTGACTGATCAACGCGAATACTGCACAGGAGTGATAAAGCTATCTATCTATCTATATATATATATAAGTCATGACAAATGAATATTTATTCCAAGTCAAATAAGAAGCGGTGTAGATTTTTTCCCTGCCGAAGGTATACTATCAATGAACACAATTACAAATGAACCTTTTTCTTTCCAATTTATGTGCATCTATATTTCGTTACTCAGAGGTACATATTGGATTCTTGACATATTGACAGCTGGTGAGGGGAAAGATCACCACAAAGTTTACTGGTTAAAATAAATTGCTTGTTAAGTACTGAATTATTACAATCTTAAAAGTTTTAGCTAACCTTGTCCCTGAGACTTGGGTCATTAAACCACTCCAGCAATTTCTTCCCAACTTCCATTGGGCTTGATAAGAAGGTTCTGCAGGTTAAAAGAAAATCTTCTATATATGTGGGATCCACCACTGAGTGCACTTCCAGCAGGTGCATTGTTAACTGCTCAGGTGTTCCCTAATATAGTTCAACGGAACAGATCATTAGTAAAACTACATTTAATTAGAGCTGCAGAATAAACTTTTACATGAGAAATACAATGGGCATCATGAGCACTTTTTTTAGACCAGTGTTAGTTTCTGATGTATTTAAACATTCTGCTTACCTTTATGACTTTATCGCCTTTCCTGGTTCCAGTCCGATCCAACTCTCGGTGTTCTTTTACTACAGGTATAACAATCTCTCCCTCCTTCTCGACTTTCCGCATATTCTTTTCCACCTGGTTGAGGATTCGACAATAGTCTTGGTGGGCTATGCACAGCAATTGCCAAGGAGCACAGAAAGTGTTACAGTATTAGGCATGTCTGGTGCAGAGTACTAAGATATTGTGCATTTACAGATTATATGTTTATATTAACAAATCGTAACATTTCTTTATTTCTCCTGTGGCAGTGCTCATGGTTAGATAGTGGCAATAGTATGTTTTTAGTTGTGTTTGCTGTAACATCTAGGGAATGGTAGCATAGTGGTAATGTCACTGGGCTAGTAATCCACAACACTTCTGGACTAATGATTCAGAGACGTGAGTTCAAATCCCACCACAGCAGCTGGGGAATTTAAATTCAGTTAATTAAATAAATCTGCAATAATTACAAGTATCAGTAATGGTAACAATCGGATTGTTGTAAAAACCCATCTTGTTCACTAATGTCCTTTAGGGAAGGAAATCTGCCGTCCTTACTTGTTCTGGCCTATGTGTGATTCTAAACCCACAACAATGTGGATGACTCTTAACTGCCCTCTGAAATGGCCTAGCAAGTCACTGAGTTGTAACAAACTGCTACGAAACACAATAATAAAAATGAAACTGGATGGACCACCCAGCACGGATTACAGACACGGCAACGGCACACCCAGCCCAATCGACCCTGCAAAATCCTCAGCAGTATCTGGGGACCTGTAGGGGGTGGCGTGTGGCGGTGTTGTTTGGCGCGTGCGCCCAGTCAGTTATGCCCCTGACTGTTTTGTGAGCGGTTCGAATCGCTCCCACGCCCCTGGGTTCTAGACACCGGACTTAGGTACAAGGCGGCGGTACAGAGAAGACTCGAGGAGATAGGTGGTTGGATGTAAACAAAAACCAAGATTTTATTGAAGAGGAAAAACTTGATACAATCTTATGGGAAAAATTACTGGTGTACACTTCTACAGGCAAAAATACAAAAGAAGAATAACTATATACTTATACAGGGAATGGGGAACACACGGCACATCGAGGGAAAACAACTATCTTAACAATCCCCTTATCCTTATCCCACCCCCTATACCTAACTAGATTAAGCTATGAGGGGTCAGAACTTCATGCTCACCAATCAAAAGGGTTGTTAGACTCAAAACAGCGGTTGGGTTCGGGGTTCGCTCTTGGTGCTCTCTGGAGCCTGCCGTCGTCACGTGGCCTCCAGGCGCTGCAAGGGTGTTGTCCAGGTTCGAGTACCCCAAAGTTAGTCTCTGTTTGGGTACTTTACCTTGCAGGGATGATTCTTCGCCGACAGCCGCCAGATTGAGTTGGTGTGCAGATATTCGAAGGTCGGCTGAGGCTAAAGGCCCGATAATTCGAAGCCTCCCCTCAGTTCATCTCCTCAGTTGGTCTTCTTCAGCCGGTCTTCCTCAGGTGGCCTTCCCTCCGGTGGTCTTCCCTCCTCCCCTCGTCGCGTCCCGCCTCGCCTGGCCTGAATTGTCCGTGTCCGCCCGACCCGGTGCCGGGGCTAGTTCCAGATGGAGTGTGAAAGGGCACGGGCAAAGGCCAGGGAGTAAGCGCGGGACGGGGAAAGAGCGGCAGCCACGAGGGCGAGGGACCGAAGTGCAGCAGCACCAGCACACCAACCAACAAAGAACACACCACCGACCACACCGATTGCTACCCGGGGGCCTTCAATTATACCTTCGTCGAAAACCCTTATCTGCGCGCCAAATCAGGTTAGTTCTTTGTTTTAATCTTGGCGGGCTATTTTAAATAATGGTAGCAATCCATACTAACTGTTTTTAGATGGCCGGTATTCGCATCTACCGGCCCGATAATTGACTTGTATTGTCCTGAAAGTTCCTTGATGGGCCTGTCCGGCCTCGATGGCTCTGTTAATCTGTTTCTGATAATATATGTAGACTGCTTGATGGCCTTAACTATAGGCCTAAACTGAATTTAGATTTGTCTCCAATTCGGTCTAATGCATAATTCAGATTCCTGTCTGGTTCCAAAATACAAAGTCTCTCTTCACAGAAGCCTGCAGCTTTGGTTTTGAACCACAAGCTGTCTGCGTTGCAGAGTCCATTTTAAAATCTCACAGGCTTTCTGCCACAAGGCACAGACGCCATCTTGGGTACCCTTTTTGATTTAAAATGTCCACGCAGGGTCCCGTTTATTAATAACAGCCTTCGGGGAAATGCAGAAATTTTGCAAATCTTACAGACCTGTGCCAAAATTGGGAGAGTCTGTCCCACAGACGAGTCAAGCAACAGCCTGACATAGTCATAATCACAGAATCAATGTCCCAAACTCCTCCATCACCATCCCTGGATATGTCCTGTCCCACTGGCAGGACAGACCCACCAGGGGTGGTATACAGTCGGGAAGGAGTGGCCCTGGGAGTCCTCAACATTGACTCCGGACCCCATGAAGTCTCGTGGGTTCAGGCCAAGCATGGGCAAGGAAACCTCCAGCTGATTACCACTTACCGCCCTCCCTCAGCTGATGAATCAGTACTCCTCCATGTTGAACGCCACTTGGAAGAAGCACAGAGAGTAGTAAGGGCACAGAATGTACTCTGGGTGGGGGACTTCAATGACAATCACCAAGAGTGGCTCAGTAGCACCACTACTGACTGAGTCCTGAAGGATATAACTGCCAGTCTGGGCCTACGACAGGTGGTGAGAAAAACAACATGAGGGAAAAAACTACTTGACCTCGTCCTTACCTGTTGCAGATGCATCTGTCCATGACAGTATTGTTAACAGTGACCACCGCACAGCCATTGTGGAGACGAAGTCCCGTCTTCACACGGAGGGCACCCTCCATCGTGTTGTGTGGCACTACCACCGTGCTAAATGGGATAGATTCAGAACAGATCCAGCAGCAGCTCAAAACTGGGCATCCATGAGGCGCTGTGGGCCATCAGCAGCAGCAGAATTGTATTCCACCACAATTTGTAACCTCATGGCCCGGCATATCCCTCACTCTACCATTACCATCAAGCCAGGGGACCAACCCTGGTTCAATGAGGAGTGCAGAAGAGCATGCCAGGAGCAGCACCAGGCATACCTAAAAATGAGGTGCCAACCTGGGGAAGCTGCAACACAGGACTGCATGCTAAAAAGCAGAAGCAGCATGATATAGACAGGGCTAAGCGATCCCACAAACAACGGATCAGGTCAAAGCTCTGCTGTCCTGCCACATCCAGTCGTGAATATAGTGGACCATTAAACAACTAACGGGAGTAGGAGGCTCCATGAATATCCCCATCCTCAATTATGGTGGAGCCCAGCACGTGAGTGCAAAAGACATGGCTGAAGCATTTGCAACCATCTTCAGCCAGAAGTGCCGAGTGGATGATCCATATCGGCGTCCTCCTGAGGTCCCCACCATCACAGAAGCCAGTCTTCAGCCAATTCGATTCACTCCACGTGATATCAAGAAACAGCTGAGCGCACTGGATACAGCAAAGACTATGGGCCCCGACAACTTTCCGGCTAATGTGCTGAAGACTTATGCTCCAGAACTAGCCGTGCCTCTAGCCAAGCTGTTCCAGCTACAACACTGACATCTATCCGACAATGTGGAAAACTGCCCAGGTATGTCATGTCCACAAAAAGCAGGACAAATCCAACCTGGCCAATTACCGCCCCATCAGTCTACTCTCAATCATCAGCAAAGTGATGGAAGGTGTCGTCGACAGTGCTATCAAGCGGCACTTACTCACCAATAACCTGCTCACTGACGCCCAGTTTGGGTTCTGCCAGGACCACTCGGTTCCCGACCTCATTACAGCCTTTATCCAAACATGGACAAAGGAGCTGAATTCCAGAGGTCAGGTGAGAGTGACTGCACTTGACATCAGGGCAGCATTTGACCGAGTGTGGCATCAAGGAGCCCTAGTAAAACTGAAGTCAGTGGGAATCGGGGGCGGCGGGGGGGGGGAACGGTCCACTGGCTGGAGTCATGCCTAGCACAAAGGAAGATGGTTGTGGTGGTTGAAGATCAATCACAACGTTCACCACACGGACTGCAGCGGTTGAAGAAGGCGGCTCACCACCACCTTCTCAAGGGCAAATATGGATGGGCAATAAAAGCTGGCCTTGCCAGTGATGCCCATATCCCATAAACAAATACATTTTTTTTTAAAACATCCCGAGAGGGGGTACAGCAGTACCTGTGGAGTAAGAAAGAACAAAAGGCGTCACTGTTACAGGGTTGCCCTGTGATTTCAATGGACTTGTAGGTGTGATAGTATTAACTCAGGAATTTTAATAAATTATGGATGTATGTCTGAGTAGGAGTGAGCCTTTGGCTTAATGGTAGCATTCCTGCCTCTGAGTCAGAAGGTGAAGGATTCATGCCCCACTCCAGCCAGCCACGGGGAGCGAAGACCAGAGCACTGATCTGAAGACTGAATTGACACCCAGCTTCCAATGGGTGCATGTGGCCCTCCAAACTACCCCCCCCGCAACATTGTAAAGTGTATGTGGGGCTCTTTAGCCTTGGTTGCAGCCCACCTAGGAGAAAGAAAAACTTGCATTTATATAGAATCATAGAATAGGTACAACACCGAAGGAGGCCATTCAGCCCGTGCCAGCTCTCTGCAAGAGCACTTCAGCTAGTCCCACTCACCCGCCCTTTCCCTGTAGCCCTGCACATTTTTTTCCTTCAGGTACTTATCCAATTCCCTTTTGAAAGCCACAATTGAGTCTGCCTCCACCACCCTTTCAGGCAGTGCATTCCACATCCTAACCACTCGCTGCGTAAAAAAGTTTTTCCTCATGTCGCCTTTGGTTCTTTTGCCAATCACCTTAAATCTGTGTCTTCGAGTTCTTGATCCTTCCGCCAATGGGAACAGTTTCTCTCTATCTACTGTGTAGACCACTCATGATTTTGAACACCTCTATCAAATCTCCTCTCAACCTTCTCTGCTCTAAGGAGAACAACCCCAGCTTCTCTTGTCTATCCACGTAACTGAAGTCCCTCATCCCTGGAATCATTCTCGTAAATCTTTTCTGCACTCTCTCTAAGGCCATATAACGCCTTTCACGACCTCAGGAGTCACAAAGCGCTTTACAGCCAATGAAGTATAGTCACTGATGTAATGTAGGAAACGCGGCAGCAATTTGCACACAGCAAGCACTCACAAACAGCAACGTGATAATGACCAAATCATCTTTTTCTAATTGATGTTGATTGAGTGATAAATATTGGTCAGTACACCGGGGAGAATTCCCCAGTGCCTCTTCAAAATAGTGCCATGGGATCTTTTACGTCCACCTGAGGGGTCAGTTTAACATCTTATCTGAAATATGGAACCTCTGACAGTGCAGCACTACCTCAGTACTGTACTGGAGTGTCAGCCTAGATTTTGGTGCTCAAATCTCTGGGGTGGGTCTTGAACCCACAACCTTCTGACTCAAAGGTGAAAGTGCTATCAACGTAGCCACGGCTGATATGGAAAGAACTCTGAAGATAAAAACTCTGAAGATCACAACGAGAAACCACCTTAGCTACTCTTCTCCAGTAAGTGGCTCAAGAGTCTAATGTGTTAGGACCTGCCCTAGGGAAGAACACAACAGATGGATGTTACAATATCCTACTATCACCAATGTTATGAACTTTATAATTCACAAGAACATAAGTAGGCCCTCAATATCAGTGTGGCAAAGCAGAAATAAGAAAATCTAGAGCAAGAAAAGGACTTTCAGCCAATCAAGCCCACTCCATCTACAGTCCATTTACAATTATTCCATCATGGACTTCTCTCCCACATCACCTGTTGATCCCCAGTTTAAGGAAGCACTAAATTTCTTTCCCGACTTCTCCTGACAGTTTTGTTAATTGTCTCTACAACTGTCAATCCTGCTTCTTCACAAATATCGATTCAGCTCCTTTTTAAATCTGCAAATTGCACTGAAATAAGCTATCTAATCTGAGAATTTCTTTGTTGTTGCTAATTTCTAGGGTTGTGAATTTTGTACTTGTGTCCTCCAGGCCAACACTAACTCCAAGTTAAATAGCAGTTTTTCTTCCACCTCACCTGTGCCTTTTGTTATTTTGAATACCTGTTTCATATCCCTCCTGTCTTTTTGCTAGTGACAATAAGTTAGTGCTTGAGTTTTACTTATGACTTAGTCCCTGGAGGCCTGCAATCCTTCTGACCATTCTTCACTGAATCCTTTCGAAAGCATTTCAGGTCTTTCTTTGACATAGAGTGGTTCAAAACTGCACATCATACTCCAGAGTTGCCCTCATCATTGATCATAATATACTTCAGAAGTAACCCAGCATCTGATCAGCTTTATTAGCCAAATGCCTCACACTAACCAGATGCTTTCAAAATATGATCAATATAAATATGACCACCCACCAATCATTTTCTTTTTTTAGTCTCTGCCATTGGGGACTCTTTCATTTTTTTTGGTATTGCCCATTTTAAGGGAAGAAACTTGGACAGATCCCATAGGGGAAAAGCTAATCTAGCCCTATGACTTCACTCACCTACTTAAAAAAGAAATCTTTACTGTGCATTTTTGAGCTATAGTTTGTGCTCGGGTGACTCTTAAAAGCCAACTGTCTGCCTTACTGTTCTAATTTAATTTGTTATTTTTGTTTTACAAATCAGCTTGGTGGGACCAGCCCCTTCTTGAATTTTAGTGGTGTTCCCTTATCAGGGGAGACACTTGTGGGCTTTGGTTTGCCTGAACCCACAATTCCATTGGCCTAATGAAATCGAACCCTTTCAAGTTACAGGTGAGCCAGACCCAGCCTGAATTTTGGTCGTGTCGCGATGATTAAGGGGAGGCACTTACATAAATGGGAGTTGTTTTAGGCTTCTCTATCATCACAATTTTATTAACTCCTATCCCTAAACCCTACTGCTGTCATTTATTTTTTGTTTACTTTATTCTTAATGCTCTTTGCATCATAAATATTAAAAAATTCTTAATTGACCTTTCTGATAGTGTTATTAATTTCCTTTTTTTTGTTTGTCCTAGGCCTGCCTTACTAGTTTAAATCCTCCCCCACTGTTTCATTTACCCTTTCTGCAAAAATATTGGTACTCATCCAGTTTAGGTGACTCTCATCTTATCTCAAAAAGCCTCCTCCTGCCCCAAACTTGCCTCAATGTCCTAGGAATCTAAAACCCTCCCCTCTACGCCATCTTTCTAATATCTAATTGCTCCTCCATTACTCATTCAGCATATGAGATGGCAAAGAAGCGTGAGATTACCACTCTCAACGACTTACACTTTAATCTGGAACCTAACTCTTCAAACTCCATCCTACATCTGTCCGACATCTCCATCCTACTCTTCCCTAAATCATTTTGATGGGCAATTTCTGGTTGGTTTCCCTGCCTTTCTAGAAATGTTTCCACCTGTTGCACTACATCTCTTACCCTGGCACCAGGGAGGACACATATCATTTGCGACCCCAGTCACAGTTGCTAATCTCTAATTATGGAATTTCCCACTACACAACTCATCCATTCTCATGGGTAGTGTTTCTCTTCTCATTGGTAATCGCTTACTTCACTGTGCAGTGATGTTGTGACGCATAAAAATAGAACATTTAAAAAAAGTGTACAAAGACCTGACAATTTCTAGGACTTTCCCCCCCAAAACTGAGAAACAAAAGTGAAGGGTAAAGATCAATAGTGCAGGTCACCAAGGCCAAAAAGAATTAAAAAGATGAAGTAAACCAGGAAGTAGCAACTGGGTGATGCCAAGCTCGAGTTTTAAAAGCCTACAGAATGTAGGTGGAGTGAAAGACTAAAGGTGTTCCACAGTTTTGAACTCCGAGGAAAATAATGAGTTAAAGTAGAAGATGGTGCGATTAATCTGGATTGAAACACAGGAGAAGTGTGTTCGACAGCATCTTTCCATTTTAAAAGGAACAAGCGATAAAGGAGCATAAATTATAATAGTGTTGATCAAATAAAGACAGAAGAGGCTCTGATGAAGAAAGGGAGTTCAGAAGCTAGATGTAAGAGAAGGAATGCCCATCAGAGGACAGGCTTTTTTTGTTGTTCTAGTAATGAATGCGAGATAGGCACAAGAAGAGCCTCCATACAGCGTATTCAAGTCTTGAACAGACATGGGCTTTATAAAAAGTGAAGAAAGGTCAAGACGAAAAGCAATGCTAGCCATGAATGAGGAAAGCCTCTACTCGGAGGCAGCTTTAAAAATGGAAGGGATGTGGAAGTTCCATTTGAGGTCAGGGAGACAGTGAGGCCAGGAATGTCAATATATGAAGAAAGACTAAGGCCATGATTTTGCAAATGGATATGGCTTGGGAGCGGGTCAGCTGGTTTCCGGGTTCCAGTCCCGCCCCCAACTGTATCCGGCTAACGGACATGATTTTACGTCGATTGGCCTTGTTAAGCCCACCCTGCGGGCTTGCCAGCCAATTAAGAGGAAGCCAGTCAGATGATGTCATTTGATGATGCATCATCTGCCAGTTTTCTTAAAGGGACCATGCACAATTTTTCTTTGACAGCTCATTTTTCAGTGTTTGACAGCATTGAGCTGCTGCAAACACTGACAATCATTGTACAAAGGTGAGCTCTTGCACCCAGGCTTGCCAATGACTCCCTCCATAGGCTAGAACAGATGGCAGCTGCAAGTGGGGTTACAGAAGCGATCTGTCACTGGTGAGAGAGGTTCTCCCAATGAGGTGGGACTAGACAGCCAATTCAAAACTTGTTACCTGCAGAAAAGTGTAAATGCATTAAAATGATTTTCCCAACATTTTTTTACCTCTGAAACTCACCAGTGCACCATTGGATCCTTCACAACACTTCTGCAGCTGTCATCAATGCAGAAACATTACAGCACACTCACAACATGCCACACTTACCTGGCGTGGTGTCCGGACATCGGGGAACCCGAGGCAGAAGCAGCAAAATTGAAAAAGAGCCTGTTAACAAGTATCAAGTACCTGTTAACAGGAAGGTAAGTGGCTATAATCCTCTTCCCGCCACTAGGTGCCGGGTCCATGCGCAAATCGGGGACCTGACACTTGGGAAGATTGATTGGAGGCAGGTTGACAGCAGTCCCGCCTCCAATCCCGCACTCTGAGGACTGGCAAAATTCCGGCCTAAGAGTGGAGCTATCAAGGCAAGAGGTGTTAGCTGTTGGTTAAACTTGTGAAAGACATGAAAAAAATAATTGAAAAATAAAAGTACATACAGTAAATCAAGACATAGAATTAGCATTTAGGCTTAGATCATCTTCGGCTATGTTCACCAATTACTAAGGGCTGGATTTTGCGGGGGGTCAGCGGGCGTGATCAGTGATGGCTCGGGTGGGAAAGTGTTTTTTTCCCCAATGGGTCAGGACCCCGCTGTGAACCCGCCGCCACACGCCTTTCCCCAATGTCGGGTCTGTCAGCGCTGGGCAGACCTGACACGCAGCGGCGGGTTCGCAGCCAGGGACCCAATTCAGGTAATTAGTGGCTTGTTTAGAGCCACTTAAGAATGAATATCTGCTCACCTTCTGCATTTGACAACTCGTCCATGAGTCGTGGACCGTGTCTGTCAAGCTGAGGCAGGCGGTCAGTGGCCATTGAATCAGTTGTTGAGTTGAGAGATTCAAATGTATAGTAAAAGCTCCCACCTTACACAGATATCTTCCCTCAGCCACAAACTCTTCCTCACTGCATTTCCACAACAGATTCACTATGCTGCAAGTTTTTACACAAGTCTCCATCCAGTCTGACCTCATTACCTCTCTCACCATTGACAGATCACTTCTGTCATCTCTGCTTCACCTGCCATGTATTCCATCAGCATGGTTGCCCTTTATACCCTCTCACCTTGGTCCTCAGAATCCCACCACGATCAGCCCCAACATCAGCAGCACCAGGCACACCAGCAGCACCAACAACACCACCACCAACCTTCTCCGTAATCATCTGATGTTGCACAGGACAGAGGGCATCAGCACCCGACCACATTGCTGCCCGGCAGGCCAGGGATGGCCTCACCATGGCCAGATTTACTTCACTTGACACTTGTACACCCTGGCTGCCACATGATGCGCCAGGTTGGCACCACCCCACACCAACACCATAAAGCCTCCCTACAATGCCCAAGCCATTCCTTTTACACTCATCACCATTGCAGGGGGTACCGTTATGTCTCACCATTCACTGCAACTCACTAAGCCACTTCCAAAGGAGCACACAAATCTGTCTAAGAACATAAAGTGTTGAAAATAAAGGTTTCAATGTTTGACACCACATTAACAGAAACTTTACATGAACATTGCATAAAACACCCATGTGCCTACCCTTGTGTGTTGTTAGTTGGTATCATTGCACTAGGATGAGGGTGAGTGTGAGAGGTGGCTAGTGAGATGGGGATGTGATAATGTAGGTAGAGAGGGATGGGTGGAGGTGCAAGGTAAGTTGGTGTGAGTAAGGAGTGATGGGAGGCACAGCAGGATAAGGTTGAGTGTGGCTTTTTGTGATCTAATAAGATCATTGATGCGGCACTGCACCCAGGTCCTCCTGACCACGTCCCTGTTTGTGCCCTCCTCTGCAATATGTTGATCTCCTGGGGAGGTTTCTACCACCCATGGGAAGGGAAGAGGACCTCCCTACGTGCTGTGACTCCCTCCATAAGCATATGGAGGGAGTCATGGGAGAGCCTTGGTGTAGCCCTGCACCTCTGTGCAGTGATTGTCAGTGTTTGCAGCACCTCAATGCTGTAGAACACTGACAGCACAACGGCAAAATAAAGTTGGCCATGGTCCCTTTAAGGAAACCGGCTGATGACGCGTCATCAAATGAAGTCACCAGACCCGCTTCCTCTAATTGGCCGGGGAACGTGCTGGGCTGGCTTAACAAGCCCAATCAGGGGAAATTAATTTCAGAGGCCAGGATGGAGCCAGCAGCAGGGTCGGGACCCGCCACCGACGTCACCCGCCACGGTCTCGCTGAGGTTTGTAAAATCGCAGCCTAACTCTTTCTGGACATTAATGCACCACACAGACAGGAGAAAATAAACATATACTAGAAAAATACTTGGCAGCAAACTAATTAAATTGATATATACACATTGCATCACATCACACCACACACAGTTTAATCACTTTGCTCCCAACCCAAACTTAAAACCAGATTGTGTGTATTCTGGTATAGACCTGCACTACAAACTGTGTTAAGGAAATTCATTTTACATTTGGTTTCTGTATATTTGCTCGTGTGAGGATACACATTTCATAAAGGGCATATTGGAAGTACACACGTGGACATCAGATGAAAACAGGATCAGGCTTGGCTGTGATATCCCCATGTTAAAATAGTCACTTTCCATTCACCGTCAAAGCTCACACATGAATAAATCACATACACTCCTTGAATGGTACTGAAATAGTTACGGATGAGGTTGAAAGAGGCCTAGGAGCCTTCATAGCCTCAATACTCAATGCAGAGCAGCAGTCAACAAAGCCAATAGAATGCTGAATTACATAGCTGAAATAGAAGAATATGTCAGAGGAAGATGTGATCCAACTGTACAATGCTCTGGTCAGACCACAACTTGAGTAATGTGTCCATTTTGGTTGCCAAGAAACATAGAGACATTCAAGTATTGGAGGCAATGCAGCCAACAGCCACAAGGCCGATTCCTGGTGTCAGAGACTTGAGCTACGAGGAAAGATTGGAGCAATGTGGGCCTTTCAATCTGGAAATGAAACATCTAAGAGATGAACTTATGGAAGTATGTAACATAGTTAACAGTATGGAAAAACTAATTCCAGAAAACCACTTTGAAGCAAATTGCGTGAGTAAGACAAGTGGATACTGGTTCAAACTAGAAAAAGTACAGTTCAGTCTGATATCAGGAAGTTATTCTTCACTTCAAGAGTGATCAATACATGTAATGATCTTTCAAATAGAGTATTGGAGATGAAAACTCTGGAACTGTTTAATAACCAAATGGATGCTGTAATGGGGGAGGGCTTTAGGGTAGAAACATAGAAGATAGGGGCAGGAGTAGGCCATTCGGCCCCTCGAGCCTGCTCCGCCATTTAATGAGATCATGGCTGATCATCCAAATTTATCCTTGTTTTCAAATTTAGATCTCGTTGCCTATTCCCAATTTCATACTGACTCACCAATGTCATCATCTGTTCTGTCTATAGGATCTTTCGCCAGGCAGTCTCTGACAATGTCCATGCTCATCAGTGGATCTGATGGTTTCTCAATGTCCTCCTTGTTATCATCTTCAGCGTCTACTGGCAGGCCACTCAGGTCCATGTCCCTAGCTTCACTCTCTGTGGCTTTCGAAATAAAAAAATTGCATAAGATGATCATGATTAGCAATGATAGATACACAGGAACAGAAGTCTGCTTTATCATTTTGTTAGGTATGGCAGCATATCGTTTTAAATACAATTCCTTGCCCTTTCTCCATATCCCTTAATTCCATTACTTCCCAAGTACCTATTCGACTTTTAAAAACCTCAATTTTGCATCTATGGTCTTCTGTGGCAGTGTTTTCCACATTCTCACAACCCGTTGTTTGATGTTTGGCCTCGGTTCACTTAAATAATCTTTGCTCAAATTTAAGATTCTTTTCCCTTGTTCTGGATTCTCCTATTAAAGGTCAATCATTTCCTCTCTACCTATTGATTCTCTTCATTATTTTAAACACTGAGATCAAATCACCTTTAGCTGTATTCACCTCCAGGTAATATAACCCAAATGTAACTAGTCTCTCATTATAATTATTCCCTTCATGTAGATATCGTCATACATTAGGCAAAATCCCTAATTCATAAAAACTCAAAGTTTTAAAAGTTTCTGATTAGAAATAAATTAAAAAGACCCATTATCCAAAATTTGTGCCAATTCATCGCTTGTAGGAGGTGGCTATAACTAAGCTCTCTGAAATATGTCAGGTGAGATTTTACTGGAGCTCATTATTTAAGTTAAAGGGGTAAAACTACCGGCCTCCTCCATAAAACATGTGATCAGGCATACTTACTGTTTGACATGTTCTTGCGGTAATTTTGCTATTTTACCTTAGGACATGAGTGAAGTATGCAAGCCAAACACTCTACCAGATGGTGCCTAAATGGTGAAGTTAAGAAAGGGTACAGTTAACGAGGGTTCAAACAAAGGCCAGAAGAGGTGAGGCACCTAATATTCCGCTCTGGTACTGTTAGTAACAGGAATCAATTCTTTGTGCTTAGAGTCGCTGCATTGAAAACAGCTAGTGCCTTAACTTCAGACTGGCCTGCACACTCAGCTGATAGCATGCTCTTCCTGGATGTGATGGTTTAGGCTCAGTTCCCAGGTTGGGCCAAAGATGTGGACCTCATTACAATCAACAGAGCTCCTCTAGGATAGCTCTGAATCAACAATGTTATGAACCAGGCGAGCAGCAAGGCACATCTCCCAACAGTTAAAGCATTTGCTGCTTTTTAAAAATAGTAACATTTATCTTTTTTTTTTTAAGTACTAGGCATCGCTGTTGAAGAAAAATGAAGAAATTGGTATGGCCCTATCACTGTGAAATTACATAAAATTAAATACACCTACCATTAATTCAAACTTAATTCAAACTATCTGTTTATTAGAATTTTTTTCAAGCACAAAATGTCATGTGCAGTTTCATTTACATTGCTTAATTCAAATTACTAGCAAAAAACAAATCTGAATTAAGTGGAGTAGACAGTATAAGTATGATAAAATGTAAACATATACGTTTTCTTTATATTGTGTGGATTTTTGGATGTTTTGGGACATTTTACTATTTTGAAAGTTGCTGTTGTTATTGTTGATCTGTCATAGCATTTCTCATGGGAAGTTGGAGGATATGTTTGATGAGGAGGATTATATGGTTTAATGCAGGATGTATTAATTGTGATGGTATAGTTAAAGTGTGGAACATTAATGTTTAAAAATAAAGAAATAAATGTGAGAGGGGGAACAGGATTTAAGAAACACAAATAACTGGATTAAAAAAAACAAGCATTTGGAGTGGGAGCAAGAAAAAATTGTAAAACGTTGTTCCCTTCGAAGAAACTTGTGGATGAGTTTGACTGACAGACAAATAAAATGCTTCAAACACTGTACCCGGCTTATTGCTATCCACTCTGTTTGACCCCCTTGGCTCCAGGGATACACAGGAATTACCGCCCCCACCCCCCCCAAAATTTTCAGGCACTGCTTGAGTGGGCACTGAGATTCATGGAAGATAGGAGCAGGAGTAGGCCATTCGGCCCCTCGAGCCTGTTCCGCCATTTAATGAGATCATGGCTGATCATCCAAATTCAGTACCCTGTCCCTGCTTTCTCCCCATATCCCTTGATCCCTTTAGCCTTAAGAAATATATCTAACTCCTTCTTGAATATATTTAATGAATTGGCCTCAACTACCTTGTGTGGTAGAGAATTCCGCAGGTTCACCACTCTCTGGGTGAAGAAATTCCTCCTCATCTCAGTCCTAAATGGCTTACCCCTTACTCTTAGACTGTGACCCCTGGTTCTGGACTCCCCCACCATCGGGAACATCCTTCCTGCATCTAGTCTGTCTAGTCCTGTTAGAATTTTATAAGTTTCAATGAGATCCCCTCTCATTCTTCTAAACTCTGGCGAATATAAGCTTAATCGACCCAATCTCTACTCATACGTCATTCCTGCCATCCCAGGTATCGGTCTGGTGAATCTTCGCTGCACTCTCTCCATGGCAAGAACATCCTTCCTCAGATAAGGCGACCAAAACTGCACACAATACTCAAGGTGTGGTCTCACCAAGGCCCTGTACAACTGCAGCAAGACATCCTTGCTCCTGTACTCGAATCCTCTCGCTATGAAGGCCAACATACCATTTGCCTTCTTAACCGCCTGCTGCACCTGCATGTGTCACCTTCAGCGACTGGTGCACAAGGATACCCAGGTCTCATTGCACTTCCCCTTTTCCCAATCTATTGTCGTTCAGATAATAATCTGGATTGGACTTGGGCCCTGTGCCACAAGTAGCATTCACACTCTGCATATGTTGTTTAGAGCTGTTGTTTAGAGCTGTAAATTGGACTGGGCTTGTTTGCGGATTACCTTCTTCCCTGTAAGTAGAAATGCTCAACAGCATTGTAGATAATTCAAGTGAGAACCTGAAATACTCATGAGCTGCTGTTCTAACTTCAGGTACTTGTGTCTAAAACATCCAGGCATAATTTTGTTTTAAGCTGAACCAATTTGGCTATGACTAACCAGAGAAGCTTGAACTAGAGCTACCCTCTTAGGCAGTCTGCTTATGTATAATTTGTACCAGAAGTCCTTGAATAAAGTGTATGCACCTTTGAATATATCGACCACATGAATCCAAAACATTTCAACACAGTCTCAGAAGGTAAAGTCAGAGACATTTTGCATGCCAGATTTTTTAAACATTATATAAAAACATGGAAAACCACTGGATATTCAGCAATAGGTTGTATAAATGGGGCCTCCTTCTGATATCATAGTATTCCTGTACAAACTGTCAGGAGTTGCTGCCGCTGAAGCAGCCTAGGCAGAAATAATCATTTTAACAGCCCACATCGGAAGAGGGAGTTGAAAGCTTGAAAAGACTTGACACAGCAGAATCTCCATTAGGTCATAGGTCAACTAAGTTCCTCACTAGCTCAGTTGGTAAAAATGCTGAGTCACTAAGTCAGACCAACAGGAAGGTCCAGATTCAATTTCTGGTTTGTGGTGAGTTAGGGGATTTCAGCCAGGGCATCATAAGGGATGATACAATTGGCCTCAGTGCCTTTAGGCTGGAGAAGTGAAAAATATTAGCCTCGATCCCCAGTCCTGGTCATTACCCAGAGTCTCTTGCTAAAAAGTGCATGGTTGTGAATGTGGAGTGAAGACAGGATAAAGCTTCATTATGATGTCCCTATAGTTGAATAATCTGTTGACATTTACTATCTAGGGTCACATCAGGAATGGCTACTTGGACAAGATACTAGAGCACAGTTGGTGTTCATGGAACTATACTCCAACATAAGTCAGTGGCTTCAGAAGAGGACAGAAGGAAAAAATAAGGAAATGATTTCTTAAAGAAGGGCTCTCACTATCTGGATCCACAACTGGGGAGAGAGTTAAAGGAAATGTTACTAGAGTCAAGAATATAAATGTACTGCAAAATAGTTGCCTGCATCTGCCTTGACTACTCAGAGGGTACATTCCCCTTCTTCCTCACCTGCTTCCTCATCATGTTTCAAGATAGAATAAGCACTGGTAGCTCAGGATAATAAACACTAAACCCCAGGTGAATTGACTTGGTTCTTCAGCATCAGACATCAGTGACCATCTAATGACTTTAAACACTGATGTCAGTGCTCGTCTGTATCATGCATGGTGCAGAGGTTGAGACAATAGCTGCCAACAGAACCTGCCATTTGCTTGAAGAGCTTAGTAATAATAACTGAAGCCACTGGCTCCAGAAATTCCTTCTCAAGTTTCCCAGTAAAGGGGTCCTAAACGTATTGAAACTTGCAAAACAAAAACAGCAGAATTAAGAAAAAGCCTGAAAAATCTGACTAGTACATGATGGAAATCAAACTTTCCATTGGTATCAGTAGGATTTCAGTGAAGCACTAGAGTTGGTATCATAGAATCATAGAAAGTTACAGCACGGAAAGAGGCCATTTCGGCCCATCATGTCCGTGCCGGCCAACAAAGAGCTATCCAGCCTAAGCCCACTTCCCAGCTCTTGGTCCATAGCCCTGCAGGTTACAGCATCCCAAGTGCACATCCAAGTACTTTTTAAATGTGGTTAGAGTTTCTGCCTCTACCACCCTTTCAGGCAGTGAGTTCCAGACCCCCACAACCTTCTGGGTGAAGAAATTTCCCCTCAAATCCCCTCTAAACCTTCCACCAATTACTTTAAATCTGTGCCCCCTGGTTTTGACCCCTCTGCTAAGGGGTATATGAAACGTGCATGTACTCTGGTCTCTTATTGCCAATAGTACAATTAAGATTTTGCCCTTCGGTTGCCCTTAGGTTGCATCTGGAGAAAATATTTTCAATTGCACAACACTAAGATAAAGTACTGTGGTTATAGGTCTGTCACTAGCGGTAGTAGTGAACAGGAGCAATTTTAGGTGATTAAGTGCATTGCACAATGAGCATATCTCACAATGTTAAACTGTATTGCCTTAAGTACCACTTCCCCTGTATTGGTAACCATGTGCTAAATAAGCCTAGTGACAACAACTCTTTCTGATACAACAGTTGAAGCAGCTGCTGGCAACAGAAGAAGGATGTAGCCAATTGAGGACCGATACGCAGCCAAGTGGAAAAGATCATCAGGCACATAGCACATTGGGGAAGAAATTCGGATCGGGGGCTTGCCACGCGTGCAAGCCCCCGATCTGCACTTACCTGACGCGCCTGCCGTTCACCTCCAGGGACGCCTGGAATTCCTTTTTGAAAGAGGAGAATCCCGGGCAGCGTCTGACGTCACGCCGCCCAGGAGTGCAGCCAGCGCGAAGCCTGGAGCGCGCAGTGCAAGTGAGACACGCCCCTTGAGGTCTCAGTTTAATAGGACATGGCCCCAATGTTTCTCACAAACTGCAAAGCATTTTTACATGCAGAGCAGCATTTCAAATAGGTTTTTGGTATTTTTATGAAGCTTTTGGTAACTTTTATAAACTTTTAAAAACGTTTACATTATTTTGAAGAATCTGAAGTAGTTTTAAACAGAATTAAAGCAATTTAAAGATTTTTAAAAGCTCTGAAAGAATTTTTTTCATTCCATTTATTTATTTAGCAACGTCGTCGTCATACGTGTCTTCACACTGTTCCCTTTGGGGAATTGTATGAAGTGGTGGAAGGATTTATGGCCGTGATTAACGCTCCTTCCGTGACCGTAACCATCTTTGTACCAGCCATTAGGGTGGTTAGTCCTATGGCGGGAGGGTTTTACGGGCTCCCACAAGCTATACGAGGAGGGGGGGGCCACCCACACCCACGGACGCAAATATCCCACTGGATGTCAACCCAGAATTTAGAGCCGGAGCTCCGACTCCACTTGCCGGGACTCTCTGGAGCGGGGTTCGAAACCCTACCCCGTCTGGCCCAGCAGCGGGGATCCTACCACTACGCCAAAGGCCCACTCCGATTAGCAACGTGAAATGGCTGGAATGAGCACAATTCACGGCATTAAAAGAACTCACAATTGAACTGATGATGACCTCAGCAATCTCCTCAACGAGGTGGAGGCGCAGCGCCTGCTCATCATTGGTAATGAGAAGTCCAAGGCGCCACAAAAAGGACAGATGATAGCTTGGTCTTTCAAGTGGCAGCATAGGGCTCCAGTCACGGGGAGGGAAAAGGCGCAGGAAACGTATGGGTGTCACCTTTTGTGCAGAGTGGGCCTTTTGCGTAGCGGTAAGCATCCCCGCCGCTGGGCCAGAAAGAGTAGGGTTTCGAACCCCGCTCCAGACAGTCCCGGCAAGTGGAGTCGGAGCTCCAACTATAAATTCTGGGTGGACATCCAGCGGGATACTTGCGGGTGTGGGTGCCCCCCCCCCCTCAGATGGGTTGTGGGAGCCCGTAAAACCCTCACGCCATAGGACTAACCACCCTAATGGCTGGTATGAAGATGGTTATGGTCATGAAAGGAGCGTTAACGTGGCCAGAAATCCTTCGACCACTTCATACAGTTCCCGAAAGGGAACAGTGAGGATACGTACGACGATGACCTCTTGCGCAATGCACCTCCTTGGACCCTCAGTCGCAGATGCGAGGGGGCAAATCGTGCAATTGTTAAATTTTTCATTTTGACATGTAAAATGTTGGCCCAGTAATTCCGTTCCAAACGCGTGAGTACGGTCGGGGTACTCACGCGTCTGGCCGGAGGAAATGCCGGTTTTCAGCATGCACAGCGCATGCGGGGAAAACCGGCATTTCCTGTCCTCTGAACGAAGGGGTTCAGAGGCAGAACACGTGCGACTGCACAGGCAGCGCGTGCGCAGTAAAATTCGCCGGTTTCATTCATGCTTTCAGTGAGGTTAAGTCCTTACAACTTACACATGAAAAAAGCATGAGTACAGTTGCTCCAGAGGCTGCGGAGGAAGATATATTTTATCGTGGAGCTTCTGAAAGGCAATATTTTTGTTTGGGAAAGGGAGGAAAGTTATTTTAAGAAATGCTGAGGTAAGTTTTAAAGTTTATTTTTGTTTTTTAAAATGGGTTTTCAGTACTGTAGGTAAAAGGAGCAATTGTGGCTATGTGAATTGAATTTGCTGTGTTTATTAAATGTGAAAATGACTCCACCATTTTTAAGAAAGAAACTTTTCATCAGTAATATATTCTTTTAAGTAATTATGTATGTATGTCCGTATATATTCCTTTACGTATATGTATGCATGTATATATTCCTTTACTTATGTGTATGAATGTATGTATTTAATTATGATTTTCCAATAAGTTACTTTCTCTGAAAGTCATAATTAAATACAGACATTCATACACATAAGTAAAGGAATATATACATACATACATATACGCAAAGGAATATATACAGACATACATACATAATTACTTAGAAACTTTTCATCAGTAATATATTCTTTTAAGTAATTATGTATGTATGTCTGTATATATTCCTTTGCGTATATGTATGTATGTATATATTCCTTTACTTATGTGTATGAATGTCTGTATTTAATTATGACTTTCAGAGAAAGTAACTTATTGGAAAATCATAATTAAATACATACATTCATACACATAAGTAAAGGAATATATACATGCATACATATATGTAAAGGAATATATACGGACATACATACATAATTACTTAAAAGAATATATTACTGATGAAAAGTTTCTTTCTTAAAAATGTTGGAAATGTTACATTACTCATTTTAGAACAGTCATTTTCGCATTTAATAATCACAGCAAATTCAATTCACACAGCCACAATTGCTCCTTCTACCTACAGTACTGAAAACCCGTTTAAAAAAAAAATAATTAAACTTTAAAACTTACCTCAGCATTTCTTAAAATAACTTTCCTCCCTTTCCCAAACAAAAATATTGCCTTTCAGAAGCTCCACGATAAAATATATCTTCCTCCGCAGCCTCTGGAGCAACTTTACACATGCTTTTTTCATGTGTAAGTTGTAAGGACTTAACCTCACTGAATCCGTGAATGAAATCGACGAAGTTCACTGCGCACGCGCTGCCTGTGCAGTTCCACGCGCTGTACCTCTGAACCCCTTCGTTCAGAGGACAGGAAATGCCGGTTTTCCCCGCATGCGCTGTGCATGCTGAAAACCGGCATTTCCTCCGGCCAGGCGCGTGAGTACCCCGACCGTACTCACGCGTTTGGAACGGAATTACTGGGCCATTGTATTTTAAGGGCAATATCTGGAGATGACCTTTGTTGTGAAAATAACAGTTCTCCTAGTTCAGTGCTGTCCAATATGTTATCCACTAGCCACATGTGGTTAATTGGGAATCCAGCTAACTGCATTTTTGATTAGTAAATAAAAAATAGACACCCTTATTGGGCATCTCAATACTCATATCCACACAACGTATGCACTTGTACTTTAACCTTTCTGGACATTTATTGATAAAATTGGTAAGACTAAAAGCAGAGTGTGCAAGTGTTTTTTGATTGTTGGGTGTGCTTTACTTCCTTAGTTACCATTTACTGGATATCCGCTAAAATGTTGTGCAACACGGGAAACACCAGCAACATTATATAAAGAGAGCTGTCAACATGGTCAGTTTGACGAATTGGAAGAACAGCTCCAAGAAGCTGCACTAAGATGTACTGTGTCTGATGAATTCATATCAGAACTCCAAACTTTGGTGAAAGAGAGAGTGCAAAGATGCGGAAGTACATCTACTTATATTATGTGTAATCCTCTCTAACTTTTACCACTGCACAATAGAGAGCATCCTGACGAACTGTATCACAGTATGGTATGGCAGCTGTAGCTACTATGACCGGAAAGTCCTGCAGCGGGTAGTCAAAACTGCCCAACGCATTACCGGCACCCGGCTACCGACCATAGAGCACATATACCAGAAACGCTGTTTACGGAGGTCACGGACCATCAAAGACCCTACCCACCCCAGCCACAGTCTGTTCGCCCCCCTGCCATCTGGGAGACGCTACAGATGCATTCGCACCCAAACGACCAGATTTAGGAACAGCTTCTTTCCCAGGGCTGTCATCCTACTGAACTCCACAAATAAACTCTAAAGCCTGCACATCTGTCAATGCACTTTATTATGTTTATGTTAATGTATTACAAGCCAAATGAATGTTGAATGTTTAAATGTCTTAATCTAAATGTACACTCTCGGGAGCCGCAAGCCTACATTTCGTTGTACTGCACTTGTGCACTAACAATGACAATAAAGTTGATTATTATTATTATTTTTACTAATGTTTCCTACACTTCCTACATTACAACAGTGACTACACTTCAAAAAGTACTTCATTGGCTGTAAAGCACTTTGGGATGTCCTGAGGTCGTGAAAGGCGCTATATAAATGCAAGTCTTTCTTTTAAAATTAGTGCATGTGGCTAAAATGGTGCCACCGTAGCCACACCTGTGGGTAATCAGTGATTTCTATTGGACAACACTGACCTAACTGTATATATGAAGAAGAAAAAAAATGCAGAATTCCTCAGAATGTTTCTCTACTTTATGGCCTTTATCGGTTTCTATAGAAACAGATTTTGTGTTGGCAATCCTGCTAAAAGTTAAGCTGAGCTTGGCTCATTTAGTCGTACTGTCCCCTTTGAATCAGAAAATGTTGAGTTCAAGCCCATTATGTTTTGTGCACATAACCTCGGTTGACATTTCAGTGCAGTACTTACTGCGCGAGTGCTGCATTGTTGGCGGTGACGGCTTTCAAATGAAAATGAAAATCAAGGCCTGCTCATGTGGAAGTAAAACATCACATGCTACTATTTCAAGAAACACAGCAAATTCTTCCAGTGTAGTCACCAATAGACTCCCTCAGCCAACACCACAAAACATAGATTCTCTGGTTATTCATTGGCTGGTTTTAGAATCTTGTGTGCAAATTGGCTGCCACGATTGTTTACATAACCATGATTCAAAAGTAATCCATTGGCTGTAAAGTGCGTTGGGACGTCTTGAGGAAACGATAAGGCATTACATAAATGCAAGTTCTTTCTTTGCTTAATTTACTGGATTAATGCAGCAAGTGTGAATGCAAAGTACTTTGTTAACAGGATGGGACACAGTAAAGTAGCCCCAGCCATTAAATTCTGAATTAGGAATTGTTTATATTAATTTCAGCATTGTGATATTGGATTCAAATGCAGATTCCTTGTGGTTAAAAGGCTAACTAATATGTGTGAATGTGGGCATGGACTGTCCTAAAGCTACAAAGCATCATTTCCCTTGTATTTTTGTTTGGTATTAGCTTTAAAGCAGCTGCCTTTCTTCTTCAAAGAAAATAAGAGTGAAGTGGAATTAACGGGTTAACAGTGCAGCTTGCACACAGGATGACAGCGGAGACAGAAGCACCAGCCACGAACTAGGGAAGTAAAATCACGTAGGGAACAACTGATGAGATCATAAAGATCATGTGACAATCAGCAATTGTGCATGCGGGCTTCAAGCCAATTAGAACAATGTACCGAATTGTGCATGTGGGCTTTAAGCCAATTAGAACAATGTCATGAGCTGTGCCTGAGGTATCCACGGCTTTTGTACACTTAAATAGCAGAAACTGAAGTCAATCGAGGAGACAGCCAGGAACGAGCTAAGGAGCTCTAGCTGTACTCCCTGATCAGCCTTTAGATACCGCCGCGGACTGTTTGTATTGTACTGTTGAATAGTTTTGTGTTTTAAATAAACTGCTTGGCTTTTTTACCGTTTACAGACTAGTGTGCGGATTTAATTAATTTTATTTCGCCACAACAAAGAGAATAAAAGTAAAGTCTATCTTCGGATTCTGTAGGTCTTTTTGAATTCTGATGGCTATGCATGGAGCATATGGTTTACATATTTCATATGAAAGCTCCTACCTGAAGGATATGACAGGTGATGTCAGGTATGAGGGATATGACAGGTGCTGTTATCAAGAAGCATGAGAAGTACTATTAATACTTATTTTGCCTACTCAGGACTTTGTTTTATTCCAAGAAAATATTCTAACTGTAGAGGGAAGGAACAGGTTAGGGAGGACTACAGAATCAATGTGAGGAATGCCAAGAGGAGACACAAAGAGGAAGCATGGGCAGGATACATCAGAACATATAAAGGACAACAACAAAACATTCTTTAGGTACATCAACATCAAGAGAAAGGTGCATAGTGAAGTTGAACCATTTACCAATGGCAGTATAGAAGTGGCGACTGAGGACAGAAAAGTGACAGAATTATTAAATCATTATTTTGTGGTCACTTTTACCACTGCTAAAGGTGGAGGAGATTCCTGAATTGAGGGCACAGCATATGGGACAGGACAAACTGGAAATCTTTAGCATCACAATGGAAAGCATAGTCAACAAGTTAAAGAATGCTTAAACTAAATGAAGAACTCTGACAATTTCTATCCAAGGATGCTGGTGGAATTGGCTGAGGAGATGGCAAGTCCCCTTGCCAGTATCTATCAAAGAACATTAAAATTGCATGAGGGGCAGGTGTGGCAGGGAGTCAGAGGGGGCAGGAGTTTGGTAGAGGAGAGGGGAGCCACCTAATCTAATCGCACCCCCCGTACCCTTTAATACTCCTCGTTTTCAAGCAACTATCTAATTCCCTTTTTAAAGAATTTATGGATTCTGCTTCAACAATGATTTATGACAGAGCATTCCATATTCCACAATCTACGCATCCTCTGTGGAAAGAACATTCTCCCCCCTTCCCCACCCCACCCAAATTCTTTGTTGGATTATCTTAAACTCTCTAACCAGTAGAAACAATGTTTATGATCTATCGCATCATAGCCCTTCATGATCTGGAAATCCTCTATCAGATCACTTCTTAACCTTCTCAGCTTTAGTGGGGTGAAAAAAGCCTTAACTTCTCAAGTAACCATATCTGCTCAGTCCCAATAACATTCCAGTGAATCTATACTGTAACTTTTACATTGGTTTTATATCCTTCCTATAATTGCCCAAAACTGCACACAATACTCCAACTGCAGCTAAATTATGATCTTATACATATTCAACATAATTTACTTGCTTTTGTAATCTGTGCCTCTAGGTACAAAACAAACAATTCAGGTTGTCGTCCTTACGGCTATGTATACTTGTGTTGCCACCTTTAATGATCTGTGTATCTGCGTACTGAGACACCTTTTAAATTCATCCAAGCAGGCAGACAAGGCCTCAGTTTAATGTTGCATCTGAAAGTCAGCACCTCCAATAATGCAGCGCTCCCTCAGGATGGCCCTTAAGTATCAGCCTTTATTATTTGCTCAAGTCTGGAGTGGGGCTTGAACACAGAACCTTCTGACTCAGACAAGAGTACTACCAACTAGACTAACCTGACATCTTATTAAATCAGTGCTCGTGTGGAGAATTGCTTCCTAGTATCAATCCTCTTTTACCATTTTGTAGCTAGGCTCCAATGTTGTGGATTTGTGGTATAATTTGAAAGTGCTCAATATTAACCTTTTCAATTCCACTTAGTGCTTTCCATACCTTTATACGGTTGTCTCTCATACACCCTCTTTAAAGGCTAGAGTCCACATTTTCTAACCATTCCTCCTAACACTGACATTAGGGATCAGCCTTATTGCCATTCTTTGCCCCCCTTCCAGAGCTCAGATGGCTCCCTTGTGCCTCAGTGGCTAGAACTAAAAGCAGAATTTTAATGTGTGGCCTAGCAGAGCACGTTCTAGTTTCAGCATGACAGCCTCAGGCTTGACCTGTATCTGGCAATATAACTTAGCACTGTTTGTTTTAAGATCTTGAAGTTCTATCCCACGAAAAGACAGGCATAGCTAGGACTCATGCGGGTACCCATAGCAACACCTTTAATACAAACACATTGTTAGATCTATCACAATAGAATTACATGGAGTCTGCAGCACAGAAACAGGCCGCTGGATCACGCAAGCACAGCGTGCTGGGAGCTGGAGCAGGCCACAGACCGGAAATGCACGCAGGCCCAGGCCTCAACGGCCGGTGCGCTAGGTAAGTGCAGGTCGGGGGCTTGCACCAGCGGGAAGCCCCCGACCCGAATTTCTGGGCCGTTAACTCTGTTTCTCTCTCCACGGATGTTGCCTGGCCTGCTGAGTCTTTCCAGCATTTTCTGTTGTTATTTCGGATTTCCAGCGTCCACAGTATTTTGCTATCGTATTAGTGTTTGTATTCAAGTTGATTAATTTATCATTTGTGATTAATATGCAAATTCTGCATGAAATCATACCAAATTCAGTAGAGAAAATAAAGCTTAAAGATCAAAAAATACAGATGCTGCATTAATGAAAAAAAATGGTAACATGAAGGGTCCTGTAATGTGCTCCAATACAGTTGGCTTTTACCACAAAGGATGCTTCAAAGCATTTGAATTACTTGTTTTAATAAAGATATTGCACAGAAAATAACAGGTTTGTAAATCTTGTTGCATTAAACACACAAAGCAATGTTGTTTGAAATTAGGAACAAAACCCCTTGATTTGAGGTACATTAGGATTCCAGTGAATAGAGGTTAAATAACAAAAAGAACTTGTGTTTTTATAGTGCCTTTAACATAGTAAAACGTCCCAAGGCACTTCACAGGAGCATTATCAAACAAAATTTGACACCGAGCCACATAACAAGATATTAGGACAGATGACCAAAAGCTTGGTCAAAGATGTAGGTTTTAAAGGAGCATCTTAAAGGAGGAAAGAGAGGTAGAGAGGAGGAGAGGTAGAGAGGAGGAGAGGTAGAGAGGAGGAGAGGTTTAGGGGAGAGGTTTAGGGAAGGCATTCAAAAGCTTTCGGCCTAGGCAGCTGAAGGCACAGCCTACAATAGTGGAGTGATGAAAATCAGGGATGCGCAAGGTGCCACAATTGGAGGAGCACAGAGAGCTGAGGGTTGTACAGCTGGAGGAGATTCCAGAGATAGGGAGGGGTGAGGCCATAGAGGGATTTGAAAACAAGGATGAGAATTTTAAAATCAAGGCGTTGCCGGACCGGGAGCCAATGTAGGTCAGCGAACAGAGGGGTGATGGGTGAACAGGACTCGGTATGAGTTAGGACTTGGGCAGTAGAGTCTTGGATGAGCTCAAATTTACAGAGGCTGCAAGGTGGAAACACCAGAACAGGAGAAGGCCATTCACTCACTTGAGCCTGTTCTGCCATTCAATTAGATCCTGGCTGATCTGTATCGTAACTCCATCGACTCGCCTTGATTCCGTAACCCTTCATACGCTTGCCTAACAAAAATCTATCAATCTCAGTTTTGAGATTTTCCAAATGAACTAGCCTGAACAGCGTTTTGGGGAGACTGGCGAGGATAGCATTGGGATAGTCGTGTCTAGAGGAACCATTACCTTACTATAGGCAAGTAATTTTGGGGAGACTGGCGAGGATAGCATTGGGATAGTCGTGTCTAGAGGAACCATTACCTTACTATAGGCAAGTCATTTTGGGGAGACTGGCGAGGATAGCATTGGGATAGTCGTGTCTAGAGGAACCATTACCTTACTATAGGCAAGTCATTTTGGGGAGACTGGCGAGGATAGCATTGGGATAGTCGTGTCTAGAGGAACCATTACCTTACTATAGGCAAGTCATTTTGCAGAGCCTGGCGAGGATAGCATTGGAATAGTCGTGTCTAGAGGAACCATGATTACCTTACTATAGGCAAGTCATTTTGGGGAGACTGGCGAGGATAGCATTGGGATAGTCGTGTCTAGAGGAACCATTACCTTACTAGAGGCAAGTCACTTTGGGGAGACTGGCGAGGATAGCATTGGGATAGTCGTGTCTAGAGGAACCATTACCTTACTATAAGCAAGTCATTTTGAATGTGCATATTTACCTGGAAACCATCCAGTAAACAAAACACAAAAAAGCATGGAAAAACCATTCGGGCCATCAAGCCTATTCCTTCCGAAGAGCACATAACATCTGCTTTATCATTTATTGTACTGCTTATAGATTCAGAAATTACAGGATAGGAGGTAGCTATTCGGACCATTGTGCCTGTCCCTCAGCTAGTTCTGTAACTACAGCTATCTGATTACATTTTCCTGCCTTTTCTCCCTAGAAGTTAGATATTTATATAGCGCCTTTCATGACCTCAGGACATCACAAAGCGCTTTACAGTCAATGATGTACTTTTGAAGTATAGTCACTGTTGTAATGTAGGCAACGCGGCAGCCATTCTGCACACAGAAAACTCCCACGAACAGCAATTTAATGATGACTAGATAATCTGTTTTAGTGATGTTGGTTGAGGGATAAATATTGGCCAGTACACCGGGTAGAACTGCTCTTAGTCAAAATAGTGCCATGGGATCTTTTACATCCACCTGAGGAGGGAGATTGTTGAAGTCTCATCTGAAAGACAGCACCTCCGACAGTCCAGCACTCCCTCAGTACTTCACTGGAATGCCAGCCTGGATTTTGTGCTGAAGTCACTGATGTGAGACTTGAACCCACAATCTTCTGACTTACAGACGAGAGTGCTACAAACTGCGCCACGGCTAAGTTTTATACTATTTTATACATCTTTTATACAATTCCTTTCAAGTACTTCTCCAGTTCCTTATTAAATGATGTTATCGATTCTGCCTCAACAGTCACTTGTGCTAAAGCATTCCATGTTCCAATATCACAGTGTAAAAACAATTCATTCCAACTTCACTTCGTTTTCCCACTGATAATCCTGAATCTATGTTTCCTTGATAGGCAATTAATCAAACAGTGAAGCAATCTTTCAATGATTTAATCTCCAAAGGAAAGCTTTCCATAAATATCTTGTACATATCTCATATTCTGTAAATAACATACACAGCATATATTCTATCAACCAATCAGCTCCATTATGCTTGATTTGCACAACGGGTCGATTTCCCTGGAACGAGGTACGGCAGCTTACTAGTTGTTACCGGACGAGTAATCCAGAGGCCTGCACTAATAATCCAGAGACGCAAGTTCAAATCTCACCATGGCAGTGAATTTTAATTCAGTTAATTCGAAAAATCTGGACTAAAAATAATGGTGACCATGAAGCTATCGGATTGTCGTAAAAACCCAACTGGTTCACTAAAGGGAATCTGCCATCCTTACCCGGTCCGATCGATATGTGACTTCAGACCCACAGCAATGTGGTTGACTCTTAATTGCCCTCTGAAATGGCCTAACAAGCCACTCAGTTGTATCAAACCACTACAAAAAGTTACAGTAAGAATAAAACCAGATGGACAATCCGGCATCGGATTCGGACATGGTACAGTCGACCCTGCAAAGTCCTCCTCACTAATATCTGACGATTTATACCAAAATTAGGAGAGCTGTCCCATAGACTAGACAAGCAATGCCCTGACATAGTCATACTCACAGAATCATACCTATCAGCTAACGTCCCAGACTGCTCCATCATCATCTCTGAATGTGCCCTGTCCCACTGGCAAGACAGACAAAACCAGAGGTGGCGGCACAGAGGTATACAGTGTGGAGGGAGTGGCCCTGGGAGTCCTCCTGCTGATTACCATCTACCGCCTTCCCTCAGCTGATGAATCAGTACTCCTCCATGCTGAACACCACTTGGAAAAAGCACTGAGGGTAGCAAGGGCACAGAATATACTTTGGGTGGGGGACTTCAATGTCCATCACCAAGAGTGACCCGGTAGCACCACTACTGACCGAGCTGCCCAAGTCCTGAAGGACACAGCTGCTAGAATGGGCTTGTGGCAGGTGGTGAGAGAACCAACACGAAGGCAAAAACCTACTTGACCTTATCCTCACCAATTAACCTGCCGCAGATGCATCTGTCCATGATAGTATTGGTCAGAGTGGCCACTGCACAGTCCTTGTGGAAACTAAGTCCCGTCTTCAAACTGGGGAGACCTTCCATTGCATTGCTTGGCTCTACCACTGTGCTAAATGGGATAGATTCGGAACAGATCTAGCCATTCAAAACTGGGCAACCATGAGGCACTGTGGGCCATCAGCGGCAGCGGAATGATGTTCCACCACAATCTGTAAGCTCATGGCCTGGCATAGCCCTCACTCTACCATTACCATCAAGCAAGGGGACCAACCCTGCTTCAATGGGCAGGCCAAGAGCAGCACCAGGTGGACCTAAAAATGAGGTGTTCACCTGGTGAAGCTATAACACAGGACTACATGCTGCTAAACAACGAAAGCAGCATGCTATAGATAGAGCCAAGCGATCCCACAACCAAAGGATCAAAAAAGCTCAGCAGTCCTGCCACATCCAGTCGTGAATGGTGGAGGACAATTAAACAACTAACAGCAGAAGGAGGCTCCACGAACATCTCTATCCTCAACGATGGTGGAGCCCAGCATATGAGTGCAAAAGACAAGGCTGAAGTGTCCGCAACCATCTTCAGCCAAAAGTGTCGAGTGGATGATTCATCTCGGCCTCCTCCTGAGGTCCCCACCATCACAGAAGCCAGACTTCAGCCAATCAAGAAATGGCTAAGCGCGCTGCATATAGTGAAGGCTATGGGCCCCGACAACATCCCAGCTGTAGTGCTGAAGACTTGAGCTCCAGAACTAGCCGTGCCTCTAGCCAAGCTGATCCAGTACAGCTACAGCACTGGCATCTACTTGACAAAGTGGAAAATTGCCCTGCCCAGGTATGTCCTGTCCATGAAAAGCAGGACAAATCCAATCCGGCCAATTGCCACCCAATCAGTCTACTCTCAATCATGAGCAAAGTGATGGAAGATGTCATTGACAGCGCTATTAAGCAGCACTCACACCAATAACCTGCTCCCCAATGCTCAGTCTGGGTTCTGCCAGGACCACTCGGCTTCCAGGCCTCATTATAGCCTTGGTCCAAACATGGACAAAAGAGCTGAATTCCAGAGGTAAGGTGAGAGTGACTACCCTTGCCATCAAGGCAGCATTTGACCAAGTGTGACATCAAGGAGCCCTAGTAAAATTAAAGTCAATGGGAATCAGGGTGGAAAACTCTCCACTGGCTGGAGTCATACATAGCAAAGGAAGATGTTTGTGATTTTTGGAGGCCAATTATCTCAGCCCCAGGACATCACTGTAGGAGTTCCTCAGGGCAGTGCCCTATGCCCAACCATCTTCAACTGCTTCATCAACTTCATCAATAACCTTCCCTTCATCATAAGGTCAGAAGTAGTGATGTCCACTGATGATTGTAGTGTTTTGTTGTATTCGCAATTTCTCAAATAATTAAACAGTGCGTGCCCACATGCAGCAAGTTCTGGATAACATCCAGGCTTGGGCTAATAAGTGGCAAGTAACATTGGCGCCACACAAGTGCCAGGCAATAATCCTCTCCATCAAGAGAGAGTCTAGCCACCTCCCCATGACATTCATCGGGATTATCATCGCCGAATCCTCCACCAACATCCACATCCTGGGGGTCTCCATTGATCAGAAACTTAGCTTGACCAGCCACATAAATACTGTGGCTACAAGAGCAGGACAGAGGCTGGGTATTCTGCAGCGAATGACTCACCTCCTGACTCCCCAAAACTTTTCCATCACCTACAAGGCACAAGTCAGGGGTGTGATGGAATACTCTCCACTTACCTGGATTAGTGCAGCTCCAACTTTCAAGAAGCTTGACACCATCCAAGACAATGCAGTCCGTTTGATTGGCACTCCATCCACCTTAAACATCCAGTCTCTCCACCACCGGCACAACGTGGCTGTAATGTGTACCATCTACAAGATTCACTGCCGCAATTCGCCAAAGCTATTTTGACAACACCTCCCAAACCCGCAAACTCTACCACCTGGAAGCACACGGGTGTCAGGCGCATGGGAACACCGCCACCTCCAAGTTCCCCTCCAAGTCACACACCATCCTGGCATAGAAGTGTATCGCTGTTCCTTCATCATCACTGGGTTAAAATGGTGTTGATTGTGCTGAGTTTGAAGACACTTTTCTGTGGAGAACTCTCATCCACTGGGTTTTGTGCTGTATAGAACTGGAAGCTATCGGGCTTCATTTCGCTTAGGAGTCTTAACAGGTCTCACATAAGGGAGAATTTCGTTCCATCTGTCTGGGCTAGATTTAAACCCAATTCACCGAGGTGTTATAACTTACTCATCATGCAGTCCCCTGTTCTTCATTTTAATTTGATCATGCCTGATTTGCTGCTGGCCAGAAAATAACTGTGCAAAAGGAATAACCAGCTCAGATAAGCACACTAAGACAATATACAATTTCTACAGAAGAGTTCAATCAGTGTTAACATAAACTGAATTCGATATGAATTACCTACAGTGTTGTTGACAATTAACACAATGTAGGTGAATCTCGATAAGCACCTAACTACATTTCCAGGAACTTCAATGCTTTTAGGGGAATTAATTTTGGATTATGAATTCTATCCCCAAGCTGATATTGTACTTTAATAATTTTGACACTGATGAGTTCCCAATTAAAGCTAACGTTTAAAATTCAAAACATTGGCCCAGAAATTCGGGTCGGGGGCTTCCCGCGGGTGCAAGCCCCCGACCTGCACTTACCTTGCGCGCCGGCCGTTGAGCTGTGGGCCCCCGTGGAATTCTGATCCAGGGCCTGGTCCAGCTGCCGGCGCGCAGTGCTTGCGTATCCCAGGGGCGCAGTTAGTTCGATGCGTCCCCTGGGATCACGTGGGCCATGGGGAGCCAATCGGAGCAGGGAATGCTCCATTCATAAGTCTGACAGGAAGTGCTGCCAAGACTTATAAATACTACGGCCCCAAAATAGCACTAAGTCTTCAAATAGTTTATTTTAAAAATGTGAATTAAAAAAAAAATTATCAATTACATGAAATAACTATTTTAAACAATAATTTAAATTTTGAAAAAAATAATTTTATTTTCTAACGGGACTAAAAATAAACTTACCTTGCTTTAAAGTATTTAAAAATAATAAACTTGTGGAAAAAATGTTATAATTTTAATTAATTCACCACTTACCTTGTAAAAAGCAGGCCTTATGCCTGCTTTTTACATTTCTAAATTCTGCAGGCTTACGTTCCCGGGAAAACCTGTAAAAAAGACCGAAGTTCGATGCGCACGTGCAGCCCCTCCTGCGCACGCGTTCAACCTCTGAACCCCTTCGTTCAGAGGAACGGAAGTGCCAGTTTCCCGCGCATGCGCAGTGCATGCAGGAAACCGGCACTTCCATCGGGCCTACGGGTGAGTGCCCCGTGCGTACTCACCCGTGGAGACCCGAATTTCTGGGCCATTGTGTATATTTAAAACCTTAGTGCTCATCTTTAATGCAGCAATTCTCAATACAAGATCACTTTAAATTATGATAAAAGGGAAAAATACAAACTTTAAAATAAATAAATAAAAACTAGAAGGTTTCCCTCGGCATTGTTCACAGGTTGTCTGGGTCGTGCATTACAGTCACACAGTAGATAAATGCAACACAGCAAATTTACTGAAACTTGACTCAGGACAAGATCAAATTATTACATGCCCTAAAATACTGAAAGATAAAGGGCTCATAGACATATTTGTTATAATATTTACCCAACACATCACAGAACTTCCTTAAAATGCGAATAGCTGTTTGTTCTTCAATTATCCAACCCTGTCTCCAACAGTGGTTTGCAGTAATTACTTAAGATTCTTTCTATTTTTCCCTCCTCTCAACAACAACTTGCATTTATATAGAGCCTTTAACATAAAAAAAATCCCACGCCACTTCTTGTAGCATAAATCAGACAAAAATCTACAGAAGTCAAAGGAGGAGATATTAGGACAAGTGACTAAAAGCTTGGTCAAAGTGGTAGGTTTTTCAGGAGGGTCTTAAAGGAGGAGAGAGATGGAGAAGCAGAGAGGTTTAGGGAGGGAATTCCAGAGCATACGGGCAGCAGAGTTTTGGATGAGCCCAAGTTTATGGAGGGTAGAAGATGGGAGGCTGGCTGTTCTCCCATGTACTTATCCTGCTTGCTCAGCATTATACCTTAAAAGCTGTGTCACTCCACCTTAACTGAAGCGTTGTTCAACAACTTCCCCTTTAACAGGCCCGGTGGCAGTGGGAAGAGAAGGCAGCAGGACTGGGGACGGCGGAGGAGCTCTGTGACAATGAGGACCGGGAGACAGGTAATAGAAGTTAGGAAGACAGCAAATATAAAAGTTAAAAGGTAAATACATTTAAAATAAGATTTACCTACAGGAAGCAGTGCAGGAAAGGAAAAAATAAACATAAAATACAATACAACATAGCTGCAGCACCATCTGGAGGAATAGAGCTGGGAGAAGCAGCAGCAGCACCCCCAGCACTTGGACAACTCAAACGCAAATACACGGATAAACATACATACCATACATTTTTAAATTAACTCCCAAGCATGAGAGAAATAGCATGACACCCAGGTGTGACAGAATGACAGAAGTAGTGTGATGTGACCAATGTTACCCCAAATTTTTTTTGGGTGCGTGGTCCCTTTAAGGGGTTGCGTGGCCCATTCAAAGGTTCGCGCATGCGTGAAATTTCACGTTTGAAAAGCCGGTCCTGGGCTGCGTGGGACCGACAGAGTGGGAATGTTGGATGTGACTTTCCTGTAAACACAGGGAGTGCCATCTAGAAAATGTAATATTATAAATTAGATGTGGTCAATAAATTACATTTTTGTTTTGAACAGGGTATTGAAAATCAATGGCACGCTGGAAACGTGTATTTTGGAATTTATTCAGTGTGGTTTTTGGCAACCAAAATGTGCACAATTTCTGAAGTTCCTTCATGTTTGTTTTGTTTTTCCTGGTATTTTCTATCATAGTCACCCCAAGGTGTACACACATTTTCATGCATTGCAAATTAAGTGTCAAAATAAATGAGGCAATCTATTTCCTGCATGAGAAAGTAAAATTAGATTTATGAAAATGCTGTAACAGGAAGTATAAAAACATTAATAATTCCACATCAAATTCACACCATTTTTGCTTTAAACATGGTTTAACTTTTATTGGAATACAAGATTCCTCCATGAAAGTAACTATAACATGTAACTTGGAATTTGAATAGTTCACTAAAAACTATGTCCAAATTACAACTGATAATAACTCAAACCAAGTTTAATTGATCAAATGATCTCAGGAAGTTATACAACAGGGTTTTACTGGAATAATGATCACACATTACCTTGACTGTATACAATTGAAGCTGTACTCCTTTTAAACATTAAAATTCCTCAAGCAACTGGGCTAAGTGAAGAAAATTTGACAATGCCAGTTTCAGTGTTCCAGCCAGGCTCAACTACATACGTACATGGAAAGGGAGTGCAGAAACTGTAGAAGTTTCATAAAATATGATGAATGAAACACTTTGTCTGCATAATCTTTCCAATTGAGACTAGCTTGGAAGACTGACTGACTTGTACTTCAGTGATCCAACATTGTTCAATTTGTCAAGACACTGCAGACATGGATGTTAATTTTTTTCTTTTATTCATTCTTGGGGCATGGGCGTCGGTGGCAAGGCCAGCTTTTATTGCCCATCCCTAGTTGCTCTCAAGAAAGTGGTGGTGAGCCTTCTTGAACCACTGCAGTCCATGTGGTGAAGGCACTTCCACAATGCTGTTAGATAGGGAGATCCAGGATTTAGACTCAGTAATGATGAAGGAATGGCCACATATGTCCAGGTTTGGATGGTGTGTGACTTGGAGGGGAATCTGGAGGTGATTGTGTTCCCATGCACCTGCTGCACTTGTCCTTCTAAGTGGTGAAGGTCACGGGTTTGGGAGGTGCTGTCGAAGAAGCCATGGCAAGCTGCTGCAGTGCATCTTATTGGTAGTAAACGCTGCAACCACGGTGCGTCAGTGGTGGAGGGAGTGGATGGTTGAGGTGGTGGATGGGCTGCCGATTAAGGGGACTGCTTTGCCCTGGATGGTGTTGAGCTTCTGGAGTGTTGTTGCAGTTGCACCAATTGAAGCAAGAAGAGTAATCCATCACACTCCTGAGATGCCTTGTAGGTGGTGGAGAGGCTTTGGTGAGACAGGAGGTGAGTCACGTGCAACAGAATACACAACCTCTGACCTGCTCTTGTAGCTACGGCATTTATGTGACTTATCCGGTTGAGTTTCTGGTCAATGGCAACCCCCAGGATGTTGATGGTGGAGGATTCGGCGATGATGATGCCATTAAATGTCATGGGGAAGTGGTTAACATAGAAGATAGGAGCAGGAGTAGGCCATTCGGCCCCTCGAGCCTGCTCCGCCATTCAATGAGATCATGGCTGATCATCCAAATTCTGTACCCTGTCCCTGCCTTCTCCCCATATCCCTTGATCCCTTTAGCCTTAAGAAATATATCCAACTCCTTCTTGAATATATTTAATGAATTGGCCTCAATTGCCTTCTGTGGTAGAGAATTCCACAGGTTCACCACTCTCTGGGTGAAGAAATTCCTTCTCATCTCAGTCCTAAATGGCTTACCCCCTATCCTTAGACTGTGACCCCTGGTTCTGGACTCCCTGACCACCGGGAACATCCTTCCTGCATCTAGTCTGTCCAGTCCTGTCAGAATTTTATAAGTTTCAATGAGATCCCCTCTCATTCTTCTAAACTCCTGCTGCATGCTTACCTTCAGCGACTGGTGCACAAGGACACCCAGGTCTCGTTGCACTTCCCCTTCTCCCAATCTATTGCCGTTCAGATAATAATCTGCTTTCCTGTTTTTGCCACCAAAGTGGATAACCTCACATTTATCCACATTATACTGCATCTGCCATGCTTCTGCCCAATCACCCAACCTGTCCAAATCAAACTGGAGTTTCTCGGCATCCTCCTCACAGCACACACGCCCACCCAGCTTTGTGTCATCTGCAAACTTGAAGATATTACATCTAGTTCCCTCGTCTAGGTCATTTATATATATTGTGAATAGCTTAGGCGCTCTCTGGCTGGAGATGGTCATTGCCTGGCAATTGTGTTACGCAAATGTTACTTGCAACTCATTAGCCCAAGCCTGGATATTGTCCAGGTCTTGCTGCATGCAGGCACAGACTGCTTCATTATCTGAGGAATTGTGAATGGAACTTAGCACTCTGCAATCATCAGTGGACAGCCCCACTTCTGATCTTATTTTGGACGAAAGGTCATTGATGAAACAACTGAAGATGGTTGGGCCTAGGACGCTGCCCTGTGGAACCACTGCAGCGATGTCCTGGGGCTGTGATGATTGGCCTCCACCAACCACAATCATCTTCCTTTGTATTAGCTGCGACTCCAGCCACTGGCGAGATTTCCCCCTGATCCCAATTGACTTCAGGGCTCCTTGGTGCCACACTAAGTCAAATGCTGCCTTTATCTCAAGAGCAGTCACTCTCACCTCACCTCTGGAATTCAGTTCGTTTGGACAAAAGGCTGTAATGAGGTCTGGAGCTGAGTGATTTCGGCAGAAACCAAACTGAGCGTCGGTGAGCAGGTTATTGGTGAGTAAGTGCTGCCTAAGAGCGCCGTTGACGACTCTTTCCATCACTTTGCTGATGATTGAGAGTAGGCTGATAGGACGGTCATTGGCCAGTTTGGGATTTGTCCTGCTTTTTGTTGACAGGCAAATTTCCACACTGTCGGGTAGATGCCAGTGTTGTGGTTGTACTGGAACAGCTTGGCGAGAGACGTGGCTAGTTCTGGAGCACAGGTCTTCCGCCCAACAGCCGGGATGTTGCTGGGACCTTTGCAGTGTCCAGTGCACTCAGACATTTCTTGATATCATGTGGAGTAAATTGAATTGGCTGGAGACTGGCATCTGTGATGCTGGGGACCACAGGAGGAGGGCGAAAAATATCATCCACTCGGCACTTCTGGGTGAATGTGGTTGCCAACAATTCAGCCTTGTCTTTTGCACTCACATGCTCGGCTTCGCCATCACTGAGGATAGGAATGTGCATGGATGTTCACTCCTCCCCCGTTAGTTGCTAAACTGTTCTTCACCATTCAAGACTGGATGTAACAGGACTACACAGCTTTGACCTGATCCATTGTGGCATGCGTGCAAGGCTATAGTTAAAGATGTATGAGCTATACTAACACAAAGAGCTAGGTACCATCAAAAGACCCAAAAAGTAAAGCAACACATTCAAATATATTTAGCCTAAACTTAAAAGGAACAGGATGATCAGAGAAGATACCGTGAGCGTAACACATGTCCAACTGAGCACAGCATCTTACCGATATGACTCGCAGATAGTTGTTTCATGTTAATGAACTAAACCATCTGCAAGCATATTTACATGTATTTCTGCAGGTTATCAGGAGTCATTCACATGACACGTTATGAGTATTTTCAGAAATTGTAACAATGTCCTCTCACTATTCCACTAATATAGAGTAGCATATCCTCAAGATTTAATACACGTTTATCACTTTCACCTTAATAGCAAAACCACATAAAATACTATCTAATGTGTCCCTTGGTTTAATATACTTTCTGAATGTCTCTCAAAGACATCATTACAGGGTCTTTTGCTCCATGACTTATGTAGATCATCAAAATGATCAGCTTCATTAATGCTATGCACAAGTAACTTGGTGATAAACAAACACTATTTCAATTCTTGCTTACATGACACGGTACTTGAAACAAATGAATACACACTACAGCAAAATAAACAATTCATTCATAATGTCCAAATGCCGCTGTATTTTTCTTTTAGGAACAAGAAACATAGCAACAAGAGGCAGCCATTCAACCCCATGAGCCCGTTATGCCATTCAGTTAGACCATGGCTGGTCTGTACCTCAACTGCACTCACCTTTGCGCCGTATCCCTTAATATGCTTGTTTAACAAAAGTCTATCTCAGTTTTGCATTTTTCAAATTGACCACAACAGTTTTTTTTGAGGGCGAGTTCCGTATTCCATTACCCTTTGTGTGAAGGAGGGGAGAGTTCCGTATTCCATTACCCTTTGTGTGAAGGAGGGGAGAGTTCCGTATTCCATTACCCTTTGTGTGAAGGAGGGGAGAGTTCCGTATTCCATTACCCTTTGTGTGAAGGAGGGGAGAGTTCCGTATTCCATTACCCTTTGTGTGAAGGAATGCTTCCTGACAGCACCACTGAACAGCCTCACTCTAATGTTAGCGTTATGCCCACCTCTTCTAGACTCCCCCCACCACAGGAAATAGTTTATTTCTATCTACCTTATTAAATCCTTTAATCATCTTAAACCCCTCAACTAGATCACCTTTTAATCTTCTATACTCAAGGGAATACAAGTCTAGTCTATGCAACCTATTCTCATAATTTAATCTTTTGATATTTTAACTATAATATATAAAATATATATCAAACATATTTAGCCTAAACTTAAAAGGACCAAGACGATCAGCGAAGATACCATGAGCGTAACACATGTCCAATTGAGCACAGCATCTTACCGATACGACTCGCAGATAGTTGTTTCATGTTAATGAACTAAACCATCTGCAAGCATATTTACATGTATTTCTGCAGGTTATCAGGAGTCATTCACATGACATGTTATGAGTATTTTCAGAAATTGTAACAATGTCCTCTCACTATTCCACTAATATAGAGTAGCATATCCTCAAGATTCAATACACGTTTATCGCTTTCACCTCAATAGCAAAACCACATAAAATACTATCTAATGTGTCCCTTGGTTTAATACACTTTCTGAATGTCTCTCAAAGACATCATTACAGGGTCTTTTGCTCCATGATTCATGTAGATCATCAAAATAATCAGCTTCATTAATGCTATGCACAAGTACCTTGGTGATAATGAAACACTTTCAATTCTTGCTTACATGACACGGTACTTGAAACAAATGAATACACACTACAGCAAAATAAACAATTCATTCATAATGTCCAAATGCCGCTGTATTTTTCTTTTAGGAACAAGGAACATAGCAACAAGAGGCAGCCATTCAACCCCATGAGCCCGTTATGCCATTCAGTTAGACCATGGCTGGTCTGTACCTCAAATGCACTCACCTTTGCGCCGTTTCCCTTAATATGCTTGCTTAAGAAAAGTCTCTCTCAGTTTTGCATTTTTCAAATTGACCACAACAGTTTTTATGAGGGGAGAGTTCCGTATTCCATTACCCTTTGTGTGAAGGAGGGGAGAGTTCCGTATTCCATTACCCTTTGTGTGAAGGAGGGGAGAGTTCCGTATTCCATTACCCTTTGTGTGAAGGAGGGGAGAGTTCCGTATGCAGGGCAGAACTAGGCCAATATCCATTAATAATCACTATCCGAAAAAGAGCCACCAAATTTTGGAAACACCTAGAAATGAGCAACCCCCAATGCTATCATTACGAAGCCCTGAAATGCCAAGAGAGGACCATAAAGAAGAATACCCTCAGTCAACTAGTCCTGGGACTCAGTGAAGTAACTACTAACACTACTAACAATAACCAGCCCCAGGACAGTGACAGCGTAACACAAAGAATTCGACCCAACACAATCGTCGCTAAGCAAAAGGATAAATATCTGTCATATTGGGCAGAAACAACAAAAACCCAAAGCAAACTCAATTGCTACTTGGCCCTAAACAGACAATACAACATGGCTGATTACCTGACCATGGTAAAGGATAACAAACTGAGAAAAACTTTGACAATGTACAGACTTAGTGAACATAACCTGGCGATCGAAAAAGTTGGACACAGACCCGGCTACCAAGAGAGGACAGGATATGCTCTCACTGCAGTCAGGGAGTGGTGGAGACAGAGATGCACTTCCTCACAGCTTGTAGAAAATATCAGGGCATAAGGGAGAATTTCTACCCAAAATTCACAAAAATATGCCCGGAATTCAGAAATTTGAATGACGACCAAAAACTCCCATACCTACTAGGGGAAGAGAGAAATTGCGTAACACTAGCGGCACACTATGTTACAGCTTGCCATAAACAGAGGGACAACCACTAAATATAAGAAAAGAGTATATATAAATTATATGAATGTATATTTATACACTCAGGGATATACCTGTTTATACACTGTATGGATAGATCTGTATTTTTGTGAACAAACATGAATGTTTTCCGATGCTTTGGCAACATAAGATGTAACTTGTCATGCCAATAAAGTGATTTGAATTGAATTGAATTGAAGTGTGTGAAGGACTGCTTCCTGACAGCACCACTGAACAGCCTCACTCTAATGTTAGCGTTATGCCCACCTCTTCTAGACTCCCCCCCACCACAGGAAATAGTTTATTTCTATCTACCTTATTAAATCCTTTAATCATCTTAAACCCCTCAACTAGATCACCTTTTAATCTTCTATACTCAAGGGAATACAAGTCTAGTCTATGCAACCTATTCTCATAATTTAATCTTTTGATATTTTAACTATAATATATAAAATATATATCAAATATATTTAGCCTAAACTTAAAAGGACCAAGACGATCAGCGAAGATACCATGAGTGTAACACATGTCCAATTGAGCACAGCATCTTACCGATACGACTCGCAGATAGTTGTTTCATGTTAATGAACTAAACCATCTGCAAGCATATTTACATGTATTTCTGCAGGTTATCAGGAGTCATTCACATGACATGTTATGAGTATTTTCAGAAATTGTAACAATGTCCTCTCACTATTCCACTAATATAGAGTAGCATATCCTCAAGATTTAATACACGTTTATCGCTTTCACCTTAATAGCGAAACCACATAAAATACTATCTAATGTGTCCCTTGGTTTAATACACTTTCTGAATGTCTCTCAAAGACATAATTACAGGGTCTTTCGCTCCATGATTCATGTAGATCATCAAAATAATCAGCTTCATGAATGCTCTGCACAAGTAACTTGGTGATAATGAAACACTATTTCAATTCTTGCTTCCATGACACGGTACTTGAAACAAATGAATACACACTACAGCAAAATAAACAATTCATTCATAATGTCCAAATGCCGCTGTATTTTTCTTTTAGGAACAAGGAACATAGCAACAAGAGGCAGCCATTCAACCCCATGAGCCTGTTATGCCATTCAGTTAGACCATGGCTGGTCTGTACCTCAAATGCACTCACCTTTGCGCCGTATCCCTTAATATGCTTGCTTAAGAAAAGTCTATCTCAGTTTTGCATTTTTCAAATTGACCACAGCAGTTTTTTGAGGGGAAGAGTTCCGTATTCCATTACCCTTTGTGTGAAGGAGGGGAGAGTTCCGTATTCCATTACCCTTTGTGTGAAGGAGGGGAGAGTTCCGTATTCCATTACCCTTTGTGTGAAGGAATGCTTCCTGACAGCACCACTGAACAGCCTCACTCTAATGTTAGCGTTATGCCCACCTCTTCTAGACTCCCCCCACCACAGGAAATAGTTTATTTCTATCTACCTTATTAAATCCTTTAATCATCTTAAACCCCTCAACTAGATCACCTTTTAATCTTCTATACTCAAGGGAATATGTCTAGTCTATGCAACCTATTCTCATAATTTAACCTTTTGATTTTTTAACATAGTAATTCAGTATCGCCACGTTTGGGGCGCTATAGTCGAGTGTGCGATAAATTTAGCGCCCGGCGCAAATTATCGCCACCTTCAGCGAAATTGACTTGCTTCGTCCCAAGAGGTTCTTGGTGCGCTAAAGCAGGCGCAGCACGACTATCCTAAGGTGCTAAGCCGGAGAGGCGAAGCACTACCACCGAGGGCGGGCGCAGCGCAGGTGCGGCTAGTTAGCGATTGCAGGCAGACACGCTGGCGCCGGTCACCTCTTAAAGGGGGAGGGTCGATTTGGCTTGCAGCCATGCCCTGCACATTGGAGCCCTGATTCTCGGCCTGGACAGACCTGCTGCGACATTGTTACGCCTACAACTATCAAGAGGGCCAGGGAGCGAGCGCAGCGGTTCAGTGAGGGGGCCCTGAAGGTTCCGGTTGGCGCAGTGGAGCGCAGGTGATCTATCCTGTTTCCGGACAGTGATAGGAGGCCGTTGCCCAACAAATATCGAAAAGCTTGGAGGGAGGTGGCACAGAGTGACCTCCAGCAGCATGGTACCTAGGACCCCTGTGCAATGCAGGAAGAAGTTCAACGACCTCACTCGGGTTGTCAGGGTGAGTACCCTTTCCAGTATCCTCTTCATCCCTGCATGTGCACATCACTTTATGGCCAAAGGGTCCTGAAAGCCCCAATGCACAGCCCTCATCCAACACCTATGGGCCTTTCATGAAACTCACATGCACATTCACCACTTTACACACTGTAAGGGCTATTCCACCATGGGAGGCAGTGCAGCCAAGATCAGGGCTTGACACTGTCAGGGCTATTCCACCATGGGAGGCAGTGCAGGCAAGATCAGGGCTTGACACTGTCAGGGCTATTCCACCATGGGAGGCAGTGCAGCCAAGATCAGGGCTTCACACTAAGGGCTATTCCACCATGGGAGGCAGTGCAGCCAAGATCAGGGCTTGACACTGTCAGGGCTATTCCACCATGGGAGGCAGTGCAGCCAAGATCAGGGCTTCACACTAAGGGCTATTCCACCATGGGAGGCAGTGCAGCCAAGATCAGGGCTTGACACTGTCAGGGCTATTCCACCATGGGAGGCAGTGCAGCCAAGATCAGGGCTTCACACTGTACTGAGAGCCCATCCTTTCTCTTGCAGGGCAAGCTGGCGCACAATAGGAGGCAGCAGCAATGGACCGGGGGAGGCCATCCTGAAATTAAAGACCTCAGCGATCTGGAGCAGCGAGTGGAACGGATTATGGCAGGCCGGATGATTGGCCCCGTCGCCACTGGAGATGCCGACCCTGTTGTGGACAGCAATGGTAAGGTCATCACCTTTTTGACCTCTCCCCTTCCACTTGTGCCTCACACCAGCATCCTTTGCCACTATCGAACCAATGCAGTGCATTGCAGCACTCATGCCTCCCTCGCTGCCGCCCTGTCCTCACGCTAAAGCAACTCTTGTACCTTCATGCTTTCAGATGCTGATTTGCCAGGTGAGGAGGCAGGCCCTCAAGGTGCCACTGTGAGTGATTCAGAAGGCGAGGAGGAGGAAGAGGAAGCCGGACCATCAGTGCCACCCTCAGCCAAGGCAGCCCATGGCCATAATGGGGACACGTCTTCCCTGGAGGGGAGCAGGGGGGAAGGGTCTGAGGAGGGTGAAGCTCCGGGGCCAGCGGGCTGCAGCAATGCGGGGGGGTGGTAGGGAAGCTCGGCGGCCTTCTCCCCGGAGGGAGAGTCTGGCCTCCAGTCCTGCTACAGTGAGCGCAGAGGAGGTGCGGCTCCTCGCTAAAATGGGCGCCCAGGCGGAGCACAGGCACACTGAGCTCATGGCTGCAGTGGCAAGGATGCCTGACTCCATAGAGTCACTGGCAAGGAGGGTACAGGAATTCGGGTCAGCACAGGCAAGGAGTCTGCAGGACTTCGGTGCAGCACAGGCGGCTTCCACACAAGTGCTTAGTCGTGCCATGCAGTCACTGGCTGGTCTGATGCAGACACAGATTAGGGCTACACGAGCACTGACTGCTGCCACCCTCGCCGGATCGGGCAGGATTCGCCGGGGCCCTCGCCGCGCCGCAGCAGGCCAGCAGTCTGTGCTTCAGCAGATTGCTGCGCATGCTTCAGCGCTGCCCCATGCGAGTGCCAGTGTGTCGTCCGACCAGAGAGTGCCTGTGCTCTGTCAGGATGGCAGCATTCCTGCTGCCAACACTGTCACTCCTCCACTGCAGCTGCCACCACCCGTAGGACAGACTGCTGCCGCCCATGCAGAGTTGGAGCAGTCAGCAGCCGAGCCCTCCAGGCCCAGAGCTGGTCCAGGCCGTCCCCCAAGGGCATCTGCCGACTCACTATCTGACACTCGGCAGCCTTCCCCCAGCCTTGCTGCAGCCACTGGGGTCCCATTGCGGAGGAGCTGCAGGGTGGGAAGGGGCCAATCTCGCAAGCGAGGCAGATCACCCTCGCAGACCAAAAAGTAGGAGGTGTGGTAAAATGGTGTGATTTTTTTTAGTGAAGGCCGAGGATCATTTTTGGTTAACTCTTTTGTTCATTGTCTCCAGGTTGTGAGAGCCAGTTATGAGTCTGACTGTTTTTTGGGGGGTTTCTCTGTATTTGTTTGTCATGCAGGAAGGGCACAGAGTTTGTTAAATAAATAATTGTCTTTATTCAGATTGTGCATGTTTGCTCTTTGAACAATTTGTTGCCTTGACCGGCTGAGGGTTTGCGGAACGGTTCCATTCATGTTCTTTCAATGGCACAAGCCATTCCCTCAGAGGGGGCCTAGAACCGACTTGCAATAAGCCGCTGACGGACGGCCCTTGCACTTTGTGCCTCCCTCCCGTCTTGGTGCTCCTCCTCCTCCTCCTTCTCTGGTGGACCTCCAATGTCTGCTAGCAGTGGCTGAGTCCTGAGGATAGCCAGGTTGTGTAGCATGCACACTACAACGAAATGGGAGACTCGCTCAGGCGAGTACTGAAGGGCTCCCCCAGAATGGTCCAGACAGTGGAACCATTACTTTTGCATGCCGATTGTGTGCTCAGTGATGTTCCTGGTTGCTTGATGGCTCTCATTGTATCGTTCTTCAGCAGGGGTGCTGGGCGCACGGAGCGGGGTCATCAGCCAGGTGCACAAAGGATAGCCCTTGTCCCCGAGAAGCCAACCTCCTAGGTGAGCCAGGGCTTTGAAAAGGTCTGCCACAGAAGTCTGGCGCAGAATGAAGGCGTCCTGGCTGCTGCCTGGAAAGCGGGCATTGACAGCTAGTATCAGCTGTCTGTGGTCACACACCAACTGCACATTCAACGATGGAACCCCTTCCCGTTGCGGTAATCCTCGGCATTCTCTAGAGGCGCCCGCAAAGCCATATGCGTGCAGTCAATGGCGCCCTGGACCATGGGGAAGCTGCTATTCTTGCAAATCCCATTGCGCGCTCTTGCTGCTTGTCCAGGGTGATGGGGAAGGAAATGTACTGACGTCTCCTTTTGAAGAGGGCATTCGTGACTTGGCGGATGCAGCAATGCACCGCGAACTGGGAGACATTGGCAATGTCCCCAGTAGCGGATTGGAAGGAGCCGGTGGCATAGAAGTTGAGAGCCACTGTCACCTTCACTGCCACCGACAGAGATGTCCTGCTCCTCAGCTGAGGCTGCAGATCTGTCTGAAGCAGGTGGCAGAGCTCAGTGACCACCTCCCTTCTGAATCGAAGCCTCCGAATACACTGCTCCTCAGACATGTTGAGGTATGAGAACTGCTGGCGGTATACCCTGGGAGGGTAAGGCCTCCTGTGCCGACGCCTGTTGGCCCTCCTCCATCTGGCCATGATTGGCACTCTCTCTCGGCGTCTCTGAGCCCTCTCAATGCAATGGAGAAACCCAACGTTTCCACCCATTGCAGCCCCCATAATATGTGGCCACTCAAGGCTATGGCACTGAAAAATCAATCCAACTGCAAAGTTCTGGACTGAAGCCAGAAGTACCTGTGCGAGCGCTGAGTCAATGCAGAAAGCTCTCTCCCTTTGTCTCTCTGCAAATCTCTCTCTCTGTCACACAGAAGGAGTGGTCCAAAAATGGCTACCACTAAGAAGCCAGGACGAGCTCCCTTTAAATAGCAACCCCCCCAGCCCCACAGCAACTGGGAACTGTTCCAGTCAACCAATCGCTGGGAGCGCCAGGCGGAAAGAAGGGGGCGCCACTGAAGTTCCGGTTTGGGGCGCACCAAGGGCGTTGCACCATGAAATGGCGTCAGGATCTGCGCGCGCAGCTGAGCGGGCGTTGCGGTTTTGCGCCGCTGCTAAATGTCCGCTCAATTTCGTGAGAGGTGGAGGTCGCACCGCGCCCAGGCGCTAGCCGCTTCGCGCCCCACTTATCGCCCTCTTAAGGCGCTAGCGGCTGGCGCTAACAACTGAATTTCTCCCCCATAAAGTTTAATCCAAGTTCCAATTAATTTGCCAATATTTCAAGCTGCTGCTGTTCACAAATTTTGAGATGCTGATGGAGCATTTATCCACAAACAGTGTTAAAGATAGTTCATTTCCAAATCTCCAAGTCATGAAATTCAAATAGGACAAGTAAGAAAGTAAGAAATATAATTACCAATAGAGCCAAGTTGCCAAGGTCATCGGCTGCAGATTGAGCACTCATCCAACAGAATTATAAAGAAAATTAATTGCTGGAAATGAGAGATAAAGACAGAAAATGCTGGAAGTGTGCAGCAGGTCAATTCGTGTCTGAAGGAGAAAGACTGGTTAATGTTTGAGGAGGACCCTGTATCAATATATCTTTCAGATGCTGACAGGCCTGCTGTGAATTTCTAGCAGTTTGTTTCCACCTTGACACATTAGTCTGATAAGAATTTCTGTTCACACTGAATTACCTTTCTGGTGCTCTCTTTCTTAGTCTTCTTGGTATCTTCATTCTTAAAGGGAGGCTTAAAGATTCTCACCTCTTTTAAAAAAAAAAGTAATGTCAGTGATTTGGATAATCTCAGAATTTAGTTTATTTAAGTTAACAGCATGATGATTCTAAAAATATCGAGTGTATTCCAGCCCAAAGAAGAATCAACACATTATGCAGATAAAAATTAGGAAAAGAAAACTTGCATTAAGTATATATTTCAGCCAGGAAAAATATAAGTCAATTTACTTATCTTTCCAGTTAGGCAAAACCTAAAAGTAACTGCCTCCTGACAACAAATTTGTACGAGCTCCTGGCCAAACTGATTGCAATCAGTTTTAAAAAAATAAACACTTTTAATATTTTAACGAAGAAAACACATTCAATTTACGTGGTGGGTTTTTCACAAGAGGTTTAGGCGTCCAATCCTCATCCGAGTCACTCGATTCATACACACGGGGTTGGCACCCCCTGCTACATCTTGACATGAATGCTGGCTTTGGTACATTCAATCCTGTGAAAATTAAAATATTCCAATCATCTACAGTTGGTAATTGCCTGTATTTAACTTACTGATGTAAGGCATCTGTTGAATCTAACCACTTTAGAATAATATCAGGTAAGAGCAGTACAGAGGCTTTCCTTTCATTGATGGCATCTGGATTTAAATCCAACTCGGACTCATCAGATGAAAAGGAGCTTTTATGTTATGCTGGGGTGCTGGGAGCACAGCACTCAGACCCTGGACCTCGAAGAGTCGTCTTTTCACAGTTCTTCTTTAGTAGTATGTCACTGATCCCTATTGCACCCATTGGAGAGTCCGAAGGAAGGAGCTTTACATTTGTGACAGCTGATGGTCACTCACAGGACCAAGGGAAAGGCAGGGCAGTGATGGCATCTGAGATACAGGGTTCACCTCCCTTATTCCAATATTTATTGATTTTATTCATGGTTTAGTATTTAATGATAATAATGTAATGGTTTAGCACAAAGAATGGGGGAAAAGCCACACTGGATGGAGACCAGTCAAGTTTTTTTTTTTTAAAGGGAACAAAAATGCAATCCTTATTTTCCTTCCAGTTTCACTCATTTCTACATAAAGTAAAACAGAACAGTACACTTCTCTCCACTGCTACTGGTTTCACACAATAACTCTGCTTTTGCTAACTCCAGCAATAATGCATTGAACATCAATGTGCTTAGGATGCCACTACATATAGCAACCTTTTTTTAATTGATTCACGGGATGTGGGCATCGCTGGCAAGGCCCGCATGTTTTGCCCATCCCTAATGGCCCTTCAGAAGGTGGTGGTGAGCTGTCATTTCAGAGGGCAGTTAAGAGTCAACCACATTGTTGTAGGTCTGCAGTCACATATAGGCCAGACCGGGTAAGGATGGCAGATTTCCTTCCCTAAAGGACATTAGTGAACCAGATGGGTTTTTATGACAATCTGGTAGTTTCATGGTCACCATTACTGACACTAGCTTTTTATTCCAGATTTATTTAATTAATTGAATTTAAATTCTCCAGTTGCCATCGTGTGATTTGAATTCATGTCGCTGGATCATTAGTCCAGGCCTCTGGATTACTAGTCCAGTAACAGAACCACTATGCAACCATAACCTTAACCAGGGCAATTCCTCCCTATATGAATGGGAGCATTGAGTTGTGGGCACATTCTCCATTCAGGGCAATTTCCACACAAATATGTTGCCAGGCTGTGTCTAGCAACTAGTTCTAAAGTTTAAACTCATGCTAATAAGGGGTAACCGGGGGCCACTGAATATGGCTTTGTGCTATCTATGAACACCATCATCTCATTGAGATAAGTCATTGCTTTTGATTGCAGTGTAAAATCTCCAATATCTATTGGATGTCAGTTAATGGAGATTGTGTTGCAGGGTTGGTTTGGAAACTCTTCTCTCAGGGAAGGGAAAATGAAAGGAAAAAGGGTACGTATTCTATTGCCTGGTTCAAAACAGCAACGACTGGTGCATAGAATGGCACTCAATCGCCATTTTAGCAACATTCAGTGCTTGCCTGGGAGGATTAGTGGGAATGGAAGGAATCCCAGAAGCTGAATACTATCAGGCTCTCCAAATAGCTTATTTGGTAAAATGTACTGTCTAATAATGAACAGGGTCATAAAGACCAGAAAGACCCAGGTTTGATGCATGGCCTGTGCAGTTAGCTCATCTCAGCCACAGTGACAACAGAAATATTATAAGTGGCCTTACTTCAGGTTAGGAAGGGGTCAAAATATCAGTCAGGAGTTTCACTCTTGGTCACTATCCAGTTTTTCTGCTGAAAAATACATGTGTGCTAGTCAGATGAAGGCAGGTTCAGGATCAGCTTTGACGTCCACCAACTCTCAGACAGGATTTTTTGCTTCAGCACTCCTGACCCTCATAAGGAGCATATATTGAGAAAATCTGAACCTCAGCCAGTAACTTTACAGCCATTAAATTAATATTCAGTGTATCACAGGCCGAGGACACTGGATTTCCTGATATGTGTTCATAATGTGTGCAAGCAGTAGTGAAATGGAAAATCCCAGACAAAATGTCTGACCTCATATGAGGAGAATATCCACTTGGGTGCAATATTGGAAGGAACGTATGCCAGTACGTATCAAAGTGTTCAGGAGAGGAAGGGAGAAATGTAGAAAGGAATTTTAAAAATGGATTCAGTACAAACCTATTGCAAGCATGGCTTCATAGTTCCGCTTCACATTCTTATAACGGATCTTTTCCCATTCACTCAGCTCTGCCCATTCATCTTTAGAAAAATGAACAGCAATGTCTTTAAACTTGTCTATAATCTGAAAACATAAAATGAATGTGATTCCTGATACATCTAGGCATCAAAATCTGGACTCGCCACAAACTAAAGTTCTACAAATGTGGGATTAGCTGCCCAGTCAGATCTGCCATTCTTTACAAGAATATCCTGCACGTCACTAGAGTGTGCTGGCACTAATCGCTGGTAGAAAAATCACATAAAGGGCAGCCTCGCTACAAAACACGTCAATGTCATGATGGTGTGGTTGTTGTCCATATGATCTTTGTACCATGGCACACTAAAAATAAAGCTGGACAAGCCCAACTATCAGTTCATTTTACCCAAAAAGCCTGCCTGGTAGAGAAGGATATGATACACTTCTTTCATGCAAGGCTCTGAGGGAACAGAGTAGTAGCCAGCTCATATGCCAGGATGAATCTTCAGTAGTCATCTTCGAGAGGGAAGCATCTGTCACCAGCTATATTTGAGAAGGAAGTGACTACAGCAGAAACCTTTAGAGAAGGTTTTGATGCTCCAATCATCTTCAATTCCAGAGCAGAGGCCCAGCCCACCTCTACCAGCTGGCCCAATGGAGATGGATGAAGAGACCATGGACAACACAAGTTCTGCTGAAGAGGTATCACAACAACAAAATTGTATTTATATAGCTCATTTAATGTAGTAAAACATCCCAAGCTGCTTCACAGGAGCATTGTTAATCAAAATTTGACACCGAGCCACATAAACAGATATGAGGGCAGAGCTTGGTCAAAGAGGTAGGTTTTAAGGAGCTTCTTAAATGTGGAAAGAGCGGTAGAGAAGCGGAGGGGTTTAGGGAGGGAATTCTAGACCTTAAGGCTTTGGTAGCTGAATGCACAGCCGCCAACGGTGGAGCAATTAAAATTGGGGATGGCCAGAATTAGAGGAGTGTAGATATTTCGGAATTTTGTGGGGCTGGAGGAGAATACAGAGATAGGGAGGGGTGAGGCCATGTAGGGATTTGAAAATAAGCATGAGAATTTTTGGCGTTGCTTAACAGGGAGCCAATGCAGGTCAGCGAACACAGGGGTGATGGGTCACCGGGACTTGGTGTGAGTTAGGACACAGGCAGCAGAGTTTTGGATGACCTCAAGTTTACAGAGAGTAGAAAGTGTAAGGCTGGCCAGGCGTGCATTGAATAATCAAGTCTGGAGGTAACAAAGGCATGGATGAGGGTTTCAGCAGCAGCTGAGTTGAGGCAGGGGCCGAGTCGGGCGATCTTCCAGAGGTGGAAATAGGCGGTCTTGGTGATGGTGCAAATATGTGATCAGATGCTCATCTCGGGGTCAAATATGAAACCAAGATTGCCAACAGTCTGATTCAGCCTCAGACAATTGCCAGGTAGAGGATGGAGTCGGTGGCTAGGGAATGGAGTTTGTTTCGTGGACTGAAGAGAATGGCTTCGGTCCTCCTCATATTTAGAGAGAGGAAGGTACTGCTCATCCAGTACTGGATGTTGGATGAGCGGACTGAGAATTTAAAGGCTGTGGAGGGGTCGAAAGAGGTGGTGGCGACGTCGAGCTGGGTGTCGTTAGTGTACATTTGGAAACTGACGCTGTGTTTTCAGATGATGTTGCCTTGGGGCAGCTTGAAGATGAGAAATAGGAGGGGGCCAAGGATAGATCCTTGGGCGGCCACCAGAGGTAATGGCGCGGCAGCAGGAAGAAAAGCCATTGCAGGTGATTTTCTGGCTATGATTAGATAGATAAGAATGGATCTAGGCGAGTGCAGGCCCACCCAGCTGGACGACGGTGGAGAGGCGCTGGAGGAGGATGCTATGGTCAACCGTGTCAAAGGCTGGAGACAGGTCGGGAAGGACAAGGTGTGATAGTTTACTTTTGTCATAGTCAATCTCTTAGAATGACAAACAGAACATCTTCAGTCCAAGAACATAAAGGAAGCTCTGGTGTAATCTGAGTCTCTTCACGCTAAAGCTACATCAGTATCTCAGTAACTGTGCAGTTATGGAGACAAGAACTTTCCTGGGGCTGTCTGATACAAGGCAGCTACAAACATTAGGGCTCTGTATTAGTTCGACAATGTCTCAATTAATAGAGAATCTGAAATTCCAGGAACTTGTTCACCTGTTGACATGGTGCTAGCTACAGCTTTATAAGGACTACAAGACAGACAGGCATTTCACACAAGCATAGCTAAATAAAGGTCAAAAAACACCATTGTGTGCTGGTATCTAGGCCACCAGTATTGTCATAGCGAATGCTGCCTCAGAGATGTTTGAAATTAGTTCAGAGTAGGAACCAGGTTAACAATGCTTGCTGCACACTCATAAATAAAGGTGTTGATAGAATAACTCCCACACCCACCAAAATCAGCTCCCGTCATTCAGAATGTACTATGAGAGCACTCAATCCCCCGCAGACTCTAGATCATGAAAGCACAGATGCCCCTCAGGAGTTATAAAGAGCAGACTGACAAAAGGTGCCCATGAAATGGCAATACTAGACACAGAAAGGAAGTAAGCTTGTGAGGATCTTGCACTTCAACAGTGCAGAGTTCACCATTCAGTAGAAGAAACCACTCAGTGGGACCTGAGAGTTGAACGAGATGTGTTCCCAAGTCACAAGCTTCTGCTGGGATCCAATGGCTCAACATTGGTCAGTTTGACAATGTGGAGCTCTCTGGGGGCAATCAAAGGCCCAGCCTTGAATATCTATGGCACCGGTGAGAATCATTTACAGTCAAGATTTGCAGATATGACCTCCTCAGGATAAGACCAAAAGTGTGATTGTTTATTTAAGGGCACTGTGTTGATGGAAGATCTGCTGGGGTCAAAGTCTTTGTACAATTCTATCATTCTTTGAGCTTGGTTCTTGAAGACATAATTAACAACAAATCCACTGGCGTCTTTTTTGTCCAGTGAAGACAATGGCCCAGAAATTCGGGTCGGGGGCTTCCCGCGGGTGCAAGCCCCCAACCTGCACTTAGCTAGCGCGCTGCCCGTTGAGCTGTGGGCCCGCGTGGGATTCCGATCCTAGGCCTCCTCCAACTGCCAGCGCGCAGTGCTTGCGTATCCCAGGGGCGAAGTTAGTTCGATGCGTCCCCTGGGATCACGTGGGCCATGGAGTGCCAATGGTAGCAGGGAATGCTTCATTCATAAGTTTGACAGGAAGAGCTGTCAAACCTATAAATACTATAAGCCCCAAAACATCACTAAAACCTCAAATAATTTTTTTTTTTAAATCACATTTTTAAAATGAACTATAAATTACATGAAATAACTATTTTAAACAATAATTTAAATTTTTGAAAAAATTAATTACATTTTCTAACGGGGCTAAAAATAAACTTACCTTTCTTTAAAGTATTTAAAAATAATAAACCTGTGGAAAAAATGTTTTAATTTTAATTAATTCACCACTTGCCTTGTTAAAAGCAGGTCTTGCGCCTGCTTTTTAAAAGTGTAACCGCTGGAGACTTACCCTCCCGGAGAAACCTGCAAAAAAAACATAAGTTCGATGCGTAAGCGCTGCCCTCCAGCACACGCGTTCCACCTGTCAACCCTTCTTTCAGGGGAATGGAAGTGCCGGTTTCCCGCGCGTTCGCAGTGCATGCACGAAACTGGCACTGTCGTTGGGTCTAAGCGTGAATACCCCGTGCGTACTCACGCATTGGGAACCGAATTTCTGGGCCATTGACATTTGCTCCAAGGGCACAGTCAATCTTTATTACGAGCAGAGTAATTATTATGGCATCATGATGTTGAAATGTCTTGAAGGGAACTTGCCTCACAAGACCTTCTACAACTAATTGTGGTGTTAACATGCGCCAGAGAATGCCTGGAGAGGCAAAACAAAATGGCTAAAAATGCTTCCACTCACCACCACTTTTAAAAATTCTTCTTCCTCTTTCTTTATGCGCACATGCGCATTCCACAGCCAATTGTAACCAAATAACCTACAGCAGGATTTTGGTACCTCTGTTTTTAAGCGAGTTCAAGGACACCCACAGTGAATGCCTCCGATTCCTCTCAGCTCAGTGCGACATTATTCACACTCACCTGAACGTCATGGTCGAGATCAGTCTCGTAACTTCAAGGAATACAGGAACAGGAATAGTCCACTGAGCATGTTGTTAAGTATGTTAGATCCAACCCTTTAACCTCATTCATGTTTCGCCACTATCACCATTCACTTAATATCCTGACAACCCAAGAATCTATCACCTTTTAAATACCTGAATTAAATCTGCATCAATGGCCTCCTGTGGTAGTGCGTTTCACATTCCCATAACATTTTGCTTTAAGAATGTTTTCCTGGATTAACTTTTCAATAGCTTAGTTTTAGTTTTAAATTTATGTCCCTTTCTTACAGATTTCACGATCAGCAAAATTACTTTTGGAAATCATCTATCCTGTCAATTCCCTTTTTAATTATTACACAGGATGTGGTCAATGCTAACTTGACCATCTTTAATGTCCATCCCTAGTTGCCTTGAGGAGCTGGTGGTGGACCTTCTTTTGAAACACCTCGATCAGATCACTCCTCGTGTTTCGGAAGATTTGCTCAGTCTCTGATCAGACCCAAGGTACTAAATGGAACAGGAAAGACAAATCCACAGCAGTACTTTCAGTTAAATTGTAACTACAAGACTAGGATAAACCTGGTAAAAGAGTTCAGAACGACGGTCACAGCAGGAATTATCAGTACCTGAAATGGTCGCCTGGGGAGGGTAGTAGAGGCAAAAAACAAAAATGAATTAATTTAAGCAGTTAGATATTGTGATAAGGGAATCTTAAGTTTCTACTGGAAGGATAAGTTCGATGGGCCAAATGGTCTCACTGCTCAATACTAATGTTAGTGATCCAATCTAAACACTGGGGAACTCAGCCACTCCCTACTGACAGTATTAATGTGATTGGTATCTTTTGGGACTGAGCAGCTGAATCTTCCCCATCTCAAGTTGTAAACAATACATTTCTCCAGCATTTTCTTTCTGGTTTCCATTTGAAATCTGCCCTCATCTCACCTCCGATTCGCTCTTCTCAGACATGGCCTTGCCCTCTTCACTATCTTCCCTGTCACTCTGAGTTTTGCCCATCCCTTCCTGAGGTTGGCCACCTTATTTACTCAACTTTTCCCTCGACTTTTTGTGCCCTTCTCGATCCCTCAGTCTTTTCAATGGTTTTACCCCCGGGACGATTATTTCTTCCTTTTTTCTGTCACCTCACGGGGCTAAAATGAAGTCGAATCTGAGTAAAAGACTTTCCTGTCAGCAGCAGTGTTTAGTTTATGTGACACTAATAGCTGAAGCGGTCTTTTCTTCTGACTTTCCCTCAGACTAACACCCTGAGTCTCTTTCTGACTAAAAGTAACCCTGCCAGCTCCTGGTTTTTCCTCAGAATATTTTTTGTTCCTTTTCTTGAGAAATAATTTGTGACCGGATTATTTTTTAGCTGCAATCCCTCAGCATTTGCCCTAAAACGTGAGAATGTGCTTTCCCCGCCCAGCCTCACACTTCCTCCCCCTCCTGCAACCTCCCGCTTTCTGCCCGTTGCCAGGCGACGCCGCCTCTATTTATAGCCCCGCCTCCCCCGGGGCGGGGCCAACAGAAGGGCGACATGTGAGCAGCGCTGCGGCCAATCAGAGCGCTGCGGCTGAGGGTTGAGCAAGGCGCGAGTGCCGGCGTGACGAGACAGCCCGCCTCACGCGCCCAGGGAGGCCGAGCGCGCGCCCTTTGAACCAAGGCCCAAAGACAAAGGGCGGGAATAAGACCCCGCGAGGCCTCGTGTTTGCGTCGCAGCGCCAGGCCCGGCCCCGCCCCGCCCCCGGGTGAGCGGGGCGACTGTCCGCCATCTTGCTGAAGGATTTCTCCCCAGCTACAAACCCGGGTTACTCCGGCAACCCGCCGCCATCTTGGTGAAGGAATGTGGGACGTCCCCGCGCTGCCATCTTGGTTCAAAGGGGAGGAGGAGGAGGACTGGGCGGGGAAAGCACATTCTCACTCACTTCACATGTTTTAGGGCAAATGCTGAGGGATTGCAGCTGAACAAAAAATAATCCGGTCAAACATTATTTCTGACCAGCAAAGGAAGAAAAAATATCCTGAAGAAAACCCAGGAGCTGGCAGGGTTACTTTTAGTCAGAAAGAGACTCCGGTCATGTTAGTCTGAGGGAAAGTCAGAAGAAAAGACCGCTTCAGATATTAGTGCCACATAAACTAAACACTGCCGCTGACAGGAAAGCCTTTCACTCACATTGGGCTTCATTTTAGCCCCGTGAGGTGACAGAAAAAAGGAAGAAAAAAGTAAACCCGGGGGCAAAACCATTGAAAAGACTGAGGGATCGAGAAGGGCACAAAAATCCGAGGGAAAAGTTGAGTAAATAAGGTGGCCAACCTCAGGAAGGGATGGGCAAAACTCAGAGTGACAGGGAAGATACCGAAGAGGGCAAGGCCATGTCTGAGAAGAGCAAATCGGAGGTGAGATGAGGGCAGATTTCAAATGGAAACCAGAAAGAAAATGCTGGAGAAATGTATTGTTTGCAACTTGAGATGGGGAAGATTCAGCTGCTCAGTCCCACAAGATACCAATCACATTAATACTGTCAGTAGGGAGTGGCTGAGTTCCCCAGTGTTTAGATTGGATCACTAACATTAGTATTGAGCAGTGAGACCATTTGGCCCATCGAACTTATCCTTCCAGTAGAAACTTAAGATTCCCTTATCACAATATCTAACTGCTTAAATTAATTCATTTTTGTTTTTTGCCTCTACTACCCTCCCCAGGCGACCATTTCAGGTACTGATAATTCCTGCTGTGACCTTCGTTCTGAACTTCTCTTTTACCAGGTTTATCCTAGTCTTGTAGTTACAATTTAACTGAAAGTACTGCTGTGGATTTGTCTTTCCTGTTCCATGTATTACCTTCGGTCTGATCAGAGACTGAGCAAATCTCCCAAAACATGAGTGATCTGATCGAGGTGTTTCAAAAGAAGGTCCACCACCATCTTCTCAAGGCAACTAGGGATGTACATTAAAGATGGTTTTGTCAGCATTGACCACATCCTGTGTAATAATTAAAAAGGGAATTGACAAGATAGATGATTTCCAAAAGTAATTTTGCTGATCGTGAAATCTGTAAGAAAGGGACATAAATTTAAAACTAAGCTATTGAAAAGGTAATCCAGGAAAACATTCTTAAAGCAAAATGTTATGGGAATGTGAAATGCACTACCACAGGAGGCCATTGATGCAGATTTAATTCAGTTATTTAAAAGGTGATAGATTCTTGGGTTGTCAGGATATTAGGTGAATGGTGATGGTGGCAAAACATGAATGGGGTTAAAGGGTTTTATCTAACATACTTAACAACATGTTCAGTGGACTATTCCTGTTCCTGTGTTCCCTGAAGTTACGAGACTGATCTCGACCATGACGTTCAGGTGAGTGTGAATAATGTTGTACTGAGCTGAGAGGAATCGGAGGCATTCACTGGGTGTCCTTAAATCGCTCAAAAACAAGTACCGAAATCCTGCTGTAGGTTATTTGGTTGCAATTGGCTGTGGAATGTGCGTGTGCGCTTAAAGAAAGAGAGGAAGAATAATTTTTAAAAGTGGTGGTGAGTGGATTTTTAGACTATGCCCCCAGTCCTTGAATCCCCAACCAGGAGAAATAGTTTCTCTCTATCTACCCTATCTGTTCCCCTTAATACTTTGAAAACTTTGATCAGATCACCCCTTAACCTTCTAAATTCTAGGGAATACCACCCTAATTTGTGTAATCTCTCCTCGTAACTTACCCCTTGAAGTCTGGGTATCATTCTGGTAAACCTATGCTGTCCTCCTTCCAAGGCCAATATATCCTTCCTAAGATGTGGTGCCCAGAACTGCTCACAGTACTCCAAGTGTGGTCTAACCAGGGTTTTGTATCGCTGCAGCATGACTTCTACCCCCTGTACTCTAGTCCTCTAGATATAAAGGCCAGCATTCCATTAGCCTTTTTCATTATTTTCTGTACCTGTTCATGACATTTTAATGATGTTTGTACCTGGACCCCCAAGTCTCTTTGGACCGCCATTGTTTTTAGCTTTTCATCATTTAGAAAGTATCCTGGTCTATCCTTTTTAGGTCCAAAGAGGATAACCTCTCACTTGCCTACATTGAAATCCATTTGCCACAGTTTTGGCCGTTAACTTAATCTGTATAATGCTGAGTTATACCACAACCGCAGAGGTTACCACTCGCTAAATGTGCAGTTGGTGTGTGACTATGCTCAGCATATCATGATGGTGAATGCCCAGTATCCTGGCAGCAGTCATGATGCTTTTATTCTGCGCCAGTCCGCTACTCCCTCGGTCTTTGAGACACCAAGACAAACCAGTGGGTGGCTACTGGGCGACAAGGGCTATCTCTTGACCACCTGGTTCGTGACTCCACTGCGCAATCCAACCACCCATTTTTGGAGGCTACCGAATTTCGAGCCCTACCTCTCTTTTAGGGATTGTGGGTGGTTTGTGAAGACCAAAGCTGAAGTAGTAAAACTATGCATCTAACCTACTCTCTCATTTTCCTGAATGCACTGATTCATGCTTCCTAAGTCTAGGCTGACTTAATGTGCAGCCCTGATGGCATTTCCTAAATGGCTGTTCTTCATGTGTTAGACTCATCATTGTTGGAGAAGATCTGTCCCTTTTTTGTATACATGCAGAGACCCTTTCCACAACTGATTATTAGTTAGTATTTAGTGGGAATCCTGGCTAATTTTATTCCCTCCCTTGCAAAAGGGTGCTGAGGTAAATTGTAATTAGACTTGGGTGTACAGGGCACAATTTGCAGATGACACAGAACTTGGAAGTATACTGAACAGTAAGGAGGATAGTGATAGACTTCAAGAAGATAGACAGCCTGGTGGAATGGGCGGACACGTGGCAGATGAAATTTAATGCAGAAAAGTGTGAAGTGATACATTTTGGAAGGAAGAACAAGGAGAGGCAATATAATGTAAAGGGTACAATTCTAAAGGGGGTGCATGAACAGAGACCTGGGGGTATATGTACACAAATCGTTGAATGTGGCAGGGCAGGTTGAGAACGTGGTTAAAAAAGCATAAGGGATCCTGGGCTTCATAAATAGAGGCATAGAGAACAAAAGCAAGGAAGTTATGATGAACCTTTATAAAACACTGGTTCGGCCTCAACTGGAGTATTGAGTCCAATTCTGGGCACCGCTCTTTAGGAAGGATGCGAAAGCCTTAGAGAATGGTTCCAGGGATGAAGGACTTCAGTTATGTGGATAGACTGGAGAAGCTGGGGTTGTTCTTCTCATTCCAGAGATGGTTGAGATGAGATTTGATAGAAGAGTTCAAAATCATGAGGGGTTTAAACAGAGTAGATAGAGAGAAACATAGAAGATAGAAACTGTTCCCATTGGCGGAAGGGTCGAGAATCAGAGGACACAGATGTAAGGTGATTGGCAAAAGAACCAAAGGTGACATGAGGAAAACTGTTTTACGCAGCGAGTGGTTAGGATCTGGAATTCACTGCCTGAAAGGGTGGTGGAGGCAGATTCATTGTGGCTTTCAATAGGGAATTGGATAAGTACCTGATGGAAATAAATGTGCAGGGCTATGGGGAAAGGGCAGGGAGTGGGACTAGCTGAAGTGCTCTTGCAGAGAGCCAGCATGGGCTCGACAGGCAGAATCGCCTACCTCTGTGCTGTAACCATTCTATGATTCTATTAAGTTTACCACATTTGCTGAGATCAGCAAACTTAACACAGGAGTACAGTATCAAACATGGGAACTTTCTGATATGTGTGGCTCAGGACTACACTGGGGAGCAACTGTATTTATCCAACGGGTAGTTGGGTAGGTTTGTTTATTAAATATTCGAAAACAACTAATGAACAGGAAAAATAGACAAACACTTTGACTTGTACACAATCTCTTTAGTCATACAGGCAGTCTTGAGGCAGCTATTCTTTAATTCAGAAGCGGTGAGATACAGTTTTACCGTCACATTCTGCATTTCAGAACCAAAAAGCCCCATCACAGATGGCATCCCAATCAGAAGAGGATAAAGCTGAAGTTTCCAGGGGCTTCACTGAGGACAATGCCTCAGCGATGGAAGAGACAGCCCCAGTTAAAAAGATCAAAAGAGAAACGAGCACCTTGCTTTGTGAAAATGAGTCTTGTAGCGAATCCAATAAAGGTATTTGTCCTGGAATAAAGGATTTCAGTAAAGTATTACTATTTTGAACAATTATTTTTTTAATGAGGAAGAGATGCTCCATGTTGATAATGTGACCACTACCGTAGTCATTCAAATCAGATTAACACAGTGTCTTGCATTATTATGTAAATGTCTACAGCATCTTCTGTGTAACCAGAAACAAACCTTACATGCAAGAATATTACAATTAATTGGTTCAATTTTTCTTCATGATCTTTTTGATTTATTTCATAGTTGTCTGTACTGGAAAGATCTTGGGGTCAGCAAATGAAGAAACAACCAAAAAGACTGAAAGCAGAAGATACAGTTTCAGAAATAGAGAGAGAAAAGTTGATACTGAAGAAAGGGAACTTTGTGACGATGATTACCTGTGTATGTGCAAAGTAACCTATCCATTTCCTCAGGGCAGGAATAATTTATTGGGCATTTTGGTGTGATGACACGGGCCTTGGTAGGCCAGGGGATTGGTGGAGCAATGCAGCATGTCAGAGTGGTGGGACAGGAGTGCAGGCCTGTGTTTGCCCACAAACAGGCACCGATTGTTCTTTTTCATTGAGGAAAAACAATCACAAATATGATCCCCAAACTATTGATAATAATTCTGGAATCTTGTAATAAAATAGAATAGGACTTTCAGTAATTATAAACTAATGGCCCCTGATTACAGGGAATAGCAGCTCCTTGTCTAAGATATTGAAGCATCCTATGCCAGCCTGCAGCAGGACCTGGACAAAATCCAGGCTTGGGCTGACAAGCGGCAGCTAGCATTCAAACTTATGAACAGCAAGCAATGACCATCTCCGAAGAATTGACGGTGCAGCCAGAATTAAGTTGGGAGTCAGCATGGTTTGGGAAGGGGTGTGGGGACAAGATGATGGCATAACTGAAAGGGCAAATTTGAGAAGTGACACTGTCCCCAAGAGTGATTTGCCTGATAGTTTAGAGGGACTTTTGTTACTGGATATGCAGGTTGAACTTCATGCAAAGAATGAGGTAGCTATAGGAGGTAATTCAGCCTCCTTGTGCAAAATTCCCTTCCTGCCCACTCCAATCTTATCTGGTGCGGCACAGCCTGGAGATACTGTTGACAGTTTTTGCAATGCTGTTATTAATTGTGGTCAGTACTGCCTTCTTGGAGTAAAGAACCGAACATGTCGCCCAGAACAAGCCCTTGTATACAACAGAGTGGGGGAAGATCTGACTGGCACTGGGTGTAATTTTCATAGAGGGAAGATGCCCCAAGTGTTTTCACCAGCTGATAGATCATGGAAATATCGTGTGTGTGCAGACTGAATTGCAATCAAACAATGAGGCAAATCAATCTCAGTACAGTACTAGCACCTTTTACCTTCATGAACACTGAATAATGAATTGAGATCCTGATCCATCTTTAATTTGTATTTTATGTGTTAGTTTGTGAAGACTGCGAGACATTTTTTATTGAAGAATGCCCTGTGCATAGCCCTGCAGTGTTCCTAAAGGACATGGTGGTGGAATTCGGTCAGCCAGACAGAGCACGTTTAACCCTTCCGGAGGGTCTCAGCATAGCGACTTCAAAAGTTAGAAAAGCTGGTCTTGGTGTATGGAATGAAGGGCAGGTTATTCCCAAAGGCGTTCACTTTGGACCCTATGAAGGAATAGTATCAAATGAAGAAGCAGAGGCTGTCAGTGGGTATTCATGGGCGGTAAGTGACTGCTGTCGTTATCAAGTTCCTTATTTTATAATAAAGTTCAGGACTTATTGGAATTTATTTTCTATAAATTATCCAAGGTTCCCATTCCTGGTTGCTGTTCAGTGAGTCCTACTGGTAAGTAGACAGCGAGTGAAGACAGAATTAGTCTTTGCTGTGAGGCCTCTTGTGTTCACTTAGCCTGTCAACTCATGGAAATGTTCACAAATGAAGAATGGATTACTGGGTGTGTTTATTGTAGGGCTGGGAGCAGCCACGGAACTACCCGAACATGACTCACCACAATCAGGAAGCGAGAAAGCAAACATGCTTCTATCTGACTGGAACCCACCAAACACCACCACAGAGGAAACAATTGCAATTCACCCCACTGAGTCCAAAGGTGTATCAAAGTTCACAGTGCCTTCCCCACAGCTGATAGTGCCAGTGCTGAGAGAAAAATCCTCTCACACCACTGAGGCCATAGCAGACTCCCAACTATTTATAAAAACTCTGCCACCCACCCCGCCCCCAGCTGAGGCAGCATGTTCACACTCTGAAACAAAATCCCTCACTAGAATTCCTCCCCACCCCCCTGCCAGCTGAGGCAATTATTGAACTCCGTGACCGCGAATTCTGAAGTCTCAGCGCTGGCCGGTCAGACTGGTTTTGCTGAGAAATGGTGGCTGCCTTGTTTTCGGTGGGTCCTGCGGTGGCCGCCATTTTGCGAGGTCGGTAGTGCTGCCGTTGCCTGCGCATGCCCCAGATAGTTAGATGAGACAGATCGTCACATCAATGGGCTGGATTTTCTCAATGGAGACAAGTTGGAGGTGGGACTGTTGCTTGTGTCAATGTCCCGTCTCTACCCTCGTCTGACCAACCAGAGGGATTTTCCCCTGATTGACCTTGTTAAGCCCGCCCTGCTGGCTCAGCAGGCCAATTAGCGAGGAAGTCACTGACAGCACGTCTGACGATGATGTGCTCTGTCTGTCAAGACTTGAAAGAAGAATTGTCAGTGTTTGACAGCTCTGTGAGGCTGTCAAACACTGACATTCTCTGTAGTTTGATGAGTGCTTGTGTTCAGGACTCATCAAACCTTTCAATTTGTCGATTTCACATGGCTGTTGGTTCGGAGGATCCAACAGCCAGTCTGTGAAATCGACAAGGAGGATGTCGGGTCTCCCGATCCAGAGAGGATGAAGGCTGTAGGAAGAAAACAAGGTAAGTGACTATTTTTTTACACTTGTCACTCACCTTACATACTTACCACTCCACACTTGCACCCATCACTCACCTCTACATCATATTTCCAGGTACCTCCGACTGCCGAAGACCTCCTCCACGTCACCTCCAACCCGGCGGGGTTCTCCGAGGTCGGGAAGCCTTCAGCTGTGAAGGTAAAATGGCACTAATCCTTTCTTCTGCCTGTTAACAGGCAGTTAAAAGTATTTAATGCCTTTCCCGCCTCCAGGAGACGGGACCCGAAGCAGCACATCTTCCCACCTCCTGGCACTTCTGCTACTTTACAGTGCCATTTGCTTCTCCTCCATTACTCTCCTCCTCCAGAACTTCAGAGTCAGGCTGGGCTGCTGAAAGTGCTTGGGTATCTGAAAGGAGAAATGCACAAGGGTCGGGTTGTGTTGAGGTAGGAGGGAAAGCCAGATATCCATGCATACACCATCAGCAGCGTGCAAGTGAAAAGAGATTGTGGGATGAGGGATAGTGGGCTGAGAGAAGAAGGATTAGGTATAAGCATACCGTCATCATCAGCAATGTTTTTCACTTCCCCGCACTCCACGGACTCTGTCACTGCCCCAACAATTATTGCGAGCACTACTTCCCTCAAGTCCATGAGGTTCTCAATTCTGACTTGCCCTTCTTCTTACTTCTTAGGCAGTCCCTGGGAATCGAGGATGACTTGCTTCCACATTAAACATGAGTTCTCAGGTGACTGATCAGTCCAATGCAGGACCGACAGTCTCTGTCACAGGTGGGGCAGATGGTGGTTGCAGGGGCGGGCAGGTGGGTGGGATGCTTGGGTTGACGTAGACTCCTTGCGTTGCTTGCGCTTGGCTGCCGCTTGCTCCTGGCGAAGAGATTCTAGGTGTTCAGCACCTTCCCGGATGCGTCTCCTCCATTTTGTGTGGTCTTGGGCCAAGGATTCCCAGCTGTCGGTGGGGACATTGCACTTTTTCAAGGAGACTTTGAGGGTGTCCTCGAAGCATTTCCTCTGCCCGCCTGGGGCTCTCTTGCCGCGTCGGAGCTCCGAGTAGAGCGCTTGTTTTGGGAGTCTCGTATCGGGCATGTGGACGATGTGACCTGTCCATTGGAGCTGATCGAGCATGGTCAAAGCTTCGATGCTGGGGATGTTGGCCTAAGCGAGAACACTAACGTTGCTGCGCCTATCCTGCCAATGGATTTGCAGGATCTTGCAGAGGCAGCATTGGTGGTACCTCTCCAGTGATTTAAGGTGCCTGCTGTAAATGGTCCATATCTCTGAGGTATACAGGAGGATGGGTATCACTACTGCTCTGTAGACCATGAGCTTGGTGCCGGGTTTGAGGTCCTGGTCTTCAAACACTCTCTTCCTGAGGCGACCGAAGGCTGCACTGGCACACTGAAGGCGGTGCTGGACTTCGTCATCGCTGTTTGCCCTTGTTGACAGAACTGCCACCCGATGACCCTTCACCCATCTGCTGGTGCTCCCGGAGGTTGTGCGGCAAGTTGGCCTGCAAGAGAAAGGAAGCGTCAGTGAGTGTGGTACAATATGTTTGGGTGATGTGCCTGCCATGGTTGAATAGCTGGAAATTTGTGCAAGGTGTGAGATGTGGGTGTAAGTCTTGCAGCAGTGGTAAGTGTGTGAGGTATGAGTGGTGCTGGCTAGAGATTGTTGGTAGGTGACTGATAGGGGTGTGGTGCATTGAACAGTGTTTGCGATTCATGGCACAGATAGTGGGATATGGTATTTGAAGATGCATTTACTCACCTTGACCAGTCGTGTGAGGTCACTAAACATTTTGCAGCACTGGATCCAGGTTCTGCGGACAACACTCATCATACTGACAGCTTCAGCAGTCTCCACCCACAGCCTTCTTGTGTCCGTGGGCCTCCTGCACCCTGTTGGTAGAGGACCTGAGGATGTCATAGAACCTCCAGGATCAAGGCCTCCAGTGCCACATCAGAAAATCTCCTTGCCCTTTTTCTTGGCTATTGGGCCATGGTTTTCTCCACAATGACAATGAGGTGTTTGTGCAAAAAAGCACTTCCCCTGTATTAGAGCCTTGAACAAACTTTATTGGCCACTAGACTCCACCCAATATTGGCCCCTGAATCAGCACTAAGACAATCAGCAGCACATTTCAGCGCTACGATCATTATAATGAACAGGCAGCATGAATTTTATGTGCTGCCTGCACTACTTTGAACGGGCGTGGGCACATCGTGCTGCCCGCACCTGTTTTTGGGCCTTATCCAATTTCTAGGCCTCTGCCTATTGCATTCTTAGCTTGATTCCCCACTCCTGTTTTTGAGGAATAGAGCCTGTTGGTATTGGGTGACCTTGTAGCTGTTATCATTTTAATCCAATGGCTTTGTACTGAGCCAAGGTCAACTAAGAATGAGCCTACATTCCAGTCCCTTGTACTTTGTTCATCTTCTGATTAATTTAGTCCTGCTGCTCTAATTCAGGTATTATCCTATTAAAGCAGTTCCAGGAGATTCCCAGAGCCTGCTGTCATTGTATTTATGAACAAAGGTGAGTCAGGTGTCACCTCAACCAACTCTCATCATTCCTAGTTTCAGAATGTATTGAACAGTAGTTGCCAAATCCTGGGCGCTCTGACAATACAGTAATTCAGGGACCTTTCCTGACTTTACAAAGCTTCCTGAAACTGTTCAGCACCATTATACTATTTTTCAAGCTCCGATGCTGCATCATTTCAGTCCCAGCCATCGTGTTGAACTGGGCACTCGGATAAAAAGGTATAATCACAGAACACAGGTAAGAGGAAGGTCAATTTTTACTCAAAGACGTGGGAGGCGATGTAATAGAATCTTGCAATACGTGTTAAGCCTTATGACAGTCTAATATAAAGATAAAGTTGCTTTTAAAATTTTTATTATTCCATTCTTTTTATCAAAATACTTTTCTGCAGATCAGCAAATCCAACAGGGATTTTGAATATATTGATGCGAAGGATGAATCTACATCAAATTGGATGAGGTGAGGGAAGACTGATACCGTATTGTGAGGATCACAAGATAGTAACGGATGAAGAAGATCATTTGTCCCATTTCATTTGATCCATCCAGTACAATATCCCACCCAACAGCCAGTCAGCCTTTCATTCTGGGTGGCTGTGGCTGGGAAAACGAGCCAAATTTTTTAATCAGCTCTAGGCATTATATTCAGTATGAACTCCGGGAAACCCGTATTTCTGAATTGCTGCACCTCCCCCACCCCCCGTCAGACATTCCCTCCTTAGAAATATTGGGGCCATTATCTTTCGTATCTACACTGAAGTGATTGGTCCCCACTGAGTGTCCTCTCCTGACAGTGTGTTTGAAATTGAAATTTGTCCATGGCTGGGGACATGTTCTCATTCTAACTCGCTATACTAATGTGCTTTACATTCTGTATTCATTTTACAATTTTAACTTATTTTTGGCCACTTAAATATTTGTATGTTATGTTCCAGGTTTGTTAACTGTGCCAGAAAGGAGGAGGAGCAGAACCTTGTAGCCATTCAGCACTGCGGCAAAATTTATTACAGGACTTGCAAGCCTGTTCCTCCTCGGTGCGAGCTGCTGGTCTGGTATGGTGATGAATATGCCAAGGAACTCGGTATCAAATGGACCACAATGTTGGTGGCAAAACAAGAACCAAAATGTAAGGATTCTGATCAAAATAGGGAACTGTAGCCAAAGTATCATTTGTTTTCTGTTATACTCTCAAAGGTGTTTGATAAAGTGCGACGTAATAGACTTGTCAGCAAAATTGAAGCCCATGTGATCAAAGGGGGAATGTTAGCGTTGATTCAAAATTGGCCATGAGACAGAAAGCAAAGAGTGGTGCTGAATTTTTGTTTGAGACTAGAGGGAAGTATACAGTGGTATCCCCCAGGGGTCAGTATTAGGACCCCTGCTCTTTCTGATACATATTTATGATCTGGACTTTGACAATTGGGGGCATAATTTCAATGTTTGCAGATGACACAAAGCTTGTTCACAAATGAAGAATGGATTACTGGGTGTGTTTATCGTAGGGCTGGGTGCAGCCACGGAACTACCCGAACATGACTCACCACAATCAGGAAGCGAGAAAGCAAACATGCTTCTATCTGACTGGAACCCACCAAACACCACCACAGAGGAAACAATTGCAATTCACCCCACTGAGACCAAAGGTGTATCAAAGTTCACAGCACCTTCCCCACAGCTGATAGTGTCAGTGCTGAGAGAAAAATCCTCTCACACCACTGAGGCCATAGTAGTAAACAGTGAAAAGGATAGTAGAAGTTTTCAGGAAGATGTAGATAGACTAATGAAATAGGAAGTTACATGGCAGATGAAATTTAATGCAGAACAGTGTGAAGTGATGCATTTTGAAAGGAAAACTGAGGAGAGGCAACATAAATTAAATGATAACATTTTAAAGTGGGTGCAGGAACAGACACCTTGGGATTCACATACTCAAATGTTTGACGGTGGCAGGGCATATTGTTAAGGCTATTAATAATCATTTGGGACCCTAGGCTTTATCAATAGAGGCATGGAGTACCAACGCAAGGAAATTATGGTAAACCTTTATAAATCACTGTTTAGGCCTCAGCTAGAGTATTGTGTCCAAATCTGTGTGAATCATACCAGGGATGGGAGACTTCAGTTATCTCATAGTAAAGGATCCTCTGGGAAAGAGTGATCATAATATGTTAGAATATCACATTGGGCTTGAGAGCGAAATACTTATGTCTGAACTAGTGTCTTAAACTTAAATAAAGCCAATTATTTAGGTATGAGTGGTGTATTGGCTATGGTAGATTGGAAAATTAGATTAGAAGATATGATGGTAGATAAACAGTGGCAAACATTTAAAAACATATTCCATTATTCTCAGTGAATATACATTCCTTTGAGAATTAAAAACTCCTGTTGAAAATTGATCCATCCTTGGCTAACTGAAGAAGTTAAGGATAGTATTGGATTAAAAGAGGCTTATAATGTTACAAAGAATAGTAATAAGCTTTAGAGACCATCAAAGAATGACCAAAACATTGATAAAAAGGGACAAAATAGAATAGGAGAGTAAAGTATCAAGAAATATAAGAACAGATTGTAAGAGTATCTACAAGTATGTAGAACGGAAGAGAGTAGCAAAAGTAAGCATTGATCCCTTAGAAGCTGAGACAGGAGAAATTATAATGGGGAATAAGGAAATGGCAGAGACCTTAAACAAATATTTTGTATCTGTTTTCACAGGAGAAGACAAAAAACATACCAAAAGTAGTGGGGCACCAAGGGGCAAATGAAAGGAAGGGAAATGATTAAGAACAGTAGAGAAAAAGTACTTGAGAAAATAATGGGACTAAAAGCCACCACATCCCCTGGACCCCTACATCCTCGGGTTCTACAAGAGATAACTGCAGAGATAGTGGGTGCATTGGTTGTGATTTTCCAAAATTCCCCAGATTCTAGAACAGTCCCAGCGGATTGGAAGGTAGCAAATGTAACACCGCTATTCAAGAAAGGAGGGAGAGAGAAAACATAGAACTACCGTCCAATTAGCTTGACATCAATTGTCGAGAAAATGCTGGAATCCATTATTAAGGAAGTGGTAACAGGGCATTTAGAAAATCGTAATATCATTAGGCAGAGTCAACATGGTTTTATGAAAGAGAAATTGTGTTTAACAAATTTATTAGAGTATTTTGAGGATGTAACTCGCAGGGTAGATAGTAAATTTGGATTTCCAAAAGGCATTCGATAAGGTGCCACATAAAAGGTTGTTATGCAAGATAAGGGTTAAACATAGAAGATAGGAGCAGGAGTAGGCCATTCGGCCCCTCGAGGCTACTTCGCCATTCAATGCGATCATGGCTGATCATCCAAGTTCAGTACCCGGTCCCTGCTTTCTCCCCACCCCCCTTGATCCCTTTAGCCTTAAGAAATATATCCAACTCCTTCTTGAATATATTTAATGAATTGGCCTCTACTGCCTTCTGTGGTAGAGAATTCCACAGGTTCACCACTCTCTGGGTGAAGAAATTCCTCCTCATTTCATCCTAATAGGCCTACCCCTTATCCTTAGACTGTGACCCCTGGTTCTGGACTCCCCGAACACCGGGAACATCCTCCCTGCATCTAGTCTGTCCAGTCCTGCCAGAATTTTATAAGTTTCAATGAGATCCCCCCTCATTCTTCTAAACTCCAGCGAGTACAAGCCCAGTCGACCCAATCTCTCCTCATACGTCATTCCTGCCATCCCAGGTATCAGCCTGGTGAATCTTTGCTGCACTCCCTCCATGGCAAGAACATCCTTCCTCAGATAAGGCGACCAAAACGGCACACAATACTCAAGGTGTGGCCTCACCAAGGCCCTGTACAACTGTAGCAAGACATCTTTGTTCCTGTACTCAAACCCTCTCGCTATGAAGGCCAACATACCATTTGCCTTCTTAACCGCCTGCTGCACCTGCATGCTTACCTTCAGCGACTGGTGCACAAGGACACCCAGGTCTCGTTGCACTTCCCCTTCTCCCAATCTATTGCCATTCAGATAATAATCTGCCTTCCTGTTTTTGACACCAAAGTGGATAACCTCACATTTATCCACGTTATATTGCATCTGCCATGCTTCTGCCCAATCACCCAACCTGTCCAAATCATCCTGTAGTTTCTCGGCATCCTCCTCACAGCACACACGCCCACCCAGCTTTGTGTCATCTGCAAACTTGGAGATATTACATCTCATTCCCTTGTCTAGATCATTAATATATATTGTGCATAGCTGGGGTCCCAGGACCGATCCCTGCCGTACCCCACTAGTCACTGCCTGCCACTTGGAAAAAGACCCGTTTATTCCAACTCTTTGCTTTCTATCTGCCAACCAGTTCTCTATCCAAGTTCATGCGGTTGAGGGTAATTTATCAGCATGGATAGAGGATTGTTTGACGGACAGAAAAGAGAGAGTAGGGATAAACTCATCATTTTCGGGTTGGCGGGCTGTAACTAGTGGGGTGCCCCAAGGATCAGTACTTGGGCCTCAGTTATTCACAATTTATATTAATAACTTAGATGAAGGGACCGAGTGTAATGTATCCAGGTTTGCTGACGTTACAAAACTAGGTGGGAAAGTGAGCTGTGAGGAGGGCACAAAGAGCCTGTAAAGGGGTATAGACAGGTTAAGTGAGTGGGCAATAAGGTGGCAGATGGAGTATAATGTGAGGAAATCTGAGGTTATTCAGTTTGGTAGGAAGAATAGAAAAACAGAATATATTTTAAATGGTGAGAAACTATTAAATGTTGGTGTTCAGAAAGATTTAGGTGTCCTCATACAGGAAGCACAGAGTTAGCAAGCAGGTACAGCAAGACATTAGGATGGCAAATGGCAAGACGGTCTTTATTGCAAGGGGGCTGTAGGACAAGATTAAGGAAGTCTCGCTACAATTGTGCAGGGCTTTGGTGAGACCACACCTGGAGTACTGTGCACAGTTTTGGTCACCTTATCTGAGGAAGGATATACTTGCCTTAGAGGCGGTGCAACAAAGGTTCACTGGATTGATTCCTGGGATGAGCGGGTTATCCTATGAGGAGAGATTGAGTAGATTGAGCCCATACACTGGAGTTTAGAAGAATGAGGGGTGATCGCATTGAAACATATAAGATTCTGAGGGCGATTGTAGGGTAGACTGAGAGGCTGCTTCCCCTGGCTGGACAGTCGAGAACTAGGGGGCATAGTCTCAGCATAAGGGGTTGGCCATTTAAGACTGAGATGAGGAGGAATTTCTTCACTCAGGGAGTTGTGAACCTTTAGAATTCTCTGCCCCAAAGGGCTATGGATGCTGAGTCATTGAGTATATTCAATGCTGAGATAGATAGACTTTTGGAATCTAGGGGAATCAAGGGATATGGAGATCGGGCGGGAAAGTGGAGTTGAGGTTGAAGATCAGTCATGATCTTATTGAATGGTGGAGAAGGCTCGAGGGGCCGTATGGCCGACTCCTGCTCCTAATTCTTATTGTTCTTATATAATATAACATAAAAACAGAAAATGCTGGCAATACTCAGCAGGTCAGACAGCATGTGTGGAGCGAGAAACAGAGTTAACGTTTCAGGTCGATGACCCTTCGTCAGAACTCTTATGATCTTATGTTATGTATAGAGACGAAAGAAGCTGGGGTTGTTCTCCTTAGAGCAGAGCAGGTTAAGGGCATTTTTAATAGAGGTGTTCAAAATGATGTGGGGTTTTGATAAGAGTAGATAGAGAGAAACTGTTTCCACTGGCAGGAGGGTCAGTAACCAGAGGCCAAAGATAAAAAGTCAGGGCAGATGAGGTAAAATCTTTTGACGCAGCGAGTTGTTATGATCTGCAACGGACTGCCTGAAAGGGTGCTGGCAGCAGCTTCAATAATAACTTTCAGAAGAGAATTGGACATATACTTGAAAAGGAAAACATTGCAGGCTATGGGGAAAGAGCAGGGAAGTGGTACTAATCGGATAACTCTGCAAAGAGCCAGCACAGACATGATGGCCCAAATGGCCTCCTGCTGTGCAGTATGGTTCTATGATAATTGACTGCCTTGTGACTTTTATGTTCTAACAGAGGATAGAGAGTAGATGGAAGCTTGAGGTGCAACTAAGTTTTGTATCTGCTTTAACGGTTCCCAGTTTCCCTACCTGGACAGTGGGTGAGGTGGGATAGTTGCCCTCAGTACTCTTGGACTGGGAAGGGATGAATTCAGCAAGTGTCTCCCCTCCTGATCCCGATCCAGTGACTCTTTGGTGTGTCAATGATCCTCAGTTGGTCTCACTGTTGTCTCTCAGACAATGGTTGTTATCCACAGTAGAATAGGCTCTGAGGTCAGGAACTGCCCCCTTAAAAATCATCGTCCTACTTTCCAGCTGAAGAAAGAATTGCTCTCATATCGAGCGTTGGATGTACTCGGGATGGCCCAAAGTCCTTTACATCATTGAGTCACTTTGAGAAGAGCGATCGCTGTCGTTCTGTTCGCAAATTCAGCAGCACAGGTTCCACACACAGCAAGATCCCACAAACAGCAATCAGATAAATGGTCTGGTAATGAGATTGTTCTTGTCCAACTTAACAGGCTGACAAGGACACAGTTTAGCCCGGTTTGAAAGATGACACCTCTGACAGTGCAGCACTCGCTCAGTACAGCACTGCAGTGTCAGCCTGGATTATGTTCTCAAGTCTCTGGAGTGGGACATGAACCCACAACCTCTGACTCCGAGGTGAGAGAGCTAAATACTGAGCCGAGGCTGATTGAGGTTATCACATTTTCGGAGACAGAAGTATTGCCCCACCCCCCACCCCTCCACATCTAGTGAGGTTTTCATGTATTGCCTCCAAAGTGATATTTTCTAACACCAATCTGCCGGCCGAGGCAGTGTTACACCCCCACCCCACTGAGACATTGTCCCCCCACACACTTCCCGCGGGTGTAAGCCCCCGACCTGCACTTACCTGACGCGCCGGCCGTTGAGCTGTGGGCCCCCGTGGGATTCCGATCCTGGGCCGCCTCCAACTGCCGGCGCGCAGTGCCTGCGTATCCCAGGGGCGCAGTTAGTTCGGTGCGTCTCCTGGGATCACGTGGGCCATGGGGAGCCAATCGGAGCAGGGAATGCTTCATTCATAAGTTTGACAGGAAGGGCTGTCAAACTTATAAATACTACAAGCCCCAAAACATCACTAAATCTTCAAATAAATGTTTTTTTTACATCACAATTTTTAAATAAACTATAAATTACATGAAATAACTATTTTAAACAAAAATTTAAATTTTTGAAAAAAATTATTTTATTTTCAACGGGGCTAAAAATAAACTTACCTTTCTTTAAAGTATTTAAAAATAATAAACCTGCGGAAAAAATGTTTAAATTTTAATTAATTCACCACTTACCTTGTAAAAAGCAGGCCTTGCGACTGCTTTTTACTTGTCTAACTTTTGGAGATTTACCCTCCCGGGAAAACCTGCAAAAAAAATCATAAGTTCGATGCGCATGCGCAGCCACTCCGGCGCACGCGTTCGAACTCTGAACCCCTTCTTTCAGGGGAACGGAAGTGCCGGTTCCCCGCGCCTGCGCAGTGCATGCAGGAAACCGGCACTTCCATTGAGCTTACGGGTGAGTTCCCCGTGCGTACTCACCCATGGAGACCCGAATTTCTGGGCCAATTGTTATTAGAAAACTTACTTGGAGTAGTTCAAGTTGAATAATTGAGCATTCCCTGCTACCAGGAAATATGTATCCCATTAATTACTACATTTAAACAGGTCTCTGTAACCTGAGCTTTTCCCGTGTCCATTCATGTGTGCACTTTGGCTACCGCTCCGGACCCGAGCCATTCAGTACATTTCCACTTTCTCACCCTCTTTTCCTTTGCTCTCTGTCCCTCCCTGACCGCTCTCTCCTGTCGTCATGCCCCCTTTCATCTCTCCTTTCGGATACACTGCCGTCCCAAATCCCTACCCCAATCCTTCATTACTCTTCGACCTTCCTACTCTCTGCTGCCATCCCAGGTTTGTTTCCTTCTTAGATAAGCTTACAGATTCCCTCTGTGCCTCTCTTGGCATCCTATGAAGGGCCCATCGAGGCACTCGTTGCTGCCTCCTTACGAGCAGCAACCCCAACTGTCCTATTCGACTCTCTCGCCGACCTTCCCACCCAACATGCCCACTGGGGCAAATGTTGCCAAACTCCTCCCCATCCAACTCATCCCCCACAGTGCTGACACTGGATGCTGGCAGTGGGGCAGCCATCGCTGACCCTCTTCACATCTCCCTCCAGAATGTCCGTTCACTTGCGAACAAGGCCCTTGCCATCCATGAGCATGTCGTGGATGATTGCATCAACATCATGGCCCTGACGGAAAGTTGGTTGAGGGGTGATGACACCTTATCGTTAAATGAAGCCTCTCCGCCTGGCTATACCTTCCACCACTTGCTCCGCGCAGACTGCCATGGTGGTGGTGTGGCTCCCATCACCAAATCACACCTTGGTCTGTCCCCCTACTCCTCCGGCACTTTCTCCTCCTTTGAGCATCTCACCCTAGTCCATGCCTCTCGCCTCTCATTTTAAATTCTCTTTCTCTAACGCCCACCCAAGTATCATAAAAATGTTATTCCTACGATATCTTCACTGCTTTCCTTCCCCAGCCTCTGCACCGAACGACTTCTCATTCTCTGATTTCAACCTCCATCTCAATCCATCATGCTCTCGCCTCTGAATTCACTAGCCTCCTATCCTATCCATTCTTATCATTCTAATCGTAGACAGAGAATCACCTGCAACGGCTTCTCTTCCCACTCCCGCACCCTTACCTCTGCTGTTATGGTCACGGAAGGAGCGTTAACGCGGCCAGAAATCCTTCCACCACTTCATACAGTTCCCCAAAGGGAACAGTGTGGACACGTACGACGATGACCTCTGCTGTCCCCCAAGGATCGATCTTTGGTCCCCTCTTATTAATCATCTGCATGTTGCCCCTTGGCGACATCATCCGAATGTTTCCACATGTACGCTGATGACACCCAGCTCTACCTCACTACCACTTTTCTCGACCCCTCCACGGTCTCTAAATTGTCAGACTGCTTATCCGACATCCAGTTCTGGATGAGCAGAAATTTTCTCCAATGAAATATTGGGAAGACCAAAGCCAATGTTTTCGGTCCCCGCCACAAATTCCGTTCCCTCGCCACTGACTCCATCCCTCTCCCTAACATCTGTCTGATGCTGAACCACATTGTTCACAACCTTGGTGTCATATTTGACCCTCAACTGAGCACATATCCGCAGCATAACTAGGACCGCATATTCCCACCTCCGGAACATCGCCCATCTCCGCCCTTGCCTCAGCTCATCCGCTGCTGAATCCCTCATCCATGCCTTTGTTGCCTCTAGACTTGACTATTCCAACGCACTCCTGGCTGGCCTACCACATTCTACCCTCCGTAAACTGGAAGCGATCCAAACGCGGCTGCCCGTGTCCTAACTCGCACCATGCCCCGATCACCCATCACCCCTGTGCTCGCTGACCTACATTGGTTCCTGGTTAAGCAACGCCTCGATTTGAAAATTCACATCCTTGTTTTCAAATCCCTCCATGGCCTCGCCCCTCCCAATCCCTGGAATCTCCTCCAGCCCCACAACCCCCCGCGATATCTGTGCTCCTCTAATTCACCCCTCTTGAGCATCCCTGATTATAATTGCTCAACCATTGGTGGCTGTGCCTTCTGTTGCCCAGGCCCTGAGCTCTGGAATTCCCTGCCTAAACCTCTCCGCCTCGCTACCTCTCTTTCCTCCTTTAAGGCGTTCCTTAAAACCGACATCTTTGGCCAAGCTTTTGGTCACCTGCCCTAATTTCTTCTTCTGTGGCTCAGTGCCAAATTTTTTGCCTTATAAATATTCCTGTGAAGAGCCTTGAGACGTTTTACTACGTTAAAGGCGCTATATCAATATAAGTTGTTGTTGTTATTTATAAAGATACAGTGAGCTTCATTGCACTGTTGGGGCCTCTGGCAACTCCCAGCCAGTTCCCTTTTATTCAACACTTGCTGTTTAATTTTCTATCCACTTTTAAGAAAACTGATTTTCACACTGGTTTATAAAAGTTATTGAAAGAGTATTGATATCGACCTTGTTCCTTGGAGGATTTCAAAGACTGAATGTATCAACCTTGAAATCTTTGGTAGTATTCATTAAAGGATGTGTTTATTTGCAACACCTAAAGCTCTGATTGGTTCCCTTGGATGACAAGTCCTGATTGCTGATTGGTCCCCTTGGAGGACAAGACACACCCAGCAGTTTCTCTGGAATGTGTAATTAGATCCTCCCAGCCGACGTAATCAGTGACTTTGCAAAGTGTAATTCGAGCCATTCTGACTGCGAACTCCAGACAGAACAGAGCTCACTTGGAACAGACAGGGCTCACCCTCGCTGGTTAAGACCACCTCCCACCCCCCAAACAAGTTCCTGACCCCCACCCCACCCAACTTCCTGACCCCCTCCCCACCCCACCCAACTTCCTGACCTCCTCCCCACCCCACCCAACTTCCTGACCCCCTCCCCACCCCACCCCACCCAACTTCCTGACCTCCTCCCCTCCCCACCAAACTTCCTGACCCCCTCCCTACCCCGCCCAACTTCCTGACCCCCTCCCCACCCCACCCAACTTCCTGACCCCCTCCCCACCCCGCCCAACTTCCTGACCCCCTCCCCACCCCACCCAACTTCCTGACCTCCTCCCCACCCCACCCAACTTCCTGACCCCCTCCCCACCCCACCCAACTTCCTGACCTCCTCCCCACCCCACCCAACTTCCTGACCTCCTCCCCACCCTGCCCAACTTCCTGACCCCCTCCCCACCCCACCCAACTTCCTGACCTCCTCCTCACCCCACCCAACTTCCTGACCCCCTCCCCACCCCGCCCAACTTCCTGACCCCCTCCCCACCCCACCCAACTTCCTGACCTCCTCCTCACCCCACTCAACTTCCTGACCCCCTCCCCACCCCACCCAACTTCCTGACCTCCTCCTCACCCCACCCAACTTCCTGACCCCCTCCCCACCCCGCCCAACTTCCTGACTGATGTAAGCCCCCAAAGTGTGGACTGAGTGATATACACAGTCGACAACACTGGCTTGTTGTAAGAAAGACAGACCCAATAATTGAAGTAAAAACGGTTTATTCAGGCCTGGGGAGCTATGGCTCTTGCGTCCCAACACAAGGCTCCAACTCCACCGAATCTCTTGAGGTTCTCACAGTTATACAAAACTTAAGGCCCTGCCCTAAAGGCGGGGATAAGCTTATTAACATATACAGAATTATAGTTAAATTGTAATTATAAAACCATGACATTCCATTCTTCCAGTCGCTTACAAATCTCACATTTCGTTATCAGTTGGTCTTGTTACTTTCTCATGACCCGGGCCTCAATTTTATTACTTTACGATCGTCCATTTGCTGTTGTCAGATGGCTTGGTCTTTCTAAGTATTTCTCTAAGATAGTAGATCTTTCCAAAGCGGGCAATCCGCAGACTTTCTGTCTCTCTCTCTTGAATTATTTCTACAGAGCAAAAACACTTTAGTTAGTTAAAAGAATAGAACCCTATTGAGCTTCACACTTAACAAACCCTTAAGTGCAAAGGTGTCGACTCGCATGGCCGAACCCATATATCTCTCCCTCTTTCTAAGGGGTTGTTTTGACAGTTTTAATCTCTCCGCAGTTAACCCGTAGTCCTGTTTAAACCTTATCTGGGTTTATACAATTTTTACAGACTTCTATTGTTCAACTCAGAGCACAAATTAACCTATTCCCTCCATTTTATATATTGGTGTTATAGATGAATCCTGGTTTGTTTTACCTTATTAAATCCAATTTTTAATATCTTACTTCAGTCCCCCCTTTTGACCTTTGGACAATTGCTCCAAACAGGTCAACGTGTATTTCCACTTCCTGGTGTCTGCCAGAGCGTGCACTCCCTGGCCTTCTACCAGTTTAGGTTATACATGTATATATATATCTTATCAATTTGGAGGCCGACTTCCCCCTCTGTGGTATGGTGGTCTTTCCTTTACGGTGGTCTTTCCTTTCGGGTGGGCTTTCCTTTATGCACTCCGTCCGGTGTAACCATTCCCGGGGCCCCTTAGACCCTGCACTAATGGTTGAGGCTTTTCTGCTCAAGCCTGTCCCTCATTCCCACGTGGGGTGTGTGACGTGCCAATTCGAGACTGTCATCACACACCAGTCCTCATTCACCACCCTCCTTCTGCCACCCTCCTTCTGCCACCTCCATCTTACGGTTGGCCGGCCCGGTCATTAATTACCATGCCCAATTAATCCCACATAATTTCAGTCGCTTCCCATCGCGTCTTACACCATTTGCCTTGGAGAGGCAGGGGAGTTGTCCATTCTTAACATCGCTACCTGCCCCTCCTCAGGCTCTACTTCCTTCACCGCACCAATTTTGGCCTTACTCATTCTGGCACAAAGGCACTGGAGAAATAAAAATACACAATATATCAGAATAACAATCAAGAGGAATATCATTATGCCTTGTACCACCGAGGCGCCCAAAGTCCCCGACCATCCTGATCCCCAATTGTCAAAATATGAGGAAGTGGGTGAGTTTCCTCTAATGTTGTACTAATGTCTTTTTGTTGTTTCTTTAAGCCTTCTTCTATTTTATGATAGTACTTTAAAATTTCCTTTGTTTCCTGCCGTAACTTCTGCCAAGCTTCCTCTAACTTAGGAATTGCCTTGGGCTCTGGTATGACATAAGTTTCAACCCTTTTTAGTAAGTCTCATATTATCAAATGTCCAGGTTTTCCTATCTGTGTAGGTATCTTTAGACCAAAACAACGGTTTGGTTGGGGAATGGTATAAGCCATATCTTGATATTCATATTTCTGTTCAATTGTGGTGACGCAACAGGTCCCATTGTTCCTTGATGCTACCCAGGTCCGGTGTATCCCCTTGGGTGAACCTCGAGGGTGCAATTGGTAATTTTCGTAAATCCGTACTCGGATGTGTCTCCCTCGGTGGGGGGGTGTGTGCACACCCATGTCCTTCCCTTGTGGTGGCACCCGTCCACTACCACCCCCCTTTAGGTTTCATTCTTCTGTTTATTATCTTCATCCCTTTCCCAAAGCACCTTGGTAGGGACATCATGATTTTTAACCCACTTTCCCTTTGTACTTCTCCTATATTAATCACGTCGTATCGGAGTTGTCCCCCTTCTGGGAATTGTGGGATGGCCAGTACAAAGCCAATCATCTTAGTCCATGGGGTCAGACAATCGCCTGCCCAGTGTACTTGTCCCATTTTACATTCCTTACATAGGCTTTTATTTGTGTCAATCCAAGGTTCCAGATCCTTATTAGTAATCCAATCAGGGATCTGTTCATTATTTATTTGCCTCATGTTATGCTGAGCATTCGACAATAGCCATGAGCCCTATGTGGCACATATTAGTTCCTTATCGGTTTAGTGAGAAGCATTATTAAGTCTATCAATAATTGTATTGATTGTTTCTGCATGGGGGGCTACTATCTCTTCCACCCCCGACAATTGCATTATTGTTTGGTTTCCCTGCCAGTGTCAATTGCTGGCTATTTCCAGTAGCTTGTTTTAGTAACTTCTCTATTTTTGCTTATAATTCTTCTCCTCCTTCGTTTACTCCTTCTATGTCCAAGCTATTAACTGTTGCTAACCCGGCCGCATACCCTGCTCCGGTCGTTTCCAATACTCCCCGTTTCTTACATCTTTGTAAGATAGATTTTTTCCTCCTGTGGATCCTCTAATTGTTTTACCCACAGGGAGTTCCAGGTTTGTTTTGTATCTCAAAAGTACTCATATTAATGGCAAGCTTAGTAATTCTATGTGCTACACTAGAATACACCTCATCCTGTGTTCTCCTTATTACTAATCCCCCTCGATAATGGCAATACTTATATTTATCCCTAGAATCAAGGCGAGGACGCTCCATCTCATTCCGGACGTCCAATGTTCCTGTAATTACAAAAAGGGGGCTGGTCGTCACCAGCCAGTTAGAATTATTCTGCTCTTATCCATTTTATCAGTTCAAAATGCTGTACATCTGGTTCATTTCTTGTTCTGTGGCTCTGTCCCCAGACATACCTGAAGATGCAAACTATGGCATATAATATCATCATCATACACAGCCTATTATCATCATACACAGCCCTATCATTGATATATGTAGTAACTCCCCTTCCCATTCTTTATATCTTCTAGTATACTCCTCACTCTGTCAAAAAGGGCACCATCTCTGGTTTACTCATTGTCTTTCTTATATATTTTTAACTGGGTCCAGTGTTTCCACCTTCCTTTACCCGTTCCAGACCCATCTACATGAGCACATGTGTCATTATTCATTAATACTTCATAAGGTCCTGACCATCTGGGTGCTAGCCCTGGTTTGGCTGGTATTATTTCTGTTATCACTTTGCTATCTATTGCTAAGACCTCCTTCTGGTCGTCCCGTGTATCCTGTTCTCGATCCCGTATAATCTGTTGGTCTTTGGCCTCATGTCTCTAACTATCTGTCCAGATTTATCTTTGGGTAACCGGACAGCCTCCCAAGCAGTCTCCCGGCCGTTTGAGACGGTGCTGCAATTAGTTTATAAGATAACTTCCATTTATCAAATCCTAATTTTCCTTCTATCACTGTGGGGAAATATCAGCTTAACATTAAGAAACTTAAATTTAATAATGTCCAATATCTTTAAATTCTATTCAGTAATACTGAAGTTGTTACTTCGTGAACTCAAACAGCTGTCAGTGGAAAGGGTTAACTCCTTCGCAGGCTTTTGAAGGTGGAGCTAAACATTATTGCGTCACTTCACGCAACCCAAAAAACATCCCTGACTGAAAGACAGTTGTGGTTTCACACTTTGATTCAACATGAACATTTGGGCTTCATTGGTCAGATTCCCTCTCTCAGTTGATCGTTTAGCTGCCCATCCTCTTGTGTGCTTTAATTTATTATTACAGACTCTTTGGGTAGGAGAGAGGTTCCTACTAATTCTTTGATTATATTCTTGTCTCTTACGGGTCTTCTCCTGGTGTCATATATCCCTGCCTACTCCCGCTATCATGTAATCAGACACCACCCCAAAGGCATTCCGACTATCTATATAGGTTTACACATTTTCCTTTGGCTACCCCCCTTTGATCAAATCCTGTATAGGCTGGGCCATTTCTACTTTGTTTCCCGTGCCTGCCTGTTTGTTTGACTTATAATCTGGGGGCCAGTACACTTCATTCGCTTTAGGGTCGAATAAAGCTCCTACTTCTCGTAGTATATCTATCCCTAGGATTGTTCCTTCGGTGTTCTCGCACACCCACAACTGTGTAGGTATTATTATACATCCAATTTCTAGTAAGACTGTTTCGCCCTTATAAGCCCTGATTCTTCGTCCACCGATTCCTGCTATACTAACTGAAAGTTTCGTTCGGGGCAAGGGTAAGTCTGTCAATGAGATTGTGGCTCCTGTGTCTATTAACATTTTGCACTGTCGGCCCCCTACCAATGCATCAACAAACATCCTCGGATCCCCCTCCCCTCTCTGGCGCGGTCCCTTCCTGCTGCCATCCCTAGAAGCTTGCGAGCAATCAAAGCACGCAGCCCGTCCTAATGCCCCTCCCATCTGTTTTTGGGCATTTGTCTCTTCCCTTGTGTCACTATCTATCCTAGGTAGACTACTTCATCCTTCCCTACCTATACCTTTCTAAGGTTTAACTCTAGTCCCGCCTTCTATAAGGCTTCTAGTACCATAGTCAATTAAATATTGTAGAGGGACCTGCCACTATCGGATATTCTTGCGGAGTTGAGTTATCTTATTCAATTTGGACTACACCAATTTACATCAACCAGAATTTCACTGTGGCCACAATGAAAGTCTGGTTTTAATAGGTTAATTTACCTCATAACTTCAAGGTTAGATCTTAGACTGAAACTTAATCTTTCATTAAACAAACTTTTTGTTGCTCTTCTCAGGTTTTACACTTCAGCTTAATTTAAATTGTAATAGGTTTTTTTCATTCTGAGGGCACAATCTTATTTGCACATTCTTAAACTTCCAAAATCCCCGACAAGACAAAGGGGTTAAATGCTTTTACTTT
>NW_028225181.1:14054403-14198669 GCF_052327205.1 Somniosus microcephalus
GGGAGGAGGTCAGGAAGTTGGGTTGGGTGGGGAGGGGGTCAGGAAGTTGGGTGGGGTGGGGAGGGGGTCAGGAAGTTGGGCGGGGTGGGGAGGGGGTCAGGAAGTTGGGTGGGGTGGGGAGGGGTCAGGAAGTTGGGTGGGGTGGGGGGGTCAGGAAGTTGGGTGGGGTGGGGAGGGGGTCAGGAAGTTGGGTGGGGTGGGGAGGAGGTCAGGAAGTTGGGTGGGTGGGGAGGAGGTCAGGAAGTTGGGTGGGGTGGGGAGGAGGTCAGGAAGTTGGGTGAGGAGGGGAGGAGGTCAGGAAGTTGGGTGGGGTGGGGAGGAGGTCAGGAAGTTGGGTGGGGTGGGGAGGAGGTCAGGAAGTTGGGTGGGGTGGGGAGGGGGTCAGGAAGTTGGGCGGGGTGGGGAGGGGTCAGGAAGTTGGGCGGGGTGGGGAGGGGGTCAGGAAGTTGGGTGGGGAGGGGGTCAGGAAGTTGGGCGGGGTGGGGAGGGGGTCAGGAAGTTGGGTGGGGTGGGGAGGAGGTCAGGAAGTTGGGTGGGGTGGGGAGGGGTCAGGAAGTTGGGTGGGGGAGGAGGTCAGGAAGTTGGGTGGGGTGGGGAGGGGGTCAGGAAGTTGGGTGGGGTGGGGAGGGGGTCAGGAAGTTGGGCGGGGTGGGGAGGGGGTCAGGAAGTTGGGCGGGGTGGGGAGGGGGTCAGGAAGTTGGGCGGGGTGGGGAGGGGTCAGGAAGTTGGGTGGGGTGGGGAGGGGTCAGGAAGTTGGGTGGGGTGGGGAGGAGGTCAGGAAGTTGGGTGGGGTGGGGAGGGGGTCAGGAAGTTGGGTGGGGTGGGGAGGGGGTCAGGAAGTTGGGTGGGGTGGGGAGGAGGTCAGGAAGTTGGGTGGGGTGGGGAGGAGGTCAGGAAGTTGGGTGGGGTGGGGAGGGGTCAGGAAGTTGGGTGGGGAGGAGGTCAGGAAGTTGGGTGGGGTGGGGAGGGGGTCAGGAAGTTGGGTGGGGTGGGGAGGGGGTCAGGAAGTTGGGTGGGGTGGGGAGGGGGTCAGGAAGTTGGGTGAGGTGGGGAGGGGGTCAGGAAGTTGGGTGAGGTGGGGAGGGGGTCAGGAAGTTGGGTGAGGTGGGGAGGGGGTCAGGAAGTTGGGTGGGGTGGGGAGGAGGTCAGGAAGTTGGGTGGGATGGGGAGGGGGTCAGGAAGTTGGGTGAGGTGGGGAGGGGGTCAGGAAGTTGGGTGGGGTGGGGGGGTCAGGAAGTTGGGTGGGGTGGGGAGGGGGTCAGGAAGTTGGGTGGGGTGGGGAGGGGGTCAGGAAGTTGGGTGGGGTGGGGAGGGGGTCAGAAAGTTGAGTGGGGTGGGGAGGGGGTCAGGAAGTTGGGTGGGGTGGGGAGGGGGTCAGGAAGTTGGGTGGGGTGGGGAGGGGGTCAGGAAGTTGGGTGGGGTGGGGAGGGGGTCAGGAAGTTGGGTGGGGTGGGGAGGGGGTCAGGAAGTTGGGTGGGGTGGGGAGGGGGTCAGGAAGTTGGGTGAGGTGGGGAGGGGGTCAGGAAGTTGGGTGGGGTGGGGAGGGGGTCAGGAGGTTGGGTGGGGTGGGGAGGGGGTCAGAAGTTGGGTGGGGTGGGGAGGGGGTCAGGAAGTTGGGTGGGGTGGGGAGGGGGTCAGGAAGTTGGGTGGGGTGGGGAGGGGGTCAGGAAGTTGGGTGGGGTGGGGAGGGGGTCAGGAAGTTGGGTGGGGTGGGGAGGGGGTCAGGAAGTTGGGTGGGATGGGGAGGGGGTCAGGAAGTTGGGTGGGGTGGGGAGGGGGTCAGGAAGTTGGGTGAGGTGGGGAGGGGGTCAGGAAGTTGGGTGGGGTGGGGAGGGGGTCAGGAAGTTGGGTGGGGTGGGGAGGAGGTCAGGAAGTTGGGTGGGGTTGGGAGGGGGTCAGGAAGTTGGGTGGGGTGGGGAGGGGGTCAGGAAGTTGGGTGGGGTGGGGAGGGGGTCAGGAAGTTGGGTGGGGTGGGGAGGGGGTCAGGAAGTTGGGTGGGGTGGGGAGGGAGGTCAGGAAGTTGGGTGGGGTGGGGAGGGGGTCAGGAAGTTGGGTGGGGTGGGGAGGGGGTCAGGAAGTTGGGTGGGGATGGGGAGGGGGTCAGGAAGTTGGGTGGGATGGGGAGGGGGTCAGGAAGTTGGGTGGGGTGGGGAGGGGGTCAGGAAGTTGGGTGGGGTGGGGAGGGGGTCAGGAAGTTGGGTGGGGTGGGGAGGTGGTCAGGAAGTTGGGTGGGGTGGGGAGGGGGTCAGGAAGTTGGGGGTGGGAGGGGGAAGTGGGTGGGGGGAGGGGTCAGGAAGTTGGGTGGGGTGGGGAGGGGGTCAGGAAGTTGGGTGAGGTGGGGAGGGGGTCAGGAAGTTGGGTGGGATGGGGAGGGGGTCAGGAAGTTGGGTGGGGTGGGGAGGGGGTCAGGAAGTTGGGTGGGATGGGGAGGGGGTCAGGAAGTTGGGTGGGGAGGAGGTCAGGAAGTTGGGTGGGGTGGGGAGGGGGTCAGGAAGTTGGGTGGGGTGGGGAGGGGGTCAGGATGTTGGGTGGGGTGGGGAGGGGGTCAGGAAGTTGGGTGGGGTGGGGTGGGGGTCAGGAAGTTGGGTGGGGTGGGGAGGGGGTCAGGAAGTTGGGGGGTGGGGGGGGGAGTGGTGGGGGGGGGGTCAGAGTGGGGGGGGGAGGGGTCAGGAAGTTGGGTGGGGTGGGGGTCAGGAAGTTGGGTGGGGTGGGGAGGGGGTCAGGAAGTTGGGTGGGGTGGGGAGGGGTCAGGAAGTTGGGTGGGGTAGGGAGGGGGTCAGGAAGTTGGGTGGGATGGGGAGGGGGTCAGGAAGTTGGGTGGGGTAGGGAGGGGGTCAGGAAGTTGGGTGGGATGGGGAGGGGGTCAGGAAGTTGGGTGGGGTAGGGAGGGGGTCAGGAAGTTGGGCGGGGAGGGGGTCAGGAAGTTGGGTGGGGTGGGGAGGGGGTCAGGAAGTTGGGTGGGGTGGGGAGGGGGTCAGGAAGTTGGGTGGGGTGGGGAGGGGTCAGGAAGTTGGGTGGGATGGGGAGGGGGTCAGGAAGTTGGGTGGGGTAGGGAGGGGGTAAGGAAGTTGGGTGGGATGGGGAGGGGGTCAGGAAGTTGGGTGGGGTAGGGAGGGGGTCAGGAAGTTGGGTGGGATGGGGAGGGGGTCAGGAAGTTGGGTGGGGTAGGGAGGGGGTCAGGAAGTTGGGCGGGGAGGGGGTCAGGAACTTGTTTGGGGGGTGGGAGATGGTCTTAACCCGCGAGGGTGAGCCCTGTCTGTTCCAAGTGAGCTCTGTTCTGTCTGGAGTTCGCAGTCAGAATGGCTCGAATTACACTTTGCAAAGTAACTGATTACGTCGGCTGGGAGGATCTAATTACACATTCCAGAGAAACTGCTGGGTGTGTCTTGTCCTCCAAGGGGACCAATCAGCAATCAGGACTTGTCATCCAAGGGAACCAATCAGAGCTTTAGGTGTTGCAAATAAACACATCCTTTAATGAATACTAGCAAAGATTTCAAGGTTGATGCATTCAGTCTTTGAAATCCTCCAAGGAACAAGGTAGATATCAATCCTCTTTCAATAACTTTTATAAACCAGTGTGGAAATCAGTTTTCTTAAAAGTGGATAGAAAATTGAACAGCAAGTGTTGAATAAAAGGGAACTGGCTGGGAGTTGCCAGGGGCCCCAACAGTGCAATGAAGCTCACTGTATCTTTATAAATAACAACAACTTATATTGATATAGCGCCTTTAACGTAGTAAAACGTCCCAAGGCTCTTCACAGGAATATTTATAAGGCAAAAAATTTGGCACTGAGCCACAGAAGAAGAAATTAGGGCAGGTGACCAAAAGCTTGGCCAAAGACGTCGGTTTTAAGGAACGCCTTAAAGGAGGAAAGAGAGGTAGCGAGGCAGAGAGGTTTAGGCAGGGAATTCCAGAGCTCAGGGCCTGGGCAACAGAAGGCACAGCCACCAATGGTTGAGCAATTATAATCAGGGATGCTCAAGAGGGGTGAATTAGAGGAGCACAGATATCGCGGGGGGTTGTGGGGCTGAAGGAGATTCCAGGGATTGGGAGAGGTGAGGCCACGGAGGGATTTGAAAACAAGGATGTGAATTTTCAAATCGAGGCGTTGCTTAACCAGGAACGAATGTAGGTCAGCGAGCACAGGGGTGATGGGTGATCGGGGCATGGTGCGAGTTAGGACACGGGCAGCCGCGTTTGGATCGCTTCCAGTTTACGGAGGGTAGAATGTGGTAGGCCAGCCAGGAGTGCGTTGGAATAGTCAAGTCTAGAGGTAACAAAGGCATGGATGAGGGATTCAGCAGCGGATGAGCTGAGGCAAGGGCGGAGATGGGCGATGTTCCGGAGGTGGGAATATGCGGTCCTAGTTATGCTGCGGATATGTGCTCAGTTGAGGGTCAAATATGACACCAAGGTTGTGAACAATGTGGTTCAGCCTCAGACAGATGTTAGGGAGAGGGATGGAGTCAGTGGCGAGGGAACGGAATTTGTGGTGGGGACCGAAAACATTGGCTTTGGTCTTCCCAATATTTCATTGGAGAAAATTTCTGCTCATCCAGAACTGGATGTCGGATAAGCAGTCTGACAATTTAGAGACCGTGCAGGGGTCGAGAGAAGTGGTAGTGAGGTAGAGCTGGGTGTCATCAGCGTACATGTGGAAACATTCGGATGATGTCGCCAAGGGGCAACATGCAGATGATTAATAAGAGGGGACCAAAGATCGATCCTTGGGGGACAGCAGAGGTCATCGTCGTACGTGTCTTCACACTGTTCCCTTTGGGGAACTGTATGAAGTGGTGGAAGGATTTCTGGCCACGTTAACGCTCCTTCCGTGACCGTAACAGCAGAGGTAAGGGTGCGGGAGTGGGAAGAGAAGCCGTTGCAGGTGATTCTCTGTCTACGATTAGAATGATAAGAATGGATAGGATAGGAGGCTAGTGAATTCAGAGGCGAGAGCATGATGGATTGAGATGGAGGTTGAAATCAGAGAATGAGAAGTCGTTCGGTGCAGAGGCTGGGGAAGGAAAGCAGTGAAGATATCGTGGGAATAACATTTTTATGATACTTGGGTGGGCGTTAGAGAAAGAGAATTTAAAATGAGAGGTGAGAGGCATGGACTAGGGTGAGATGCTCAAAGGAGGAGAAAGTGCCGGAGGAGTAGGGGGACAGACCAAGGTGTGATTTGGTGATGGGAGCCACACCACCACCAAGGCAGTCCGCGCGGAGCAAGTGGTGGAAGGTATAGCCAGGCGGGGAGGCTTCATTTAACGATAAGGTGTCATCACCCCTCAACCAACTTTCCGTCAGGGCCATGATGTTGATGCAATCATCCACGACATGCTCATGGATGGCAAGGGCCTTGTTCGCAAGTGAACGGACATTCTGGAGGGAGATGTGAAGAGGGTCAGCGATGGCTGCCCCACTGCCAGCATCCAGTGTCAGCACTGTGGGGGATGAGTTGGATGGGGAGGAGTTTGGCAACATTTGCCCCAGTGGGCATGTTGGGTGGGAAGGTCGGCGAGAGAGTCGAATAGGACAGTTGGGGTTGCTGCTCGTAAGGAGGCAGCAACGAGTGCCTCGATGGGCCCTTCATAGGATGCCAAGAGAGGCACAGAGGGAATCTGTAAGCTTATCTAAGAAGGAAACAAACCTGGGATGGCAGCAGAGAGTAGGAAGGTCGAAGAGTAATGAAGGATTGGGGTAGGGATTTGGGACGGCAGTGTATCCGAAAGGAGAGATGAAAGGGGGCATGACGACAGGAGAGAGCGGTCAGGGAGGGACAGAGAGCAAAGGAAAAGAGGGGGAGAAAGTGGAAATGTACTGAATGGCTCGGGTCCGGAGCGGTAGCCAAAGTGCACACATGAATGGACACGGGAAAAGCTCAGGTTACAGAGACCTGTTTAAATGTAGTAATTAATGGGATACATATTTCCTGGTAGCAGGGAATGCTCAATTATTCAACTTGAACTACTCCAAGTAAGTTTTCTAATAACAATTGGCCCAGAAATTCGGGTCTCCATGGGTGAGTACGCATGGGGAACTCACCCGTAAGCCCAATGGAAGTGCCGGTTTCCTGCATGCACTGCGCAGGCGCGGGGAACCGGCACTTCCGTTCCCCTGAAAGAAGGGGTTCAGAGTTCGAACGCGTGCGCCGGAGTGGCTGCGCATGCACATTGAACTTACGTTTTTTTTTGCAGGTTTTCCCGGGAGGGTAAATCTCCAAAAGTTAGACAAGTAAAAAGCAGTCGCAAGGCCTGCTTTTTACAAGGTAAGTGGTGAATTAATTAAAATTTAAACATTTTTTCCGCAGGTTTATTATTTTTAAATACTTTAAAAAGGGGGGTAGAGAGAAAGCAGGGAATTATAGACCAGTAAGCCTTACATCGGTTGTGGGCAAAATGCTAGAGTCCATTATTAAGGATAAAATAGCGGAGCACTTGACAAATGGGGAAAGGATCGGACAGAGTCAACATGGATTTACAAAGGGTAAATCGTGTTTGACTAATCTGCTGGAATTTTTTGAGGAGGTAACTGGTAGAATAGATGGGGGAGAGCCAGTGGATGTGGTGTACCTTGACTTCCAGAAAGCCTTCGATAAGGTTCCACACAAAAGATTATCATGCAAAATTAAGGCTCATGGGATTGGGGGCAAAGTATTAACGTGGATAGAGAACTGGCTGGCGGATAGAAAACAGAGAGTTGGAATAAACGGCTCGTTTTCGGAGTGGCAGGCAGTGACCAGCGGGGTGCCGCAAGGATCTGTCCTGGGACCCCAGCTGTTCACAATATATATAAATGATCTGGATCAGGGAATTGGATGCAATATTTCCAAATTCGCTGACGACACTAAACTAGGAGGAGGGGTGGGCTCTGATGAGGATGTCAGGAGGCTACAGTGTGATTTGGACAGGTTGGGGGAATGGGCGGATACGTGGCAGATGCACTATAATGTGGATAAATGCGAGGTTATCCACTTTGGGGGTAAAAACAGGAGGGTAGATTATTATCTAAATGGCAATAGATTGGGAGATGGGGAAGTGCAGAGGGACCTGGGTGTTCTTGTGCACCAGTCACTGAAGGAGAGCATGCAGGTGCAACAGGCGATTAAGAAGGCAAATGGTATGTTGGCCTTCATATCAAGGGGGTTCGAGTATAGGAATAGGGATACCTTACTACAGCTGTACAAGGTGCTGGTGAGACCGCATCTGGAGTATTGTGTACAGTTTTGGTCGCCCCATCTGCGGAAGGATGTTCTTGCCATGGAAAGAGTGCAACGGCGATTCACCAGGCTGATACCTGGAATGGCGGGAATGACCTACGAAGAGAGATTAAATAGTTTGGGCTTGTACTCACTGGAGTTTAGAAGATTGAGAGGGGATCTCATCGAAACATATAAAATTATGGCAGGCCTGGACAGGCTGAATTCAGAGAGAATGTTTCCAATGGCCGGGGAGCACAGAACCAGGGGCCACAGTCTAAAAATAGCGGGCAAATCATTTAAAACAGAGATGAGGAAGAATTTCTTCACTCAAAGAGTGGTGAGCCTGTGGAATTCCCTGCCACAGAGGGCTGTGAAGGCTAATTCAATAAATATTTTCAAGAGAGAATTGGATATATTTCTGAAGGCTAAGGGGATTAAGGGTTACGGAGAAAAGGCGGGGACGGGGTACTGAACTGGTAAGATCAGCTATGATCTCAGACGAAGATCAGCCATGATCTCATTGAATGGCGGAGCAGGCTCGAAGGGCCGAATGGCCTACTCCTGTTCCTATCTCTATGTAAAGGTAAGTTTATTTTTAGCCCCGTTGAAAATAAAATAATTTTTTTCAAAAATTTAAATTTTTGTTTAAAATAGTTATTTCATGTAATTTATAGTTTATTTAAAAATTGTGATGTAAAAAAAACATTTATTTGAAGATTTAGTGATGTTTTGGGGCTTGTAGTATTTATAAGTTTGACAGCCCTTCCTGTCAAACTTATGAATGAAGCATTCCCTGCTCCAATTGGCTCCCCATGGCCCACGTGATCCCAGGAGACGCACCGAACTAACTGCGCCCCTGGGATACGCAGGCACTGCGCGCCGGCAGTTGCAGGAGGCCCAGGATCGGAATCCCACGGGGGCCCACAGCTCAACGGCCGGCGCGTCAGGTAAGTGCAGGTCGGGGGCTTACACCCGCGGGAAGTGTGTGGGGGGACAATGTCTCAGTGGGGTGGGGGTGTAACACTGCCTCGGCCGGCAGATTGGTGTTAGAAAATATCACTTTGGAGGCAATACATGAAAACCTCACTAGATGTGGAGGGGTGGGGGGTGGGGCAATACTTCTGTCTCCGAAAATGTGATAACCTCAATCAGCCTCGGCTCAGTATTTAGCTCTCTCACCTCGGAGTCAGAGGTTGTGGGTTCATGTCCCACTCCAGAGACTTGAGAACATAATCCAGGCTGACACTGCAGTGCTGTACTGAGCGAGTGCTGCACTGTCAGAGGTGTCATCTTTCAAACCGGGCTAAACTGTGTCCTTGTCAGCCTGTTAAGTTGGACAAGAACAATCTCATTACCAGACCATTTATCTGATTGCTGTTTGTGGGATCTTGCTGTGTGTGGAACCTGTGCTGCTGAATTTGCGAACAGAACGACAGCGATCGCTCTTCTCAAAGTGACTCGATGTAAAGGACTTTGGGCCATCCCGAGTACATCCAACGCTCGATATGAGAGCAATTCTTTCTTCAGCTGGAAAGTAGGACGATGATTTTTAAGGGGGCAGTTCCTGACCTCAGAGCCTATTCTACTGTGGATAACAACCATTGTCTGAGAGACAACAGTGAGACCAACTGAGGATCATTGACACACCAAAGAGTCACTGTATCGGGATCAGGAGGGGAGACACTTGCTGAATTCATCCCTTCCCAGTCCAAGAGTACTGAGGGCAACTATCCCACCTCACCCACTGTCCAGGTAGGGAAACTGGGAACCGTTAAAGCAGATACAAAACTTAGTTGCACCTCAAGCTTCCATCTACTCTCTATCCTCTGTTAGAACATAAAAGTCACAAGGCAGTCAATTATCATAGAACCATACTGCACAGCAGGAGGCCATTTGGGCCATCATGTCTGTGCTGGCTCTTTGCAGAGTTATCCGATTAGTACCACTTCCCTGCTCTTTCCCCATAGCCTGCAATGTTTTCCTTTTCAAGTATATGTCCAATTCTCTTCTGAAAGTTATTATTGAAGCTGCTGCCAGCACCCTTTCAGGCAGTCCGTTGCAGATCATAACAACTCACTGCGTCAAAAGATTTTACCTCATCTGCCCTGACTTTTTATCTTTGGCCTCTGGTTACTGACCCTCCTGCCAGTGGAAACAGTTTCTCTCTATCTACTCTTATCAAAACCCCACATCATTTTGAACACCTCTATTAAAAATGCCCTTAACCTGCTCTGCTCTAAGGAGAACAACCCCAGCTTCTTTAGTCTCTATACATAACATAAGATCATAAGAGTTCTGACGAAGGGTCATCGACCTGAAACGTTAACTCTGTTTCTCGCTCCACACATGCTGTCTGACCTGCTGAGTATTGCCAGCATTTTCTGTTTTTATGTTATATTATATAAGAACAATAAGAATTAGGAGCAGGAGTCGGCCATACGGCCCCTCGAGCCTTCTCCACCATTCAATAAGATCATGACTGATCTTCAACCTCAACTCCACTTTCCCGCCCGATCTCCATATCCCTTGATTCCCCTAGATTCCAAAAGTCTATCTATCTCAGCATTGAATATACTCAATGACTCAGCATCCATAGCCCTTTGGGGCAGAGAATTCTAAAGGTTCACAACTCCCTGAGTGAAGAAATTCCTCCTCATCTCAGTCTTAAATGGCCAACCCCTTATGCTGAGACTATGCCCCCTAGTTCTCGACTGTCCAGCCAGGGGAAGCAGCCTCTCAGTCTACCCTACAATCGCCCTCAGAATCTTATATGTTTCAATGCGATCACCCCTCATTCTTCTAAACTCCAGTGTATGGGCTCAATCTACTCAATCTCTCCTCATAGGATAACCCGCTCATCCCAGGAATCAATCTAGTGAACCTTTGTTGCACCGCCTCTAAGGCAAGTATATCCTTCCTCAGATAAGGTGACCAAAACTGTGCACAGTACTCCAGGTGTGGTCTCACCAAAGCCCTGCACAATTGTAGCGAGACTTCCTTAATCTTGTCCTACAGCCCCCTTGCAATAAAGACCGTCTTGCCATTTGCCATCCTAATGTCTTGCTGTACCTGCTTGCTAACTCTGTGCTTCCTGTATGAGGACACCTAAATCTTTCTGAACACCAACATTTAATAGTTTCTCACCATTTAAAATATATTCTGTTTTTCTATTCTTCCTACCAAACTGAATAACCTCAGATTTCCTCACATTATACTCCATCTGCCACCTTATTGCCCACTCACTTAACCTGTCTATACCCCTTTACAGGCTCTTTGTGCCCTCCTCACAGCTCACTTTCCCACCTAGTTTTGTAACGTCAGCAAACCTGGATACATTACACTCGGTCCCTTCATCTAAGTTATTAATATAAATTGTGAATAACTGAGGCCCAAGTACTGATCCTTGGGGCACCCCACTAGTTACAGCCTGCCAACCCGAAAATGATGAGTTTATCCCTACTCTCTCTTTTCTGTCCGTCAAACAATCCTCTATCCATGCTGATAAATTACCCTCAACCGCATGAACTTGGATAGAGAACTGGTTGGCAGATAGAAAGCAAAGAGTTGGAATAAACGGGTCTTTTTCCAAGTGGCAGGCAGTGACTAGTGGGGTACGGCAGGGATCGGTCCTGGGACCCCAGCTATGCACAATATATATTAATGATCTAGACAAGGGAATGAGATGTAATATCTCCAAGTTTGCAGATGACACAAAGCTGGGTGGGCGTGTGTGCTGTGAGGAGGATGCCGAGAAACTACAGGATGATTTGGACAGGTTGGGTGATTGGGCAGAAGCATGGCAGATGCAATATAACGTGGATAAATGTGAGGTTATCCACTTTGGTGTCAAAAACAGGAAGGCAGATTATTATCTGAATGGCAATAGATTGGGAGAAGGGGAAGTGCAACGAGACCTGGGTGTCCTTGTGCACCAGTCGCTAAAGGTAAGCATGCAGGTGCAGCAGGCGGTTAAGAAGGCAAATGGTATGTTGGCCTTCATAGCGAGAGGGTTTGAGTACAGGAACAAGGATGTCTTGCTACAGTTGTACAGGGCCTTGGTGAGGCCACACCTTGAGTATTGTGTGCCGTTTTGGTCGCCTTATCTGAGGAAGGATGTTCTTGCCATGGAGGGAGTGCAGCAAAGATTCACCAGGCTGATACCTGGGATGGCAGGAATGACGTATGAGGAGAGATTGGGTCGACTGGGCTTGTACTCGCTGGAGTTTAGAAGAATGAGGGGGGATCTCATTGAAACTTATAAAATTCTGGCAGGACTGGACAGACTAGATGCAGGAAGGATGTTCCCGGTGGTCGGGGAGTCCAGAACCAGGGGTCACAGTCTAAGGATAAGGGGTAGGCCTATTAGGATGAAATGAGGAGGAATTTCTTCACCCAGAGAGTGGTGAACCTGTGGAATTCTCTACCACAGAAGGCAGTAGAGGCCAATTCATTAAATATATTCAAGAAGGAGTTGGATATATTTCTTAAGGCTAAAGGGATCAAGGGGGGTGGGGAGAAAGCAGGGACCGGGTACTGAACTTGGATGATCAGCCATGATCGCATTGAATGGCGGAGTAGCCTCGAGGGGCCGAATGGCCTACTCCTGCTCCTATCTTCTATGTTTAACCCTTATCTTGCATAACAACCTTTTATGTGGCACCTTATCGAATGCCTTTTGGAAATCCAAATTTACTATCTACCCTGCGAGTTACATCCTCAAAATACTCTAATAAATTTGTTAAACACAATTTCTCTTTCATAAAACCATGTTGACTCTGCCTAATGATATTACGATTTTCTAAATGCCCTGTTACCACTTACTTAATAATGGATTCCAGCATTTTCTCGACAATTGATGTCAAGCTAATTGGACGGTAGTTCTATGTTTTCTCTCTCCCTCCTTTCTTGAATAGCGGTGTTACATTTGCTACCTTCCAATCCGCTGGGACTGTTCTAGAATCTGGGGAATTTTGGAAAATCACAACTAATGCACCCACTATCTCTGCAGTTATCTCTTGTAGAACCCGAGGATGTAGGGGTCCAGGGGATGTGTTGGCTTTTAGTCCCATTATTTTCTCAAGTACTTTTTCTCTACTGTTCTTAATCATTTCCCTTCCTTTCATTTGCCCCTTGGTGCCCCACTACTTTTGGTATGTTTTTTGTCTTCTCCTGTGAAAACAGATACAAAATATTTGTTTAAGGTCTCTGCCATTTCCTTATTCCCCATTATAATTTCTCCTGTCTCAGCTTCTAAGGGATCAATGCTTACTTTTGCTACTCTCTTCCGTTCTACATACTTGTAGATACTCTTACAATCTGTTCTTATATTTCTTGATACTTTACTCTCCTATTCTATTTTGTCCCTTTTTATCAATGTTTTGGTCATTCTTTGATGGTCTCTAAAGCTTATTACTATTCTTTGTAACATTATAAGCCTCTTTTAATCCAATACTATCCTTAACTTCTTCAGTTAGCCAAGGATGGATCAATTTTCAACAGGAGTTTTTAATTCTCAAAGGAATGTATATTCACTGAGAATAATGGAATATGTTTTTAAATGTTTGCCACTGTTTATCTACCATCATATCTTCTAATCTAATTTTCCAATCTACCATAGCCAATACACCACTCATACCTAAATAATTGGCTTTATTTAAGTTTAAGACACTAGTTCAGACATAAGTATTTCGCTCTCAAGCCCAATGTGATATTCTAACATATTATGATCACTCTTTCCCAGAGGATCCTTTTACTATGAGATAACTGAAGTCTCCCATCCCTGGTATGATTCACACAGATTTGGACACAATACTCTAGCTGAGGCCTAAACAGTGATTTATAAAGGTTTACCATAATTTCCTTGCGTTGGTACTCCATGCCTCTATTGATAAAGCCTAGGGTCCCAAATGATTATTAATAGCCTTAACAATATGCCCTGCCACCGTCAAACATTTGAGTATGTGAATCCCAAGGTGTCTGTTCCTGCACCCACTTTAAAATGTTATCATTTAATTTATGTTGCCTCTCCTCAGTTTTCCTTTCAAAATGCATCACTTCACACTGTTCTGCATTAAATTTCATCTGCCATGTAACTTCCTATTTCATTAGTCTATCTACATCTTCCTGAAAACTTCTACTATCCTTTTCACTGTTTACTACTATGGCCTCAGTGGTGTGAGAGGATTTTTCTCTCAGCACTGACACTATCAGCTGTGGGGAAGGTGCTGTGAACTTTGATACACCTTTGGTCTCAGTGGGGTGAATTGCAATTGTTTCCTCTGTGGTGGTGTTTGGTGGGTTCCAGTCAGATAGAAGCATGTTTGCTTTCTCGCTTCCTGATTGTGGTGAGTCATGTTCGGGTAGTTCCGTGGCTGCTCCCAGCCCTACAATAAACACACCCAGTAATCCATTCTTCATTTGTGAACAAGCTTTGTGTCATCTGCAAACATTGAAATTATGCCCCCAATTGTCAAAGTCCAGATCATAAATATGTATCAGAAAGAGCAGGGGTCCTAATACTGACCCCTGGGGGATACCACTGTATACTTCCCTCTAGTCTCAAACAAAAATTCAGCACTACTCTTTGCTTTCTGTCTCATGGCCAATTTTGAATCAACGCTAACATTCCCCCTTTGATCACATGGGCTTCAATTTTGCTGACAAGTCTATTACGTCGCACTTTATCAAACACCTTTGAGAGTATAACAGAAAACAAATGATACTTTGGCTACAGTTCCCTATTTTGATCAGAATCCTTACATTTTGGTTCTTGTTTTGCCACCAACATTGTGGTCCATTTGATACCGAGTTCCTTGGCATATTCATCACCATACCAGACCAGCAGCTCGCACCGAGGAGGAACAGGCTTGCAAGTCCTGTAATAAATTTTGCCGCAGTGCTGAAAGGCTACAAGGTTCTGCTCCTCCTCCTTTCTGGCACAGTTAACAAACCTGGAACATAACATACAAATATTTAAGTGGCCAAAAATAAGTTAAAATTGTAAAATGAATACAGAATGTAAAGCATATTAGTATAGCGAGTTAGAATGAGAACATGTCCCCAGCCATGGACAAATTTCAATTTCAAACATACTGTCAGGAGAGGACACTCAGTGGGGACCAATCACTTCAGTGTAGATACGAAAGATAATGGCCCCAATATTTCTAAGGAGGGAGTGTCTGACGGGGGGTGGGAGAGGTGCAGCAATTCAGAAATACGGGTTTCCCGGAGTTCATACTGAATATAATGCCTAGAGCTGATTAAAAAATTTGGCTCGTTTTCCCAGCCACAGCCACCCAGAATGAAAGGCTGACTGGCTGTTGGGTGGGATATTGTACTGGACGGATCAAATGAAATGGGACAAATGATCTTCTTCATCCATTACTATCTTGTGATCCTCACAATATGGTATCAGTCTTCCCTCACCTCATCCAATTTGATGTAGATTCATCCTTCGCATCAATGTATTCAAAATCCCTGTTGGATTTGCTGATCTGCAGAAAAGTATTTTGATAAAAAGAATGGAATAATAAAAATTTTAAAAGCAACTTTATCTTTATATTAGACTGTCATAAGGCTTAACACGTATTGCAAGATTCTATTACATCGCCTCCCACGTCTTTGAGTAAAAATTGACCTTCCTCTTACCTGTGTTCTGTGATTATACCTTTTTATCCCAGTGCCCAGTTCAACACGATGGCTGGGACTGAAATGATGCAGCATAGGAGCTCGAAAAATAGTATAATGGTGCTGAACAGTTTCAGGAAGCTTTGTAAAGTCAGGAAAGGTCCCTGAATTACTGTATCGTCAGAGCGCCCAGGATTTGGCAACTACTGTTCAATACATTCTGAAACTAGGAATGATGAGAGTTTGTTGAGGTGATGCCTGACTCACCTTTGTTCATAAATACAATGACAGCAGGCTCTGGGAATCTCCTGGAACTGCTTTAATAGGATAATACCTGAATTAGAGCAGCAGGACTAAATTAATCAGAAGATGAACAAAGTACAAGGGACTGGAATGTAGGCTCATTCTTAGTTGACCTTGGCTCAGTACAAAGCCATTGGATTAAAATGATAACAGCTACAAGGTCACCCAATACCAACAGGCTCTATTCCTCAAAAACAGGAGTGGGGAATCAAGCTAAGAATGCAATAGACAGAGGCCTAGAAATTGGATAAGGCCCAAAAACAGGTGCGGGCAGCACGATGTGCCCACGCCCGTTCAAAGTAGTGCAGGCAGCACATAAAATTCATGCTGCCTGTTCATTATAATGATCGTAGCGCTGAAATGTGCTGCTGATTGTCTTAGTGCTGATTCGGAGGGCCAATATTGGGTGGAGTCTAGTGGCCAATAAAGTTTGTTCAAGGCTCTAATACAGGGGAAGTGCTTTTTTGCACAAACACCTCATTGTCATTGTGGAGAAAACCATGGCCCAATAGCCAAGAAAAAGGGCAAGGAGATTTTCTGATGTGGCACTGGAGGCCTTGATCCTGGAGGTTCTATGACATCCACAGGTCCTCTACCAACAGGGGGCAGGAGGCCCACGGACACAAGAAGGCTGTGGGTGGAGACTGCTGAAGCTGTCAGTATGATGAGTGTTGTCTGCAGAACCTGGATCCAGTGCTGCAAAATGTTTAGTGACCTCACACGACTGGTCAAGGTGAGTAAATGCATCTTCAAATACCATATCCCACTATCTGTGCCATGAATCGCAAACACTGTTCAATGCACCACACCCCCATCAGTCACCTACCAACAATCTCTAGCCAGCACCACTCATACCTCACACACTTACCACTGCTGCAAGACTTACACCCACATCTCACACCTTGCACAAATTTCCAGCTATTCAACCATGGCAGGCACATCACCCAAACATATTGTACCACACTCACTGACACTTCCTTTCTCTTGCAGGCCAACTTGCCGCACAACCTCCGGGAGCACCAGCAGATGGGTGAAGGGTCATCGGGTGGCAGTTCTGTCAACAAGGGCAAACGGCGATGACGAAGTCCAGCACCGCCTTCAGTGTGCCAGTGCAGCCTTCGGTCGCCTCAGGAAGAGAGTGTTTGAAGACCAGGACCTCAAACCCGGCACCAAGCTCATGGTCTACAGAGCAGTAGTGATACCCATCCTCCTGTATACCTCAGAGATATGGACCATTTACAGCAGGCACCTTAAATCACTGGAGAGGTACCACCAATGCTGCCTCTGCAAGATCCTGCAAATCCATTGGCAGGATAGGTGCAGCAACGTTAGTGTTCTCGCTTAGGCCAACATCCCCAGCATCGAAGCTTTGACCACGCTCGATCAGCTCCAATGGACAGGTCACATCGTCCACATGCCCGATACGAGACTCCCAAAACAAGCGCTCTACTCGGAGCTCCGACGCGGCAAGAGAGCCCCAGGCGGGCAGAGGAAATGCTTCGAGGACACCCTCAAAGTCTCCTTGAAAAAGTGCAATGTCCCCACCGACAGCTGGGAATCCTTGGCCCAAGACCACACAAAATGGAGGAGACGCATCCGGGAAGGTGCTGAACACCTAGAATCTCTTCGCCAGGAGCAAGCGGCAGCCAAGCGCAAGCAACGCAAGGAGTCTACGTCAACCCAAGCATCCCACCCACCTGCCCGCCCCTGCAACCACCATCTGCCCCACCTGTGACAGAGACTGTCGGTCCTGCATTGGACTGATCAGTCACCTGAGAACTCATGTTTAATGTGGAAGCAAGTCATCCTCGGTTCCCAGGGACTGCCTAAGAAGTAAGAAGAAGGGCAAGTCAGAATTGAGAACCTCATGGACTTGAGGGAAGTAGTGCTCGCAATAATTGTTGGGGCAGTGACAGAGTCCGTGGAGTGCGGGGAAGTGAAAAACATTGCTGATGATGACGGTATGCTTATACCTAATCCTTCTTCTCTCAGCCCACTATCCCTCATCCCACAATCTCTTTTCACTTGCACGCTGCTGATGGTGTATGCATGGATATCTGGCTTTCCCTCCTACCTCAACACAACCCGACCCTTGTGCATTTCTCCTTTCAGATACCCAAGCACTTTCAGCAGCCCAGCCTGACTCTGAAGTTCTGGAGGAGGAGAGTAATGGAGGAGAAGCAAATGGCACTGTAAAGTAGCAGAAGTGCCAGGAGGTGGGAAGATGTGCTGCTTCGGGTCCCGTCTCCTGGAGGCGGGAAAGGCATTAAATACTTTTAACTGCCTGTTAACAGGCAGAAGAAAGGATTAGTGCCATTTTACCTTCACAGCTGAAGGCTTCCCGACCTCGGAGAACCCCGCCGGGTTGGAGGTGACGTGGAGGAGGTCTTCGGCAGTCGGAGGTACCTGGAAATATGATGTAGAGGTGAGTGATGGGTGCAAGTGTGGAGTGGTAAGTATGTAAGGTGAGTGACAAGTGTAAAAAAATAGTCACTTACCTTGTTTTCTTCCTACAGCCTTCATCCTCTCTGGATCGGGAGACCCGACATCCTCCTTGTCGATTTCACAGACTGGCTGTTGGATCCTCCGAACCAACAGCCATGTGAAATCGACAAATTGAAAGGTTTGATGAGTCCTGAACACAAGCACTCATCAAACTACAGAGAATGTCAGTGTTTGACAGCCTCACAGAGCTGTCAAACACTGACAATTCTTCTTTCAAGTCTTGACAGACAGAGCACGTCATCGTCAGACGTGCTGTCAGTGACTTCCTCGCTAATTGGCCTGCTGAGCCAGCAGGGCGGGCTTAACAAGGTCAATCAGGGGAAAATCCCTCTGGTTGGTCAGACGAGGGTAGAGACGGGACATTGACACAAGCAACAGTCCCGCCTCCAACTTGTCTCCATTGAGAAAATCCAGCCCATTGATGTGACGATCTGTCTCATCTAACTATCTGGGGCATGCGCAGGCAACGGCAGCACTACCGACCTCGCAAAATGGCGGCCACCGCAGGACCCACCGAAAGCAAGGCAGCCACCATTTCTCAGCAAAACCAGTCTGACCGGCCAGCGCTGAGACTTCAGAATTCGCGGTCACGGAGTTCAATAATTGCCTCAGCTGGCAGGGGGGTGGGGAGGAATTCTAGTGAGGGATTTTGTTTCAGAGTGTGAACATGCTGCCTCAGCTGGGGGCGGGGTGGGTGGCAGAGTTTTTATAAATAGTTGGGAGTCTGCTATGGCCTCAGTGGTGTGAGAGGATTTTTCTCTCAGCACTGGCACTATCAGCTGTGGGGAAGGCACTGTGAACTTTGATACACCTTTGGACTCAGTGGGGTGAATTGCAATTGTTTCCTCTGTGGTGGTGTTTGGTGGGTTCCAGTCAGATAGAAGCATGTTTGCTTTCTCGCTTCCTGATTGTGGTGAGTCATGTTCGGGTAGTTCCGTGGCTGCTCCCAGCCCTACAATAAACACACCCAGTAATCCATTCTTCATTTGTGAACATTTCCATGAGTTGACAGGCTAAGTGAACACAAGAGGCCTCACAGCAAAGACTAATTCTGTCTTCACTCGCTGTCTACTTACCAGTAGGACTCACTGAACAGCAACCAGGAATGGGAACCTTGGATAATTTATAGAAAATAAATTCCAATAAGTCCTGAACTTTATTATAAAATAAGGAACTTGATAACGACAGCAGTCACTTACCGCCCATGAATACCCACTGACAGCCTCTGCTTCTTCATTTGATACTATTCCTTCATAGGGTCCAAAGTGAACGCCTTTGGGAATAACCTGCCCTTCATTCCATACACCAAGACCAGCTTTTCGAACTTTTGAAGTCGCTATGCTGAGACCCTCCGGAAGGGTTAAACGTGCTCTGTCTGGCTGACCGAATTCCACCACCATGTCCTTTAGGAACACTGCAGGGCTATGCACAGGGCATTCTTCAATAAAAAATGTCTCGCAGTCTTCACAAACTAACACATAAAATACAAATTAAAGATGGATCAGGATCTCAATTCATTATTCAGTGTTCATGAAGGTAAAAGGTGCTAGTACTGTACTGAGATTGATTTGCCTCATTGTTTGATTGCAATTCAGTCTGCACACACACGATATTTCCATGATCTATCAGCTGGTGAAAACACTTGGGGCATCTTCCCTCTATGAAAATTACACCCAGTGCCAGTCAGATCTTCCCCCACTCTGTTGTATACAAGGGCTTGTTCTGGGCGACATGTTCGGTTCTTTACTCCAAGAAGGCAGTACTGACCACAATTAATAACAGCATTGCAAAAACTGTCAACAGTATCTCCAGGCTGTGCCGCACCAGATAAGATTGGAGTGGGCAGGAAGGGAATTTTGCACAAGGAGGCTGAATTACCTCCTATAGCTACCTCATTCTTTGCATGAAGTTCAACCTGCATATCCAGTAACAAAAGTCCCTCTAAACTATCAGGCAAATCACTCTTGGGGACAGTGTCACTTCTCAAATTTGCCCTTTCAGTTATGCCATCATCTTGTCCCCACACCCCTTCCCAAACCATGCTGACTCCCAACTTAATTCTGGCTGCACCGTCAATTCTTCGGAGATGGTCATTGCTTGCTGTTCATAAGTTTGAATGCTAGCTGCCGCTTGTCAGCCCAAGCCTGGATTTTGTCCAGGTCCTGCTGCAGGCTGGCATAGGATGCTTCAATATCTTAGACAAGGAGCTGCTATTCCCTGTAATCAGGGGCCATTAGTTTATAATTACTGAAAGTCCTATTCTATTTTATTACAAGATTCCAGAATTATTATCAATAGTTTGGGGATCATATTTGTGATTGTTTTTCCTCAATGAAAAAGAACAATCGGTGCCTGTTTGTGGGCAAACACAGGCCTGCACTCCTGTCCCACCACTCTGACATGCTGCATTGCTCCACCAATCCCCTGGCCTACCAAGGCCCTTGTGTCATCACACCAAAATGCCCAATAAATTATTCCTGCCCTGAGGAAATGGATAGGTTACTTTGCACATACACAGGTAATCATCGTCACAAAGTTCCCTTTCTTCAGTATCAACTTTTCTCTCTCTATTTCTGAAACTGTATCTTCTGCTTTCAGTCTTTTTGGTTGTTTCTTCATTTGCTGACCCCAAGATCTTTCCAGTACAGACAACTATGAAATAAATCAAAAAGATCATGAAGAAAAATTGAACCAATTAATTGTAATATTCTTGCATGTAAGGTTTGTTTCTGGTTACACAGAAGATGCTGTAGACATTTACATAATAATGCAAGACACTGTGTTAATCTGATTTGAATGACTACGGTAGTGGTCACATTATCAACATGGAGCATCTCTTCCTCATTCAAAAAATAATTGTTCAAAATAGTAATACTTTACTGAAATCCTTTATTCCAGGACAAATACCTTTATTGGATTCGCTACAAGACTCATTTTCACAAAGCAAGGTGCTCGTTTCTCTTTTGATCTTTTTAACTGGAGCTGTCTCTTCCATCGCTGAGGCATTGTCCTCAGTGAAGCCCCTGGAAACTTCAGCTTTATCCTCTTCTGATTGGGATGCCATCTGTGATGGGGCTTTTTGGTTCTGAAATGCAGAATGTGACGGTAAAACTGTATCTCACCGCTTCTGAATTAAAGAATAGCTGCCTCAAGACTGCCTGTATGACTAAAGAGATTGTGTACAAGTCAAAGTGTTTGTCTATTTTTCCTGTTCATTAGTTGTTTTCGAATATTTAATAAACAAACCTACCCAACTACCCGTTGGATAAATACAGTTGCTCCCCAGTGTAGTCCTGAGCCACACATATCAGAAAGTTCCCATGTTTGATACTGTACTCCTGTGTTAAGTTTGCTGATCTCAGCAAATGTGGTAAACTTAATAGAATCATAGAATGGTTACAGCACAGAGGTAGGCGATTCTGCCTGTCGAGCCCATGCTGGCTCTCTGCAAGAGCACTTCAGCTAGTCCCACTCCCTGCCCTTTCCCCATAGCCCTGCACATTTATTTCCATCAGGTACTTATCCAATTCCCTATTGAAAGCCACAATGAATCTGCCTCCACCACCCTTTCAGGCAGTGAATTCCAGATCCTAACCACTCGCTGCGTAAAACAGTTTTCCTCATGTCGCCTTTGGTTCTTTTGCCAATCACCTTACATCTGTGTCCTCTGATTCTCGACCCTTCCGCCAATGGGAACAGTTTCTATCTTCTATGTTTCTCTCTATCTACTCTGTTTAAACCCCTCATGATTTTGAACTCTTCTATCAAATCTCATCTCAACCATCTCTGGAATGAGAAGAACAACCCCAGCTTCTCCAGTCTATCCACATAACTGAAGTCCTTCATCCCTGGAACCAATCTCTAAGGCTTTCGCATCCTTCCTAAAGAGCGGTGCCCAGAATTGGACTCAATACTCCAGTTGAGGCCGAACCAGTGTTTTATAAAGGTTCATCATAACTTCCTTGCTTTTGTTCTCTATGCCTCTATTTATGAAGCCCAGGATCCCTTATGCTTTTTTAACCACGTTCTCAACCTGCCCTGCCACATTCAACGATTTGTGTACATATACCCCCAGGTCTCTGTTCATGCACCCCCTTTAGAATTGTACCCTTTACATTATATTGCCTCTCCTTGTTCTTCCTTCCAAAATGTATCACTTCACACTTTTCTGCATTAAATTTCATCTGCCACGTGTCCGCCCATTCCACCAGGCTGTCTATCTTCTTGAAGTCTATCACTATCCTCCTTACTGTTCAGTATACTTCCAAGTTCTGTGTCATCTGCAAATTGTGCCCTGTACACCCAAGTCTAATTACAATTTACCTCAGCACCCTTTTGCAAGGGAGGGAATAAAATTAGCCAGGATTCCCACTAAATACTAACTAATCATCAGTTGTGGAAAGGGTCTCTGCGTGTATACAAAAAAGGGACAGATCTTCTCCAACAATGATGAGTCTAACACATGAAGAACAGCCATTTGGGAAATGCCATCAGGGCTGCACATTAAGTCAGCCTAGACTTAGGAAGCATGAATCAGTGCATTCAGGAAAATGAGAGAGTAGGTTAGATGCATAGTTTTACTACTTCAGCTTTGGTCTTCACAAACCACCCACAATCCCTAAAAGAGAGGTAGGGCTCGAAATTCGGTAGCCTCCAAAAATGGGTGGTTGGATTGCGCAGTGGAGTCACGAACCAGGTGGTCAAGAGATAGCCCTTGTCGCCCAGTAGCCACCCACTGGTTTGTCTTGGTGTCTCAAAGACCGAGGGAGTAGCGGACTGGCGCAGAATAAAAGCATCATGACTGCTGCCAGGATACTGGGCATTCACCATCATGATATGCTGAGCATGGTCACACACCAACTGCACATTTAGCGAGTGGTAACCTCTGCGGTTGTGGTATAACTCAGCATTATACAGATTAAGTTAACGGCCAAAACTGTGGCAAATGGATTTCAATGTAGGCAAGTGAGAGGTTATCCTCTTTGGACCTAAAAAGGATAGACCAGGATACTTTCTAAATGATGAAAAGCTAAAAACAATGGCGGTCCAAAGAGACTTGGGGGTCCAGGTACAAACATCATTAAAATGTCATGAACAGGTACAGAAAATAATGAAAAAGGCTAATGGAATGCTGGCCTTTATATCTAGAGGACTAGAGTACAGGGGGTAGAAGTCATGCTGCAGCGATACAAAACCCTGGTTAGACCACACTTGGAGTACTGTGAGCAGTTCTGGGCACCACATCTTAGGAAGGATATATTGGCCTTGGAAGGAGGACAGCATAGGTTTACCAGAATGATACCCAGACTTCAAGGGGTAAGTTACGAGGAGAGATTACACAAATTAGGGTGGTATTCCCTAGAATTTAGAAGGTTAAGGGGTGATCTGATCAAAGTTTTCAAAGTATTAAGGGGAACAGATAGGGTAGATAGAGAGAAACTATTTCTCCTGGTTGGGGATTCAAGGACTGGGGGCATAGTCTAAAAATCCACTCACCACCACTTTTAAAAATTATTCTTCCTCTCTTTCTTTAAGCGCACACGCACATTCCACAGCCAATTGCAACCAAATAACCTACAGCAGGATTTCGGTACTTGTTTTTGAGCGATTTAAGGACACCCAGTGAATGCCTCCGATTCCTCTCAGCTCAGTACAACATTATTCACACTCACCTGAACGTCATGGTCGAGATCAGTCTCGTAACTTCAGGGAACACAGGAACAGGAATAGTCCACTGAACATGTTGTTAAGTATGTTAGATAAAACCCTTTAACCCCATTCATGTTTTGCCACCATCACCTTTCACCTAATATCCTGACAACCCAAGAATCTATCACCTTTTAAATAACTGAATTAAATCTGCATCAATGGCCTCCTGTGGTAGTGCATTTCACATTCCCATAACATTTTGCTTTAAGAATGTTTTCCTGGATTACCTTTTCAATAGCTTAGTTTTAAATTTATGTCCCTTTCTTACAGATTTCACGATCAGCAAAATTACTTTTGGAAATCATCTATCTTGTCAATTCCCTTTTTAATTATTACACAGGATGTGGTCAATGCTGACAAAACCATCTTTAATGTCCATCCCTAGTTGCCTTGAGAAGATGGTGGTGGACCTTCTTTTGAAACACCTCGATCAGATCACTCATGTTTTGGGAGATTTGCTCAGTCTCTGATCAGACCGAAGGTAATACATGGAACAGGAAAGACAAATCCACAGCAGTACTTTCAGTTAAATTGTAACTACAAGACTAGGATAAACCTGGTAAAAGAGAAGTTCAGAACGAAGGTCACAGCAGGAATTATCAGTACCTGAAATGGTCGCCTGGGGAGGGTAGTAGAGGCAAAAAACAAAAATGAATTAATTTAAGCAGTTAGATATTGTGATAAGGGAATCTTAAGTTTCTACTGGAAGGATAAGTTCGATGGGCCAAATGGTCTCACTGCTCAATACTAATGTTAGTGATCCAATCTAAACACTGGGGAACTCAGCCACTCCCTACTGACAGTATTAATGTGATTGGTATCTTGTGGGACTGAGCAGCTGAATCTTCCCCATCTCAAGTTGCAAACAATACATTTCTCCAGCATTTTCTTTCTGGTTTCCATTTGAAATCTGCCCTCATCTCACCTCCGATTTGCTCTTCTCAGACATGGCCTTGCCCTCTTCAGTATCTTCCCTGTCACTCTGAGTTTTGCCCATCCCTTCCTGAGGTTGGCCACCTTATTTACTCAACTTTTCCCTCGGATTTCTGTGCCCTTCTCGATCCCTCAGTCTTTTCAATGGTTTTGCCCCCGGGTCTACTTTTTTCTTCCTTTTTTCTGTCACCTCACGGGGCTAAAATGAAGCCCAATGTGAGTGAAAGGCTTTCCTGTCAGCGGCAGTGTTTAGTTTATGTGGCACTAATATCTGAAGCGGTCTTTTCTTCTGACTTTCCCTCAGACTAACATGACCGGAGTCTCTTTCTCACTAAAAGTAACCCTGCCAGCTCCTGGGTTTTCTTCAGGATATTTTTTCTTCCTTTGCTGGTCAGAAATAATGTTTGACCGGATTATTTTTTGTTCAGCTGCAATCCCTCAGCATTTGCCCTAAAACATGTGAAGTGAGTGAGAATGTGCTTTCCCCGCCCAGTCCTCCTCCTCCTCCTCCCCTTTGAACCAAGATGGCAGCGCGGGGACGTCCCACATTCCTTCACCAAGATGGCGGCGGGTTGCCGGAGTAACCCGGGTTTGTAGCTGGGGAGAAATCCTTCAGCAAGATGGCGGACAGTCGCCCCGCTCACCCGGGGGCGGGGCGGGGCCGGGCCTGGCGCTGCGACGCAAACACGAGGCCTCGCGGGGTCTTATTCCCGCCCTTTGTCTTTGGGCCTTGGTTCAAAGGGCGCGCGCTCGGCCTCCCTGGGCGCGTGAGGCGGGCTGTCTCGTCACGCCGGCACTCGCGCCCTGCTCAACCCTCAGCCGCAGCGCTCTGATTGGCCGCAGCGCTGCTCACATGTCGCCCTTCTGTTGGCCCCGCCCCGGGGGAGGCGGGGCTATAAATAGAGGCGGCGTCGCCGGGCAACGGGCAGAAAGCGGGAGGTTGCAGGAGGGGGAGGAAGTGTGAGGCTGCGCGGGGAAAGCACATTCTCACGTTTTAGGGCAAATGCTGAGGGATTGCAGCTAAAAAATAATCCGGTCACAAATTATTTCTCAAGAAAAGGAACAAAAATATTCTGAGGAAAAACCAGGAGCTGGCAGGGTTACTTTTAGTCAGAAAGAGACTCAGGGTGTTAGTCTGAGGGAAAGTCAGAAGAAAAGACCGCTTCAGATATTAGTGTCACATAAACTAAACACTGCTGCTGACAGGAAAGTCTTTTACTCAGATTCGACTTCATTTTAGCCCCGTGAGGTGACAGAAAAAAGGAAGAAATAATCGTCCCGGGGGTAAAACCATTGAAAAGACTGAGGGATCGAGAAGGGCACAAAAATTGGAGGGAAAAGTTGAGTAAATAAGGTGGCCAACCTCAGGAAGGGATGGGCAAAACTCAGAGTGACAGGGAAGATAGTGAAGAGGGCAAGGCCATGTCTGAGAAGAGCAAATCGGAGGTGAGATGAGGGCAGATTTCAAATGGAAACCAGAAAGAAAATGCTGGAGAAATGTGTTGTTTGCAACTTGAGATGGGGAAGATTCAGCTGCTCAGTCCCAAAAGATACCAATCACATTAATGCTGTCAGTAGGGAGTGGCTGAGTTCCCCAGTGTTTAGATTGGATCACTAACATTAGTATTGAGCAGTGAAACCATTTGGCCCATCGAACTTATCCTTCCAGTAGAAACTTAAGATTCCCTTATCACAATATCTAACTGCTTAAATTAATTCATTTTTGTTTTTTGCCTCTACTACCCTCCCCAGGCGACCATTTCAGGTACTGATAATTCCTGCTGTGACCGTCGTTCTGAACTTCTCTTTTACCAGGTTTATCCTAGTCTTGTAGTTACAATTTAACTGAAAGTACTGCTGTGGATTTGTCTTTCCTGTTCCATTTAGTACCTTGGGTCTGATCAGAGACTGAGCAAATCTTCCGAAACACGAGGAGTGATCTGATCGAGGTGTTTCAAAAGAAGGTCCACCACCAGCTCCTCAAGGCAACTAGGGATGGACATTAAAGATGGTCAAGTTAGCATTGACCACATCCTGTGTAATAATTAAAAAGGGAATTGACAGGATAGATGATTTCCAAAAGTAATTTTGCTGATCGTGAAATCTGTAAGAAAGGGACATAAATTTAAAACTAAAACTAAGCTATTGAAAAGTTAATCCAGGAAAACATTCTTCAAGCAAAATGTTATGGGAATGTGAAACGCACTACCACAGGAGGCCATTGATGCAGATTTAATTCAGGTATTTAAAAGGTGATAGATTCTTGGGTTGTCAGGATATTAAGTGAATGGTGATAGTGGCGAAACATGAATGAGGTTAAAGGGTTGGATCTAACATACTTAACAACATGCTCAGTGGACTATTCCTGTTCCTGTATTCCTTGAAGTTACGAGACTGATCTCGACCATGACGTTCAGGTGAGTGTGAATAATGTCGCACTGAGCTGAGAGGAATCGGAGGCATTCACTGTGGGTGTCCTTGAACTCGCTTAAAAACAGAGGTACCAAAATCCTGCTGTAGGTTATTTGGTTACAATTGGCTGTGGAATGCGCATGTGCGCATAAAGAAAGAGGAAGAATAATTTTTAAAAGTGGTGGTGAGTGGAAGCATTTTTAGCCATTTTGTTTTGCCTCTCCAGGCATTCTCTGGCGCATGTTAACACCACAATTAGTTGTAGAAGGTCTTGTGAGGCAAGTTCCCTTAAAGACATTTCAACATCATGATGCCATAATAATTACTCTGCTCGTAATAAAGATTGACTGTGCCCTTGGAGCAAATGTCAATGGCCCAGAAATTCGGTTCCCAATGCGTGAGTACGCACGGGGTATTCACGCTTAGACCCAACGACAGTGCCAGTTTCGTGCATGCACTGCGAACGCGCGGGAAACCGGCACTTCCATTCCCCTGAAAGAAGGGTTGACAGGTGGAACGCGTGTGCTGGAGAGGCAGCGCTTACGCATCGAACTTATGTTTTTTTTGCAGGTTTCTCCGGGAGGGTAAGTCTCCAGCGGTTACACTTTTTAAAAAGCAGGCGCAAGACCTGCTTTTAACAAGGCAAGTGGTGAATTAATTAACATTAAAACATTTTTTCCACAGGTTTATTATTTTTAAATACTTTAAAGAAAGGTAAGTTTATTTTTAGCCCCGTTAGAAAATGTAATTAATTTTTTCAAAAATTTAAATTATTGTTTAAAATAGTTATTTCATGTAATTTATAGTTCATTTTAAAAATGTGATTTAAAAAAAAAATTATTTGAGGTTTTAGTGATGTTTTGGGGCTTATAGTATTTATAGGTTTGACAGCTCTTCCTGTCAAACTTATGAATGAAGCATTCCCTGCTACCATTGGCACTCCATGGCCCACGTGATCCCAGGGGACGCATCGAACTAACTTCGCCCCTGGGATACGCAAGCACTGCGCGCTGGCAGTTGGAGGAGGCCTAGGATCGGAATCCCACGCGGGCCCACAGCTCAACGGGCAGCGCGCTAGCTAAGTGCAGGTTGGGGGCTTGCACCCGCGGGAAGCCCCCGACCCGAATTTCTGGGCCATTGTCTTCACTGGACAAAAAAGACGCCAGTGGATTTGTTGTTAATTATGTCTTCAAGAACCAAGCTCAAAGAATGATAGAATTGTACAAAGACTTTGACCCCAGCAGATCTTCCATCAACACAGTGCCCTTAAATAAACAATCACACTTTTGGTCTTATCCTGAGGAGGTCATATCTGCAAATCTTGACTGTAAATGATTCTCCCCGGTGCCATAGATATTCAAGGCTGGGCCTTTGATTGCCCCCAGAGAGCTCCACATTGTCAAACTGACCAATGTTGAGCCATTGGATCCCAGCAGAAGCTTGTGACTTGGGAACACATCTCGTTCAACTCTCAGGTCCCACTGAGTGGTTTCTTCTACTGAATGGTGAACTCTGCACTGTTGAAGTGCAAGATCCTCACAAGCTTACTTCCTTTCTGTGTCTAGTATTGCCATTTCATGGGCACCTTTTGTCAGTCTGCTCTTTATAACTCCTGAGGGGCATCTGTGCTTTCATGATCTAGAGTCTGCGGGGGATTGAGTGCTCTCATAGTACATTCTGAATGACGGGAGCTGATTTTGGTGGGTGTGGGAGTTATTCTATCAACACCTTTATTTATGAGTGTGCAGCAAGCATTGTTAACCTGGTTCCTACTCTGAACTAATTTCAAACATCTCTGAGGCAGCATTCGCTATGACAATACTGGTGGCCTAGATACCAGCACACAATGGTGTTTTTTAACCTTTATTTAGCTATGCTTGTGTGAAATGCCTGTCTGTCTTGTAGTCCTTATAAAGCTGTAGCTAGCACCATGTCAACAGGTGAACAAGTTCCTGGAATTTCAGATTCTCTATTAATTGAGACATTGTCGAACTAATACAGAGCCCTAATGTTTGTAGCTGCCTTGTATCAGACAGCCCCAGGAAAGTTCTTGTCTCCATAACTGCACAGTTACTGAGATACTGATGTAGCTTTAGCGTGAAGAGACTCAGATTACACCAGAGCTTCCTTTATGTTCTTGGACTGAAGATGTTCTGTTTGTCATTCTAAGAGATTGACTATGACAAAAGTAAACTATCACACCTTGTCCTTCCCGACCTGTCTCCAGCCTTTGACACGGTTGACCATAGCATCCTCCTCCAGCGCCTCTCCACCGTCGTCCAGCTGGGTGGGCCTGCACTCGCCTAGATCCATTCTTATCTATCTAATCATAGCCAGAAAATCACCTGCAATGGCTTTTCTTCCTGCTGCCGCGCCATTACCTCTGGTGGCCGCCCAAGGATCTATCCTTGGCCCCCTCCTATTTCTCATCTTCAAGCTGCCCCAAGGCAACATCATCTGAAAACACAGCGTCAGTTTCCAAATGTACACTAACGACACCCAGCTCGACCTCACCACCACCTCTTTCGACCCCTCCACAGCCTTTAAATTCTCAGTCTGCTCGTCCAATATCCAGTACTGGATGAGCAGTACCTTCCTCTCACTAAATATGAGGAGGACCGAAGCCATTATCTTCAGTCCACGAAACAAACTCCATTCCCTAGCCACCGACTCCATCCTCTACCTGGCAATTGTCTGAGGCTGAATCAGACTGTTGGCAATCTTGGTTTCATATTTGACCCCGAGATGAGCATCTGATCACATATTTGCACCATCACCAAGACCGCCTATTTCCACCTCTGGAAGATCGCCCGACTCGGCCCCTGCCTCAACTCAGCTGCTGCTGAAACCCTCATCCATGCCTTTGTTACCTCTAGACTTGATTATTCAATGCACGCCTGGCCAGCCTTACACTTTCTACTCTCTGTAAACTTGAGGTCATCCAAAACTCTGCTGCCTGTGTCCTAACTCACACCAAGTCCCGGTGACCCATCACCCCTGTGTTCGCTGACCTGCATTGGCTCCCTGTTAAGCAATGCCAAAAATTCTCATGCTTATTTTCAAATCCCTACATGGCCTCACCCCTCCCTATCTCTGTATTCTCCTCCAGCCCCACAAAATTCCGAAATATCTACACTCCTCTAATTCTGGCCATCCCCAATTTTAATTGCTCCACCGTTGGCGGCTGTGCATTCAGCTACCAAAGCCTTAAGGTCTAGAATTCCCTCCCTAAACCCCTCCGCTTCTCTACCGCTCTTTCCACATTTAAGAAGCTCCTTAAAACCTACCTCTTTGACCAAGCTCTGCCCTCATATCTGTTTATGTGGCTCGGTGTCAAATTTTGATTAACAATGCTCCTGTGAAGCAGCTTGGGATGTTTTACTACATTAAATGAGCTATATAAATACAATTTTGTTGTTGTGATACCTCTTCAGCAGAACTTGTGTTGTCCATGGTCTCTTCATCCATCTCCATTGGGCCAGCTGGTAGAGGTGGGCTGGGCCTCTGCTCTGGAATTGAAGATGATTGGAGCATCAAAACCTTCTCTAAAGGTTTCTGCTGTAGTCACTTCCTTCTCAAATATAGCTGGTGACAGATGCTTCCCTCTCGAAGATGACTACTGAAGATTCATCCTGGCATATGAGCTGGCTACTACTCTGTTCCCTCAGAGCCTTGCATGAAAGAAGTGTATCATATCCTTCTCTACCAGGCAGGCTTTTTGGGTAAAATGAACTGATAGTTGGGCTTGTCCAGCTTTATTTTTAGTGTGCCATGGTACAAAGATCATATGGACAACAACCACACCATCATGACATTGACGTGTTTTGTAGCGAGGCTGCCCTTTATGTGATTTTTCTACCACCGATTAGTGCCAGCACACTCTAGTGACGTGCAGGATATTCTTGTAAAGAATGGCAGATCTGACTGGGCAGCTAATCCCACATTTGTAGAACTTTAGTTTGTGGCGAGTCCAGATTTTGATGCCTAGATGTATCAGGAATCACATTCATTTTATGTTTTCAGATTATAGACAAGTTTAAAGACATTGCTGTTCATTTTTCTAAAGATGAATGGGCAGAGCTGAGTGAATGGGAAAAGATCCGTTATAAGAATGTGAAGCGGAACTATGAAGCCATGCTTGCAATAGGTTTGTACTGAATCCATTTTTAAAATTCCTTTCTACATTTCTCCCTTCCTCTCCTGAACACTTTGATACGTACTGGCATACGTTCCTTCCAATATTGCACCCAAGTGGATATTCTCCTCATATGAGGTCAGACATTTTGTCTGGGATTTTCCATTTCACTACTGCTTGCACACATTAGGAACACATATCAGGAAATCCAGTGTCCTCGGCCTGTGATACACTGAATATTAATTTAATGGCTGTAAAGTTACTGGCTGAGGTTCAGATTTTCTCAATATATGCTCCTTATGAGGGTCAGGAGTGCTGAAGCAAAAAATCCTGTCTGAGAGTTGGTGGACGTCAAAGCTGATCCTGAACCTGCCTTCATCTGACTAGCACACATGTATTTTTCAGCAGAAAAACTGGATAGTGACCAAGAGTGAAACTCCTGACTGATATTTTGACCCCTTCCTAACCTGAAGTAAGGCCACTTATAATATTTCTGTTGTCACTGTGGCTGAGATGAGCTAACTGCACAGGCCATGCATCAAACCTGGGTCTTTCTGGTCTTTATGACCCTGTTCATTATTAGACAGTACATTTTACCAAATAAGCTATTTGGAGAGCCTGATAGTATTCAGCTTCTGGGATTCCTTCCATTCCCACTAATCCTCCCAGGCAAGCACTGAATGTTGCTAAAATGGCGATTGAGTGCCATTCTATGCACCAGTCGTTGCTGTTTTGAACCAGGCAATAGAATACGTACCCTTTTTCCTTTCATTTTCCCTTCCCTGAGAGAAGAGTTTCCAAACCAACCCTGCAACACAATCTCCATTAACTGACATCCAATAGATATTGGAGATTTTACACTGCAATCAAAAGCAATGACTTATCTCAATGAGATGATGGTGTTCATAGATAGCACAAAGCCATATTCAGTGGCCCCCGGTTACCCCTTATTAGCATGAGTTTAAACTTTAGAACTAGTTGCTAGACACAGCCTGGCAACATATTTGTGTGGAAATTGCCCTGAATGGAGAATGTGCCCACAACTCAATGCTCCCATTCATATAGGGAGGGATTGCCCTGGTTAAGGTTATGGTTGCATAGTGGTTCTGTTACTGGACTAGTAATCCAGAGGCCTGGACTAATGATCCAGCGACATGAATTCAAATCACACGATGGCAACTGGAGAATTTAAATTCAATTAATTAAATAAATCTGGAATAAAAAGCTAGTGTCAGTAATGGTGACCATGAAACTACCAGATTGTCATAAAAACCCATCTGGTTCACTAATGTCCTTTAGGGAAGGAAATCTGCCATCCTTACCCGGTCTGGCCTATATGTGACTGCAGACCTACAACAATGTGGTTGACTCTTAACTGCCCTCTGAAATGACAGCTCACCACCACCTTCTGAAGGGCCATTAGGGATGGGCAAAACATGCGGGCCTTGCCAGCGATGCCCACATCCCGTGAATCAATTAAAAAAAGGTTGCTATATGTAGTGGCATCCTAAGCACATTGATGTTCAATGCATTATTGCTGGAGTTAGCAAAAGCAGAGTTATTGTGTGAAACCAGTAGCAGTGGAGAGAAGTGTACTGTTCTGTTTTACTTTATGTAGAAATGAGTGAAACTGGAAGGAAAATAAGGATTGCATTTTTGTTCCCTTTAAAAAAAAAACTTGACTGGTCTCCATCCAGTGTGGCTTTTCCCCCATTCTTTGTGCTAAACCATGACATTATTATCATTAAATACTAAACCATGAATAAAATCAATAAATATTGGAATAAGGGAGGTGAACCCTGTATCTCAGATGCCATCACTGCCCTGCCTTTCCCTTGGTCCTGTGAGTGACCATCAGCTGTCACAAATGTAAAGCTCCTTCCTTCGGACTCTCCAATGGGTGCAATAGGGATCAGTGACATACTACTAAAGAAGAACTGTGAAAAGACGACTCTTCGAGGTCCAGGGTCTGAGTGCTGTGCTCCCAGCACCCCAGCATAACATAAAAGCTCCTTTTCATCTGATGAGTCCGAGTTGGATTTAAATCCAGATGCCATCAATGAAAGGAAAGCCTCTGTACTGCTCTTACCTGATATTATTCTAAAGTGGTTAGATTCAACAGATGCCTTACATCAGTAAGTTAAATACAGGCAATTACCAACTGTAGATGATTGGAATATTTTAATTTTCACAGGATTGAATGTACCAAAGCCAGCATTCATGTCAAGACGTAGCAGGGGGTGCCAACCCCGTGTGTATGAATCGAGTGACTCGGATGAGGATTGGACGCCTAAACCTCTTGTGAAAAACCCACCACGTAAATTGAATGTGTTTTCTTCGTTAAAATATTAAAAGTGTTTATTTTTTAAACCTGATTGCAATCAGTTTGGCCAGGAGCTCGTACAAATTTGTTGTCAGGAGGCAGTTACTTTTAGGTTTTGCCTAACTGGAAAGATAAGTAAATTGACTTATATTTTTCCTGGCTGAAATATATACTTAATGCAAGTTTTCTTTTCCTAATTTTTATCTGCATAATGTGTTGATTCTTCTTTGGGCTGGAATACACTCGATATTTTTAGAATCATCATGCTGTTAACTTAAATAAACTAAATTCTGAGATTATCCAAATCACTGACATTACTTTTTTTTTTAGAGGTGAGAATCTTTAAGCCTCCCTTTAAGAATGAAGATACCAAGAAGACTAAGAAAGAGAGCACCAGAAAGGTAATTCAGTGTGAACAGAAATTCTTATCAGACTAATGTGTCAAGGTGGAAACAAACTGCTAGAAATTCACAGCAGGCCTGTCAGCATCTGAAAGATATATTGATACAGGGTCCTCCTCAAACATTAACCAGTCTTTCTCCTTCAGACACGAATTGACCTGCTACACACTTCCAGCATTTTCTGTCTTTATCTCTCATTTCCAGCAATTAATTTTCTTTATAATTCTGTTGGATGAGTGCTCAATCTGCAGCCGATGACCTTGGCAACTTGGCTCTATTGGTAATTATATTTCTTACTTTCTTACTTGTCCTATTTGAATTTCATGACTTGGAGATTTGGAAATGAACTATCTTTAACACTGTTTGTGGATAAATGCTCCATCAGCATCTCAAAATTTGTGAACAGCAGCAGCTTGAAATATTGGCAAATTAATTGGAACTTGGATTAAACTTTATGGGGGAGAAATTCAGTTGTTAGCGCCAGCCGCTAGCGCCTTAAGAGGGCGATAAGTGGGGCGCGAAGCGGCTAGCGCCTGGGCGCGGTGCGACCTCCACCTCTCACGAAATTGAGCGGACATTTAGCAGCGGCGCAAAACCGCAACGCCCGCTCAGCTGCGCGCGCAGATCCTGACGCCATTTCATGGTGCAACGCCCTTGGTGCGCCCCAAACCGGAACTTCAGTGGCGCCCCCTTTCCGCCTGGCGCTCCCAGCGATTGGTTGACTGGAACAGTTCCCAGTTGCTGTGGGGCTGGGGGGGTTGCTATTTAAAGGGAGCTCGTCCTGGCTTCTTAGTGGTAGCCATTTTTGGACCACTCCTTCTGTGTGACAGAGAGAGAGATTTGCAGAGAGACAAAGGGAGAGAGCTTTCTGCATTGACTCAGCGCTCGCACAGGTACTTCTGGCTTCAGTCCAGAACTTTGCAGTTGGATTGATTTTTCAGTGCCATAGCCTTGAGTGGCCACATATTATGGGGGCTGCAATGGGTGGAAACGTTGGGTTTCTCCATTGCATTGAGAGGGCTCAGAGACGCCGAGAGAGAGTGCCAATCATGGCCAGATGGAGGAGGGCCAACAGGCGTCGGCACAGTAGGCCTTACCCTCCCAGGGTATACCGCCAGCAGTTCTCATACCTCAACATGTCTGAGGAGCAGTGTATTCGGAGGCTTCGATTCAGAAGGGAGGTGGTCACTGAGCTCTGCCACCTGCTTCAGACAGATCTGCAGCCTCAGCTGAGGAGCAGGACATCTCTGTCGGTGGCAGTGAAGGTGACAGTGGCTCTCAACTTCTATGCCACCGGCTCCTTCCAATCCGCTACTGGGGACATTGCCAATGTCTCCCAGTTCGCGGTGCATTGCTGCATCCGCCAAGTCACAAATGCCCTCTTCAAAAGGAGACGTCAGTACATTTCCTTCCCCATCACCCTGGACAAGCAGCAAGAGCGCGCAATGGGATTTGCAAGAATAGCAGCTTCCCCATGGTCCAGGGCGCCATTGACTGCACGCATATGGCTTTGCGGGCGCCTCTAGAGAATGCCGAGGATTACCGCAACCGGAAGGGGTTCCATCGTTGAATGTGCAGTTGGTGTGTGACCACAGACAGCTGATACTAGCTGTCAATGCCCGCTTTCCAGGCAGCAGCCAGGACGCCTTCATTCTGCGCCAGACTTCTGTGGCAGACCTTTTCAAAGCCCTGGCTCACCTAGGAGGTTGGCTTCTCGGGGACAAGGGCTATCCTTTGTGCACCTGGCTGATGACCCCGCTCCGTGCGCCCAGCACCCCTGCTGAAGAACGATACAATGAGAGCCATCAAGCAACCAGGAACATCACTGAGCACACAATCGGCATGCAAAAGTAATGGTTCCACTGTCTGGACCATTCTGGGGGAGCCCTTCAGTACTCGCCTGAGCGAGTCTCCCATTTCGTTGTAGTGTGCATGCTACACAACCTGGCTATCCTCAGGACTCAGCCACTGCCAGCAGACATTGGAGGTCCACCAGAGAAGGAGGAGGAGGAGGAGCACCAAGACGGGAGGGAGGCACAAAGTGCAAGGGCCGTCCGTCAGCGGCTTATTGCAAGTCGGTTCTAGGCCCCCTCTGAGGGAATGGCTTGTGCCATTGAAAGAACATGAATGGAACCGTTCCGCAAACCCTCAGCCGGTCAAGGCAACAAATTGTTCAAAGAGCAAACATGCACAATCTGAATAAAGACAATTATTTATTTAACAAACTCTGTGCCCTTCCTGCATGACAAACAAATACAGAGAAACCCCCCAAAAAACAGTCAGACTCATAACTGGCTCTCACAACCTGGAGACAATGAACAAAAGAGTTAACCAAAAATGATCCTCGGCCTTCACTAAAAAAAATCACACCATTTTACCACACCTACTTTTTGGTCTGCGAGGGTGATCTGCCTCGCTTGCGAGATTGGCCCCTTCCCACCCTGCAGCTCCTCCGCAATGGGACCCCAGTGGCTGCAGCAAGGCTGGGGGAAGGCTGCCGAGTGTCAGATAGTGAGTTGGCAGATGCCCTTGGGGGACGGCCTGGACCAGCTCTGGGCCTGGAGGGCTCGGCTGCTGACTGCTCCAACTCTGCATGGGCGGCAGCAGTCTGTCCTACGGGTGGTGGCAGCTGCAGTGGAGGAGTGACAGTGTTGGCAGCAGGAATGCTGCCATCCTGACAGAGCACAGGCACTCTCTGGTCGGACGACACACTGGCACTCGCATGGGGCAGCGCTGAAGCATGCGCAGCAATCTGCTGAAGCACAGACTGCTGGCCTGCTGCAGCGCGGCGAGGGCCCCGGCGAATCCTGCCCGATCCGGCGAGGGTGGCAGCAGTCAGTGCTCGTGTAGCCCTAATCTGTGTCTGCATCAGACCAGCCAGTGACTGCATGGCACGACTAAGCACTTGTGTGGAAGCCGCCTGTGCTGCACCGAAGTCCTGCAGACTCCTTGCCTGTGCTGACCCGAATTCCTGTACACTCCTTGCCAGTGACTCTATGGAGTCAGGCATCCTTGCCACTGCAGCCATGAGCTCAGTGTGCCTGTGCTCCGCCTGGGCGCCCATTTTAGCGAGGAGCCGCACCTCCTCTGCGCTCACTGTAGCAGGACTGGAGGCCAGACTCTCCCTCCGGGGAGAAGGCCGCCGAGCTTCCCTACCACCCCCCCGCATTGCTGCAGCCCGCTGGCCCCGGAGCTTCACCCTCCTCAGACCCTTCCCCCCTGCTCCCCTCTAGGGAAGACGTGTCCCCATTATGGCCATGGGCTGCCTTGGCTGAGGGTGGCACTGATGGTCCGGCTTCCTCTTCCTCCTCCTCGCCTTCTGAATCACTCACAGTGGCACCTTGAGGGCCTGCCTCCTCACCTGGCAAATCAGCATCTGAAAGCATGAAGGTACAAGAGTTGCTTTAGCGTGAGGACAGGGCGGCAGCGAGGGAGGCATGAGTGCTGCAATGCACTGCATTGGTTCGATAGTGGTAAAGGATGCTGGTGTGAGGCACAAGTGGAAGGGGAGAGGTCAAAAAGGTGATGACCTTACCATTGCTGTCCACAACAGGGTCGGCATCTCCAGTGGCGACGGGGCCAATCATCCGGCCTGCCATAATCCGTTCCACTCGCTGCTCCAGATCGCTGAGGTCTTTAATTTCAGGACGGCCTCCCCCGGTCCATTGCTGCTGCCTCCTATTGTGCGCCAGCTTGCCCTGCAAGAGAAAGGATGGGCTCTCATTACAGTGTGAAGCCCTGATCTTGGCTGCACTGCCTCCCATGGTGGAATAGCCCTGACAGTGTCAAGCCCTGATCTTGGCTGCACTGCCTCCCATGGTGGAATAGCCCTTAGTGTGAAGCCCTGATCTTGGCTGCACTGCCTCCCATGGTGGAATAGCCCTGACAGTGTCAAGCCCTGATCTTGGCTGCACTGCCTCCCATGGTGGAATAGCCCTTAGTGTGAAGCCCTGATCTTGGCTGCACTGCCTCCCATGGTGGAATAGCCCTTACAGTGTGTAAAGTGGTGAATGTGCATGTGAGTTTCATGAAAGGCCCATAGGTGTTGGATGAGGGCTGTGCATTGGGGCTTTCAGGACCCTTTGGCCATAAAGTGATGTGCACATGCAGGGATGAAGAGGATACTGGAAAGGGTACTCACCCTGACAACCCGAGTGAGGTCGTTGAACTTCTTCCTGCATTGCACAGGGGTCCTAGGTACCATGCTGCTGGAGGTCACTCTGTGCCACCTCCCTCCAAGCTTTTCGATATTTGTTGGGCAACGGCCTCCTATCACTGTCCGGAAACAGGATAGATCACCTGCGCTCCACTGCGCCAACCGGAACCTTCAGGGCCCCCTCACTGAACCGCTGCGCTCGCTCCCTGGCCCTCTTGATAGTTGTAGGCGTAACAATGTCGCAGCAGGTCTGTCCAGGCCGAGAATCAGGGCTCCAATGTGCAGGGCATGGCTGCAAGCCAAATCGACCCTCCCCCTTTAAGAGGTGACCGGCGCCAGCGTGTCTGCCTGCAATCGCTAACTAGCCGCACCTGCGCTGCGCCCGCCCTCGGTGGTAGTGCTTCGCCTCTCCGGCTTAGCACCTTAGGATAGTCGTGCTGCGCCTGCTTTAGCGCACCAAGAACCTCTTGGGACGAAGCAAGTCAATTTCGCTGAAGGTGGCGATAATTTGCGCCGGGCGCTAAATTTATCGCACACTCGACTATAGCGCCCCAAACGTGGCGATACTGAATTACTATGTTAAAAAATCAAAAGGTTAAATTATGAGAATAGGTTGCATAGACTAGACATATTCCCTTGAGTATAGAAGATTAAAAGGTGATCTAGTTGAGGGGTTTAAGATGATTAAAGGATTTAATAAGGTAGATAGAAATAAACTATTTCCTGTGGTGGGGGGAGTCTAGAAGAGGTGGGCATAACGCTAACATTAGAGTGAGGCTGTTCAGTGGTGCTGTCAGGAAGCATTCCTTCACACAAAGGGTAATGGAATACGGAACTCTCCCCTCCTTCACACAAAGGGTAATGGAATACGGAACTCTCCCCTCCTTCACACAAAGGGTAATGGAATACGGAACTCTCCCCTCCTTCACACAAAGGGTAATGGAATACGGAACTCTCCCCTCCTTCACACAAAGGGTAATGGAATACGGAACTCTTCCCCTCAAAAAACTGTTGTGGTCAATTTGAAAAATGCAAAACTGAGATAGACTTTTCTTAAGCAAGCATATTAAGGGATACGGCGCAAAGGTGAGTGCATTTGAGGTACAGACCAGCCATGGTCTAACTGAATGGCATAACAGGCTCATGGGGTTGAATGGCTGCCTCTTGTTGCTATGTTCCTTGTTCCTAAAAGAAAAATACAGCGGCATTTGGACATTATGAATGAATTGTTTATTTTGCTGTAGTGTGTATTCATTTGTTTCAAGTACCGTGTCATGTAAGCAAGAATTGAAATAGTGTTTCATTATCACCAAGTTACTTGTGCAGAGCATTCATGAAGCTGATTATTTTGATGATCTACATGAATCATGGAGCAAAAGACCCTGTAATGATGTCTTTGCGAGACATTCAGAAAGTGTATTAAACCAAGGGACACATTAGATAGTATTTTATGTGGTTTCGCTATTAAGGTGAAAGCGATAAACGTGTATTAAATCTTGAGGATATGCTACTCTATATTAGTGGAATAGTGAGAGGACATTGTTACAATTTCTGAAAATACTCATAACATGTCATGTGAATGACTCCTGATAACCTGCAGAAATACATGTAAATATGCTTGCAGATGGTTTAGTTCATTAACATGAAACAACTATCTGCGAGTCGTATCGGTAAGATGCTGTGCTCAATTGGACATGTGTTACGCTCATGGTATCTTTGCTGATCGTCTTGGTCCTTTTAAGTTTAGGCTAAATATATTTGATATATATTTTATATATTATAGTTAAAATATCAAAAGATTAAATTATGAGAATAGGTTGCATAGACTAGACTTGTATTCCCTTGAGTATAGAAGATTAAAAGGTGATCTAGTTGAGGGGTTTAAGATGATTAAAGGATTTAATAAGGTAGATAGAAATAAACTATTTCCTGTGGTGGGGGGAGTCTAGAAGAGGTGGGCATAACGCTAACATTAGAGTGAGGCTGTTCAGTGGTGCTGTCAGGAAGCATTCCTTCACACACTTCAATTCAATTCAAATCGCTTTATTGGCATGACAAGTTACATCTTATGTTGCCAAAGCATCGGAAAACATTCATGTTTGTTCACAAAAATACAGATCTATCCATACAGTGTATAAACAGATATATCCCTGAGTGTATAAATATACATTCATATAATTTATATATACTCTTTTCTTATATTTAGTGGTTGTCCCTCTGTTTATGGCAAGCTGTAACATAGTGTGCCGCTAGTGTTACGCAATTTCTCTCTTCCCCTGGTAGGTATGGGAGTTTTTGGTCGTCATTCAAATTTCTGAATTCCGGGCATATTTTTGTGAATTTTGGGTAGAAATTCTCCCTTATGCCCTGATATTTTCTACAAGCTGTGAGGAAGTGCATCTCTGTCTCCACCACTCCCTGACTGCAGTGAGAGCATATCCTGTCCTCTCTTGGTAGCCAGGTCTGTGTCCAACTTTTTCGATCGCCAGGTTATGTTCACTAAGTCTGTACATTGTCAAAGTTTTTCTCAGTTTGCTATCCTTTACCATGGTCAGGTAATCAGCCATGTTGTATTGTCTGTTTAGGGCCAAGTAGCAATTGAGTTTGCTTTGGGTTTTTGTTGTTTCTGCCCAATATGACAGATATTTTTCCTTTTGCTTAGCGACGATTGTGTTGGGTCGAATTCTTTGTGTTACGCTGTCACTGTCCTGGGGCTGGTTATTGTTAGTAGTGTTAGTAGTTACTTCACTGAGTCCCAGGACTAGTTGACTGAGGGTATTCTTCTTTATGGTCCTCTCTTGGCATTTCAGGGCTTCGTAATGATAGCATTGGGGGTTGCTCATTTCTAGGTGTTTCCAAAATGTGGTGGCTCTTTTTCGGATAGTGATTATTAATGGATATTGGCCTAGTTCTGCCCTGCATATGGAACTCTCCCCTCCTTCACACAAAGGGTAATGGAATACGGAACTCTCCCCTCCTTCACACAAAGGGTAATGGAATACGGAACTCTCCCCTCCTTCACACAAAGGGTAATGGAATACGGAACTCTCCCCTCCTTCACACAAAGGGTAATGGAATACGGAACTCTCCCCTCCTTCACACAAAGGGTAATGGAATACGGAACTCTCCCCTCCTTCACACAAAGGGTAATGGAATACGGAACTCGCCCTCAAAAAACTGTTGTGGTCAATTTGAAAAATGCAAAACTGAGATAGACTTTTGTTAAACAAGCATATTAAGGGATACGGCGCAAAGGTGAGTGCATTTGAGGTACAGACCAGCCATGGTCTAACTGAATGGCATAACGGGCTCATGGGGTTGAATGGCTGCCTCTTGTTGCTATGTTTCTCGTTCCTAAAAGAAAAATACAGCGGCATTTGGACATTATGAATGAATTGTTTATTTTGCTGTAGTGTGTATTCATTTGTTTCAAGTACCGTGTCATGTAAGCAAGAATTGAAATAGTGTTTCATTATCACCAAGTTACTTGTGCATAGCATTAATGAAGCTGATCATTTTGATGATCTACATAAGTCATGGAGCAAAATACCCTGTAATGATGTCTTTGAGAGACATTCAGAAAGTATATTAAACCAAGGGACACATTAGATAGTATTTTATGTGGTTTTGCTATTAAGGTGAAAGCGATAAACGTGTATTAAATCTTGAGGATATGCTACTCTATATTAGTGGAATAGTGTGAGGACATTGTTACAATTTCTGAAAATACTCACAACATGTCATGTGAATGACTCCTGATAACCTGCAGAAATACATGTAAATATGCTTGCAGATGGTTTAGTTCATTAACATGAAACAACTATCTGCGAGTCATATCGGTAAGATGCTGTGCTCAGTTGGACATGTGTTATGCTCACGGTATCTTCTCTGATCATCCTGTTCCTTTTAAGTTTAGGCTAAATATATTTGAATGTGTTGCTTTACTTTTTGGGTCTTTTGATGGTACCTAGCTCTTTGTGTTAGTATCGCCCATACATCTTTAACTATAGCCTTGCACGCATGCCACAATGGATCAGGTCAAAGCTGTGTAGTCCTGTTACATCCAGTCTTGAATGGTGAAGAACAGTTAAGCAACTAACGGGGGAGGAGTGAACATCCATGCACATTCCTATCCTCAGTGATGGCGAAGCCGAGCATGTGAGTGCAAAAGACAAGGCTGAATTGTTGGCAACCACATTCACCCAGAAGTGCCGAGTGGATGATATTTTTCGCCCTCCTCCTGTGGTCCCCAGCATCACAGATGCCAGTCTCCAGCCAATTCAATTTACTCCACATGATATCAAGAAATGTCTGAGTGCACTGGACACTGCAAAGGTCCCAGCAACATCCCGGCAGTTGGGCGGAAGACCTGTGCTCCAGAACTAGCCACGTCTCTCGCCAAGCTGTTCCAGTACAACCACAACACTGGCATCTACCCGACAGTGTGGAAATTTGCCTGTCAACAAAAAGCAGGACAAATCCCAAACTGGCCAATGACCGTCCTATCAGCCTACTCTCAATCATCAGCAAAGTGATGGAAAGAGTCGTCAACGGTGCTCTTAGGCAGCACTTACTCACCAATAACCTGCTCACCGACGCTCAGTTTGGTTTCTGCCGAAATCACTCAGCTCCAGACCTCATTACAGCCTTTTGTCCAAACGAACTGAATTCCAGAGGTGAGGTGAGAGTGACTGCTCTTGAGATAAAGGCAGCATTTGACTTAGTGTGGCACCAAGGAGCCCTGAAGTCAATTGGGATCAGGGGGAAATCTCGCCAGTGGCTGGAGTCGCAGCTAATACAAAGGAAGATGATTGTGGTTGGTGGAGGCCAATCATCACAGCCCCAGGACATCGCTGCAGTGGTTCCACAGGGCAGCGTCCTAGGCCCAACCATCTTCAGTTGTTTCATCAATGACCTTTCCTCCAAAATAAGGTCAGAAGTGGGGCTGTCCACTGATGATTGCAGAGTGCTAAGTTCCATTCACAATTCCTCAGATAATGAAGCAGTCTGTGCCTGCATGCAGCAAGACCTGGACAATATCCAGGCTTGGGCTAATGAGTTGCAAGTAACATTTGCGTAACATCTCCAGCCAGAGAGCGCCTAAGCTATTCACAATATATATAAATGACCTAGACGAGGGAACTAGATGTAATATCTCCAAGTTTGCAGACAACACAAAGCTGGGTGGGCGTGTGTGCTGTGAGGAGGATGTCGGGAAACTCCAGTTTGATTTGGACAGGTTGGGTGATTGGGCAGAAGCATGGCAGATGCAGTATAATGTGGATAAATGTGAGGTTATCCACTTCGGTGGCAAAAACAGGAAAGCAGATTATTATCTGAACGGCAATAGATTGGGAGAAGGGGAAGTGCAACGAGACCTGGGTGTCCTTGTGCACCAGTCGCTGAAGGTAAGCATGCAGCAGGAGTTTAGAAGAATGAGAGGGGATCTCATTGAAACTTATAAAATTCTGACAGGACTGGACAGACTAGATGCAGGAAGGATGTTCCCGGTGGTCGGGGAGTCCAGAACCAGGGGTCACAGTCTAAGGATAGGGGGTAAGCCATTTAGGATTGAGATGAGAAGGAATTTCTTCACCCAGAGAGTGGTGAACCTGTGGAATTCTCTACCACAGAAGGCAGTTGAGGCCAATTCATTAAATATATTCAAGAAGGAGTTGGATATATTTCTTAAGGCTAAAGGGATCAAGGGATATGGGGAGGAGGCAGGGACAGGGTACAGAATTTGGATGATCAGCCATGATCTCATTGAATGGCGGAGCAGGCTCGAGGGGCCGAATGGCCTACTCCTGCTCCTATCTTCTATGTTTCTATGTTAACCACTTCCCCATGACATTTAATGGCATCATCATCGCCGAATTCTCCACCATCAACATCCTGGGGGTTGCCATTGACCAGAAACTCAACCGGATAAGTCACATAAATGCCGTAGCTACAAGAGCAGGTCAGAGGTTGTGTATTCTGTTGCACGTGACTCACCTCCTGTCTCACCAAAGCCTCTCCACCACCTACAAGGCATCTCAGGAGTGTGATGGATTACTCTTCTTGCTTCAATTGGTGCAACTGCAACAACACTCAAGAAGCTCAACACCATCCAGGGCAAAGCAGTCCCCTTAATCGGCAGCCCATCCACCACCTCAACCATCCACTCCCTCCACCACTGACGCACCGTGGTTGCAGCGTTTACTACCAATAGGATGCACTGCAGCAGCTTGCCATGGCTTCTTCGACAGCACCTCCCAAACCCGTGACCTTCACCACTTAGAAGGACAAGTGCAGCAGGTGCATGGGAACACAATCACCTCCAGATTCCCCTCCAAGTCACACACCATCCAAACCTGGACATATGTGGCCATTCCTTCATCGTTACTGAGTCAAAATCCTGGATCTCCCTATCTAACAGCATTGTGGAAGTGCCTTCACCACATGGACTGCAGTGGTTCAAGAAGGCTCACCACCACTTTCTTGAGAGCAACTAGGGATGGGCAATAAAAGCTGGCCTTGCCACCGACGCCCATGCCCCAAGAATGAATAAAAGAAAAAAATTAACATCCATGTCTGCAGTGTCTTGACAAATTGAACAATGTTGGATTACTGAAGTACAAGTCCGTCAGTCTTCCAGGCTAGTCTCAATTGGAAAGATTATGCATACAAAGTGTTTCATTCATCATGTTTCAGTGCCATATTTTATGAAACTTCTACAGTTTCTGCACTCCCTTTCCATGTACGTATGTAGTTGAGCCTGGCTGGAACACTGAAACTGGCATTGTCAAATTTTCTTCACTTAGCCCAGTTGCTTGAGGAATTTTAGTGTTTAAAAGGAGTACAGCTTCAATTGTATACAGTCAAGGTAATGTGTGATCATTATTCCAGTAAAACCCTGTTGTATAACTTCCTGAGATCATTTGATCAATTAAACTTGGTTTGAGTTATTATCAGTTGTAATTTGGACATAGTTTTTAGTGAACTATTCAAATTCCAAGTTACATGTTATAGTTACTTTCATGGAGGAATCTTGTATTCCAATAAAAGTTAATTGAAAGGGGTCATGTTTAAAGCAAAAATGGTGTGAATTTGATGTGGAATTATTAATGTTTTTATACTTCCTGTTACAGCATTTTCATAAATCTAATTAAACTTTCTCATGCAGGAAATAGATTGCCTCATTTATTTTGACACTTAATTTGCAATGCATGAAAATGTGTGTACACCTTGGGGTGACTATGATAGAAAATACCAGGAAAAACAAAACAAACTCGAAGGAACTTCAGAAATTGTGCACATTTTGGTTGCCAAAAACCACACTGAATAAATTCCAAAATACACGTTTCCAGCGTGCCATTGATTTTCAATACCCTGTTCAAAACATTTTTTTAAAACAAAAATGTAATTGACTACACATCTAATTTATAATATTACATTTTCTAGATGGCACTCCCTGTGTTTACAGGAAAGTCACATCCAACATTCCCACTCTGTCGGTCCCACGCAGCCCAGGACCGGCTTTTCAAACGTGAAATTTCACGCATGCGCGAACCTTTGAATGGGCCACGCAACCCCTTAAAAGGGACCGCGCACCCGAAAAAAATTTGGGGTAACATTGGTCACATCACACTACTTCTGTCATTCTGTCACACCTGGGTGTCATGCTATTTCTCTCATGCTTGGGAGTTAATTTAAAAATGTATGGTATGTATGTTTATCCGTGTATTTGCGTTTGAGTTGTCCAAGTGCTGGGGGTGCTGCTGCTGCTTCTCCCAGCTCTATTCCTCCAGATGGTGCTGCAGCTATGTTGTTTTGTATTTTATGTTTATTTTTTCCTTTCCTGCACTGCTTCCTGTAGGTAAATCTTATTTTAAATGTATTTACCTTTTAACTTTTATATTTGCTGTCTTCCTAACTTCTATTACCTGTCTCCCGGTCCTCATTGTCACAGAGCTCCTCCGCCGTCCCCAGTCCTGCTGCCTTCTCTTCCCACTGCCACCGGGCCTGTTAAAGGGGAAGTTGCTGAACAACGCTTCAGTTAAAGTGGAGTGACACAGCTTTTAAGGTATAATGCTGAGCAAGCAGGATAAGTACATGGGAGAACAGCCAGCCTCCCATCTTCTACCCTCCATAAACTTGGGCTCATCCAAAACTCTACTGCCCGTATGCTCTGGAATTCCCTCCCTAAACCTCTCTGCTTCTCCATCTCTCTCCTCCTTTAAGACCCTCCTGAAAAACCTACCACTTTGACCAAGCTTTTAGTCACTTGTCCTAATATCTCCTCCTTTGACTTCTGTAGATTTTTGTCTGATTATGCTACAAGAAGTGGCGTGGGATTTTTTTTATGTTAAAGGCTCTATATAAATGCAAGTTGTTGTTGAGAGGAGGGAAAAATAGAAAGAATCTTAAGTAATTACTGCAAACCACTGTTGGAGACAGGGTTGGATAATTGAAGAACAAACAGCTATTCGCATTTTAAGGAAGTTCTGTGATGTGTTGGGTAAATATTATAACAAATATGTCTATGAGCCCTTTATCTTTCAGTATTTTAGGGCATGTAATAATTTGATCTTGTCCTGAGTCAAGTTTCAGTAAATTTGCTGTGTTGCACTTATCTACTGTGTGACTGTAATGCACGACCCAGACAACCTGTGAACAATGCCGAGGGAAACCTTCTAGTTTTTATTTATTTATTTTTAAAGTTTGTATTTTTCCCTTTTATCATAATTTAAAGTGATCTTGTATTGAGAATTGCTGCATTAAAGATGAGCACTAAGGTTTTAAATATACACAATGGCCCAGAAATTCGGGTCTCCACGGGTGAGTACGCACGGGGCACTCACCCGTAGGCCCGATGGAAGTGCCGGTTTCCTGCATGCACTGCGCATGCGCGGGAAACTGGCACTTCCGTTCCTCTGAACGAAGGGGTTCAGAGGTTGAACGCGTGCGCAGGAGGGGCTGCACGTGCGCATCGAACTTCGGTCTTTTTTACAGGTTTTCCCGGGAACGTAAGCCTGCAGAATTTAGAAATGTAAAAAGCAGGCATAAGGCCTGCTTTTTACAAGGTAAGTGGTGAATTAATTAAAATTAAAACATTTTTTCCACAGGTTTATTATTTTTAAATACTTTAAAGCAAGGTAAGTTTATTTTTAGCCCCGTTAGAAAATAAAATTATTTTTTTCAAAATTTAAATTATTGTTTAAAATAGTTATTTCATGTAATTGATAGTTTATTTAAAAAATGTGAATTAAAAAAAAACTATTTGAAGATTTAGTGCTATTTTGGGGCCATAGTATTTATAAGTCTTGGCAGCACTTCCTGTCAGACTTATGAATGGAGCATTCCCTGCTCCGATTGGCTCCCCATGGCCCACGTGATCCCAGGGGACGCATCGAACTAACTGCGCCCCTGGGATACGCAAGCACTGCGCGCCGGCAGCTGGACCAGGCCCTGGATCGGAATTCCACGGGGGCCCACAGCTCAACGGCCGCGCGCAAGGTAAGTGCAGGTCGGGGGTTGCACCCGCGGGAAGCCCCGACCCGAATTTCTGGGCCAATGTTTTGAATTTTAAACGTTAGCTTTAATTGGGAACTCATCAGTGTCAAAATTATTAAAGTACAATATCAGCTTGGGGATAGAATTCATAATCCAAAATTAATTCTCCTAAAAGCATTGAAGTTCCTGGAAATGTAGTTAGGTGCTTATCGAGATTCACCTACATTGTGTTAATTGTCAACAACACTGTAGGTAATTCATATCGAATTCAGTTTATGTTAACACTGATTGAACTCTTCTGTAGAAATTGTATATTGTCTTAGTGTGCTTATCTGAGCTGGTTATTCCTTTTGCACAGTTATTTTCTGGCCAGCAGCAAATCAGGCATGATCAAATTAAAATGAAGAACAGGGGACTGCATGATGAGTAAGTTATAACACCTCGGTGAATTGGGTTTAAATCTAGCCCAGACAGATGGAACGAAATTCTCCCTTATGTGAGACCTGTTAAGACTCCTAAGCGAAATGAAGCCCGATAGCTTCCAGTTCTATACAGCACAAAACCCAGTGGATGAGAGTTCTCCACAGAAAAGTGTCTTCAAACTCAGCACAATCAACACCATTTTAACCCAGTGATGATGAAGGAACAGCGATACACTTCTATGCCAGGATGGTGTGTGACTTGGAGGGGAACTTGGAGGTGGTGGTGTTCCCATGCGCCTGACACCCGTGTGCTTCCAGGTGGTAGAGTTTGCGGGTTTGGGAGGTGTTGTCAAAATAGCTTTGGTGAATTGCGGCAGTGAATCTTGTAGATGGTACACATTACAGCCACGTTGTGCCGGTGGTGGAGAGACTGGATGTTTAAGGTGGATGGAGTGCCAATCAAACGGACTGCATTGTCTTGGATGGTGTCAAGCTTCTTGAAAGTTGGAGCTGCACTAATCCAGGTAAGTGGAGAGTATTCCATCACACCCCTGACTTGTGCCTTGTAGGTGATGGAAAAGTTTTGGGGAGTTAGGAGGTGAGTCATTCGCTGCAGAATACCCAGCCTCTGTCCTGCTCTTGTAGCCACAGTATTTATGTGGCTGGTCAAGCTAAGTTTCTGATCAATGGAGACCCCCAGGATGTGGATGTTGGTGGAGGATTCGGCGATGATAATCCCGATGAATGTCATGGGGAGGTGGCTAGACTCTCTCTTGATGGAGAGGATTATTGCCTGGCACTTGTGTGGCGCCAATGTTACTTGCCACTTATTAGCCCAAGCCTGGATGTTATCCAGAACTTGCTGCATGTGGGCACGCACTGTTTAATTATTTGAGAAATTGCGAATACAACAAAACACTACAATCATCAGTGGACATCACTACTTCTGACCTTATGATGAAGGGAAGGTTATTGATGAAGTTGATGAAGCAGTTGAAGATGGTTGGGCATAGGGCACTGCCCTGAGGAACTCCTACAGTGATGTCCTGGGGCTGAGATAATTGGCCTCCAAAAATCACAAACATCTTCCTTTGCTATGTATGACTCCAGCCAGTGGAGAGTTTTCCACCCTGATTCCCATTGACTTTAATTTTACTAGGGCTCCTTGATGTCACACTTGGTCAAATGCTGCCTTGATGGCAAGGGTAGTCACTCTCACCTTACCTCTGGAATTCAGCTCTTTTGTCCATGTTTGGACCAAGGCTATAATGAGGCCTGGAAGCCGAGTGGTCCTGGCAGAACCCAGACTGAGCATTGGGGAGCAGGTTATTGGTGTGAGTGCTGCTTAATAGCGCTGTCAATGACATCTTCCATCACTTTGCTCATGATTGAGAGTAGACTGATTGGGTGGCAATTGGCCGGATTGGATTTGTCCTGCTTTTCATGGACAGGGCATACCTGGGCAGGGCAATTTTCCACTTTGTCAAGTAGATGCCAGTGCTGTAGCTGTACTGGATCAGCTTGGCTAGAGGCGCGGCTAGTTCTGGAGCTCAAGTCTTCAGCACTACAGCTGGGATGTTGTCGGGGCCCATAGCCTTCACTATATGCAGCGCGCTTAGCCATTTCTTGATTGGCTGAAGTCTGGCTTCTGTGATGGTGGGGACCTCAGGAGGAGGCCGAGATGAATCATCCACTCGACACTTTTGGCTGAAGATGGTTGCGGACACTTCAGCCTTGTCCTTTGCACTCATATGCTGGGCTCCACCATCGTTGAGGATAGAGATGTTTGTGGAGCCTCCTTCTGCTGTTAGTTGTTTAATTGTCCTCCACCATTCACGACTGGATGTGGCAGGACTGCTGAGCTTTTTTGATCCTTTGGTTGTGGGATCGCTCGGCTCTATCTATAGCATGCTGCTTTCGTTGTTTAGCAGCATGTAGTCCTGTGTTATAGCTTCACCAGGTGAGCACCTCATTTTTAGGTCCACCTGGTGCTGCTCTTGGCATGCCCATTGAACCAGGGTTGGTCCCCTTGCTTGATGGTAATGGTAGAGTGAGGGCTATGCCAGGCCATGAGCTTACAGATTGTGGTGGAATATCATTCCGCTGCCGCTGATGGCCCACAGTGCCTCATGGTTGCCCAGTTTTGAATGGCTAGATCTGTTCCGAATCTATCCCATTTAGCACAGTGGTAGTGCAAACAATACAATGGAAGGTCTCCCCAGTTTGAAGACGGGACTTAGTTTCCACAAGGACTGTGCAGTGGCCACTCTGACCAATACTATCATGGACAGATGCATCTGCGGCAGGTTAATTGGTGAGGATAAGGTCAAGTAGGTTTTTGCCTTCGTGTTGGTTCTCTCGCCACCTGCCACAAGCCCATTCTAGCAGCTGTGTCCTTCAGGACTTGGGCAGCTCGGTCAGTAGTGGTGCTACCGGGTCACTCTTGGTGATGGACATTGAAGTCTCCCACCCAAAGTATATTCTGTGCCCTTGCTACCCTCAGTGCTTTTTCCAAGTGGTGTTCAGCATGGAGGAGTACTGATTCATCAGCTGAGGGAAGGCGGTAGATGGTAATCAGCAGGAGGACTCCCAGGGCCACTCCCTCCACACTGTATACCTCTGTGCCGCCACCTCTGGTTTTGTCTGTCTTGCCAGTGGGACAGGGCACATTCAGAGATGATGATGGAGCAGTCTGGGACGTTAGCTGATAGGTATGATTCTGTGAGTATGACTATGTCAGGGCGTTGCTTGTCTAGTCTATGGGACAGCTCTCCTAATTTTGGTATAAATCGTCAGATATTAGTGAGGAGGACTTTGCAGGGTCGACTGTACCATGTCCGAATCCGATGCCGGATTGTCCATCTGGTTTTATTCTTACTGTAACTTTTTGTAGTGGTTTGATACAACTGTGTGGCTTGTTAGGCCATTTCAGAGGGCAATTAAGAGTCAACCACATTGCTGTGGGTCTGAAGTCACATATCGATCGGACCGGGTAAGGATGGCAGGTTCCCTTTAGTGAACCAGTTGGGTTTTTACGACAATCCGATAGCTTCATGGTCACCATTATTTTTAGTCCAGATTTTTCGAATTAACTGAATTAAAATTCACTGCCATGGTGAGATTTGAACTTGCGTCTCTGGATTATTAGTGCAGGCCTCTGGATTACTCGTCCGGTAACAACTAGTAAGCTGCCGTACCTCGTTCCAGGGAAATCGACCCGTTGTGCAAATCAAGCATAATGGAGCTGATTGGTTGATAGAATATATGCTGTGTATGTTATTTACAGAATATGAGATATGTACAAGATATTTATGGAAAGCTTTCCTTTGGAGATTAAATCATTGAAAGATTGCTTCACTGTTTGATTAATTGCCTATCAAGGAAACATAGATTCAGGATTATCAGTGGGAAAATGAAGGGAAGTTGGAATGAATTGTTTTTACACTGTGATATTGGAACATGGAATGCTTTAGCACAAGTGACTGTTGAGGCAGAATCGATAACATCATTTAATAAGGAACTGGAGAAGTACTTGAAAGGAATTGTATAAAAGATGTATAAAATAGTATAAAACTTAGCCGTGGCGCAGTTTGTAGCACTCTCGTCTGTAAGTCAGAAGATTGTGGGTTCAAGTCTCACATCAGTGACTTCAGCACAAAATCCAGGCTGGCATTCCAGTGAAGTACTGAGGGAGTGCTGGACTGTCGGAGGTGCTGTCTTTCAGATGAGACTTTAACAATCTCCCTCCTCAGGTGGATGTAAAAGATCCCATGGCACTATTTTGACTAAGAGCAGTTCTACCCGGTGTACTGGCCAATATTTATCCCTCAACCAACATCACTAAAACAGATTATCTAGTCATCATTAAATTGCTGTTCGTGGGAGTTTGCTGTGTGCAGAATGGCTGCCGCGTTGCCTACATTACAACAGTGACTATACTTCAAAAGTACATCATTGACTGTAAAGCGCTTTGTGATGTCCTGAGGTCATGAAAGGCGCTATATAAATATCTAACTTATAGGGAGAAAAGGCAGGAAAATGTAATCAGATAGCTGTAGTTACAGAACTAGCTGAGGGACAGGCACAATGGTCCGAATAGCTACCTCCTATCCTGTAATTTCTCAATCTATAAGCAGTACAATAAATGATAAAGCAGATGTTATGTGCTCTTCGGAAGGAATAGGCTTGATGGCCCGAATGGTTTTTCCATGCTTTTTTGTGTTTTGTTTACTGGATGGTTTCCAGGTAAATATGCACATTCAAAATGACTTGCCTATAGTAAGGTAATGGTTCCTCTAGACACGACTATCCCAATGCTATCCTCGCCAGGCTCCCCAAAATGACTTGCCTCTAGTAAGGTAATCATGGTTCCTCTAGACACGACTATCCCAATGCTATCCTCGCCAGTCTCCCCAAAATGACTTGCCTATAGTAAGGTAATGGTTCCTTTAGACACGACTATCCCAATGCTATCCTCGCCAGGCTCCCCAAAATGACTTGCCTATAGTAAGGTAATGGTTCCTCTAGACACGACTATCCCAATGCTATCCTCGCCAGGCTCTGCAAAATGACTTACCTATAGTAAGGTAATGGTTCCTCTAGACACGACTATTCCAATGCTATCCTCGCCAGGCTCCCCAAAATGACTTGCCTATAGTAAGGTAATGGTTCCTCTAGACACGACTATCCCAATGCTATCCTCGCCAGGCTCCCCAAAATGACTTACCTATAGTAAGGTAATGGTTCCTCTAGACACGACTATTCCAATGCTATCCTCGCCAGTCTCCCCAAAATGACTTGCCTATAGTAAGGTAATGGTTCCTCTAGACACGACTATCCCAATGCTATCCTCGCCAGTCTCCCCAAAATGACTTGCCTATAGTAAGGTAATGGTTCCTCTAGACACGACTATCCCAATGCTATCCTCGCCAGTCTCCCCAAAATGACTTGCCTATAGTAAGGTAATCATGGTTCCTCTAGACACGACTATTCCAATGCTATCCTCGCCAGTCTCCCCAAAATGACTTGCCTATAGTAAGGTAATCATGGTTCCTCTAGACACGACTATCCCAATGCTATCCTCGCCAGTCTCCCCAAAATGACTTGCCTATAGTAAGGTAATGGTTCCTCTAGACACGACTATCCCAATGCTATCCTCGCCAGTCTCCCCAAAATGACTTGCCTATAGTAAGGTAATCATGGTTCCTCTAGACACGACTATTCCAATGCTATCCTCGCCAGTCTCCCCAAAATGACTTGCCTATAGTAAGGTAATCATGGTTCCTCTAGACACGACTATCCCAATGCTATCCTCGCCAGTCTCCCCAAAATGACTTGCCTACAGTAAGGTAATGGTTCCTCCAGATACGACTATCCCAATGCTATCCTCGCCAGTCTCCCCAAAACGCTGTTCAGGCTAGTTCATTTGAAAATCTCAAAACTGAGATTGATAGATTTTTGTTAGGCAAGCGTATTAAGGGTTACGGAATCAAGGCGAGTCAATGGAGTTACGATACAGATCAGCCAGGATCTAATTGATTGGCAGAACAGGCTCAAGTGAGTGAATGGCCTTCTCCTGTTCTGGTGTTTCCACCTTGCAGCCTCTGTAAATTTGAGCTCATCCAAGACTCTGCTGCCCAAGTCCTAACTCACACCGAGTCCTGTTCACCCATCACCCCTCTGTTCGCTGACCTACATTGGCTCCCGGTCCGGCAACACCTTGATTTTAAAATTCTCATCCTTGTTTTCAAATCCCTCTATGGCCTCACCCCTCCCTATCTCTGGAATCTCCTCCAGCTGTACAACCCTCAGCTCTCTGTGCTCCTCCAATTGTGGCCCCTTGCGCATCCCTGATTTTCATCACTCCACTATTGTAGGCTGTGCCTTCAGCTGCCTAGGCCGAAAGCTCTTGAATGCCTTCCCTAAACCTCTCCTCCTCTCTACCTCTCTTTCCTCCTTTAAGATGCTCCTTTAAAACCTACATCTTTGACCAAGCTTTTGGTCATCTGTCCTAATATCTTGTTATGTGGCTCGGTGTCAAATTTTGTTTGATAATGCTCCTGTGAAGTGCCTTGGGACATTTTACTATGTTAAAGGCACTATAAAAACACAAGTTCTTTTTGTTATATAACCTCTATTCACTGGAATCCTAATGTACCTCAAATCAAGGGGTTTTGTTCCTAATTGCAAACAACATTGCTTTGTGTGTTTAATGCAACAAGATTTACAAACCTGTTCTTTTCTGTGCAATATCTTTATTAAAACAAGTAATTCAAATGCTTTGAAGCATCCTTTGTGGTAAAAGCCAACTGTATTGGAGCACATTACAGGACCCTTCATGTTACCATTTTTTTTCATTAATGCAGCATCTGTATTTTTTGATTTTTAAGCTTTATTTTCTGTACTGAATTTGGTATGATTTCATGCAGAATTTGCATATTAATCACAAATGATAAATTAATCAACTTGAATACAAACACTAATACGATAGCAAAATACTGTGGACGCTGGAAATCCGAAATAACAACAGAAAATGCTGGAAAGACTCAGCAGGCCAGGCAACATCTGTGGAGAGAGAAACAGAGTTAACGGCCCAGAAATTCGGGTCGGGGGCTTCCCGCGGGTGCAAGCCCCCGACCTGCACTTACCTAGCGCGCCGGCCGTTGAGGCCTGGGCCTGCGTGCATTTCCGGTCTGTGGCCCGCTCCAGCTCCCAGCACGCTGTGCTTGCGTGATCCAGCGGCCTGTTTCTGTGCTGCAGACTCCATGTAATTCTATTGTGATAGATCTAACAATGTGTTTGTATTAAAGGTGTTGCTATGGGTACCCGCATGAGTCCCAGCTATGCCTGTCTTTTCGTGGGATAGAACTTCAAGATCTTAAAACAAACAGTGCTAAGTTATATTGCCAGATACAGGTCAAGCCTGAGGCTGTCATGCTGAAACTAGAACGTGCTCTGCTAGGCCACACATTAAAATTCTGCTTTTAGTTCTAGCCACTGAGGCACAAGGGAGCCATCTGAGCTCTGGAAGGGGGGCAAAGAATGGCAATAAGGCTGATCCCTAATGTCACAGTGTTAGGAGGAATGGTTAGAAAATGTGGACTCTAGCCTTTAAAGAGGGTGTATGAGAGACAACCGTATAAAGGTATGGAAAGCACTAAGTGGAATTGAAAAGGTTAATATTGAGCACTTTCAAATTATACCACAAATCCACAACATTGGAGCCTAGCTACAAAATGGTAAAAGAGGATTGATACTAGGAAGCAATTCTCCACACGAGCACTGATTAATAAGATGCCAGGTTAGTCTAGTTGGTAGTACTCTTGTCTGAGTCAGAAGGTTCTGTGTTCAAGCCCCACTCCAGACTTGAGCAAATAATAAAGGCTGATACTTAAGGGCCATACTGAGGGAGCGCTGCATTATTGGAGGTGCTGACTTTCAGATGCAACATTAAACTGAGGCCTTGTCTGCCTGCTTGGATGAATTTAAAAGGTGTCTCAGTACGCAGATACACAGATCATTAAAGGTGGCAACACAAGTATACACAGCCGTAAGGACGACAACCTGAATTGTTTGTTTTGTACCTAGAGGCACAGATTACAAAAGCAAGTAAATTATGTTGAATATGTATAAGATCATAATTTAGCTGCAGTTGGAGTATTGTGTGCAGGTTTGGGCAATTATAGGAAGGATATAAAACCAATGTAAAAGTTACAGTATAGATTCACTGGAATGTTATTGGGAATGAGCAGATATGGTTACTTGAGAAGTTAAGGCTTTTTTCACCCCACTAAAGCTGAGAAGGTTAAGAAGTGATCTGATAGAGGATTTCCAGATCATGAAGGGCTATGATGCGGTAGATCATAAACATTGTTTCTACTGGTTAGAGAGTTTAAGATAATCCAACAAAGAATTTGGGTGGGGTGGGGAAGGGGGGAGAATGTTCTTTCCACAGAGGATGCTTAGATTGTGGAATATGGAATGCTCTGTCATAAATCATTGTTGAAGCAGAATCCATAAATTCTTTAAAAAGGGAATTAGATAGTTGCTTGAAAACGAGGAGTATTAAAGGGTACGGGGGGTGCGATTAGATTAGGTGGCTCCCCTCTCCTCTACCAAACTCCTGCCCCCTCTGACTCCCTGCCACACCTGCCCCTCACGCAATTTTAATGTTCTTTGATAGATACTGGCAAGGGGACTTGCCATCTCCTCAGCCAATTCCACCAGCATCCTTGGATAGAAATTGTCAGAGTTCTTCATTTAGTTTAAGCATTCTTTAACTTGTTGACTATGCTTTCCATTGTGATGCTAAAGATTTCCAGTTTGTCCTGTCCCATATGCTGTGCCCTCAATTCAGGAATCTCCTCCACCTTTAGTAGTGGTAAAAGTGACCACAAAATAATGATTTAATAATTCTGTCACTTTTCTGTCCTCAGCCACCACTTCTATACTGCCATTGGTAAATGGTTCAACTTCACTATGCACCTTTCTCTTGATGTTGATGTACCTAAAGAATGTTTTGTTGTTGTTCTTTATATGTTCTGATGTATCCTGCCCATGCTTCCTCTTTGTGTCTCCTCTTGGCATTCCTCACATTGATTCTGTAGTCCTCCCTAACCTGTTCCTTCCCTCTACAGTTAGAATATTTTCTTGGAATAAAACAAAGTCCTGAGTAGGCAAAATAAGTATTAATAGTACTTCTCATGCTTCTTGATAACAGCACCTGTCATATCCCTCATACCTGACATCACCTGTCATATCCTTCAGGCAGGAGCTTTCATATGAAATATGTAAACCATATGCTCCATGCATAGCCATCAGAATTCAAAAAGACCTACAGAATCTGAAGATAGACTTTACTTTTATTCTCTTTGTTGTGGCGAAATAAAATTAATTAAATCCGCACACTAGTCTGTAAACGGTAAAAAAGCCAAGCAGTTTATTTAAAACACAAAACTATTCAACAGTACAATACAAACAGTCCGCGGCGGTATCTAAAGGCTGATCAGGGAGTACAGCTAGAGCTCCTTAGCTCGTTCCTGGCTGTCTCCTCGATTGACTTCAGTTTCTGTTATTTAAGTGTACAAAAGCCGTGGATACCTCATGCACAGCTCATGACATTGTTCTAATTGGCTTAAAGCCCACATGCACAATTTGTTACATTGTTCTAATTGGCTTGAAGCCCGCATGCACAATTGCTGATTGTCACATGATCTTTATGATCTCATCAGTTGTTCCCTACGTGATTTTACTTCCCTAGTTCGCGGCTGGTGCTTCTGTCTCCGCTGTCATCCTGTGTGCAAGCTGCACTGTTAACCCGTTAAGTCCTGAAGGGCACCTATGTTACCCTTCACTAAAATTCCACTTCACTCTTATTTTCTTTGAAGAAGAAAGGCAGCTGCTTTAAAGCTAATACCAAACAAAAATACAAGGGAAATGATGCTTTGTAGCTTTAGGACAGTCCATGCCCACATTCACACATATTAGTTAGCCTTTTAACCACAAAGAATCTGCATTTGAATCCAATATCACAATGCTGAAATTAATATAAACAATTCCTAATTCTGAATTTAATGGCTGGGGCTACTTTACTGTGTCCCATCCTGTTAACAAAGTGCTTTGCATTCACACTTACTGCATTAATCCAGTAAATTAAGCAAAGAAAGAACTTGCATTTATGTAATGTCTTATCGTTTCCTCAAGACGTCCCAATGCACTTTACAGCCAATGGATTACTTTTGAATCACGGTTATGTAAACAATCGTGGCAGCCAATTTGCCCACAAGATTCTAAAAACAGCCAATGAATAACCAGAGAATCTATTTTTTGTGGGGTTGGCTGAGGGAGTCTATTGGTGACTACACTGGAAGAATTTGCTGTGTTTCTTGAAATAGTAGCATGTGATGTTTTACTCCCACATGAGCAGGCCTTGATTTTAATTTTAATTTGAAAGCTGTCACCTCTAACAATGCAGCACTCGCGCAGTAAGTACTGCACTGAAATGTCAACCGAGGTTATGTGCACAAAACATAATGGGCTTGAACCCAACATTTTCTGATTCAAAGGGGACAGTACAACTAAATGAGCCAAGCTCAGCTTAACTTTTAGCAGGATTGCCAACACAAAATCTGTTTCTATAGAAACCGATAAAGGCCATAAAGTAGAGAAACATTCTGAGGAATTCTGCATTTTTTTTTCTTCTTCATATATACAGTTAGGTCAGTGTTGTCCAATAGAAATCGCTGATTACCCACAGGTGTGGCTACGGTGACACCATTTTAGCCACATGCACTAATTTTAAAAGAAAGACTTGCATTTATATAGCGCCTTTCACGACCTCAGGACATCCCAAAGTGCTTTACAGCCAATGAAGTACTTTTTGAAGTGTAGTCACTGTTGTAATGTAGGAAGTGTAGGAAACATTAGTGGAAAACACCTTACACATAATATAAGTAGATGTACTCCCGCATCTTTGCACTCTTTCTCTTTCACCAAAGTTTGGAGTTCTGATATGAATTTACCAGACACAGTACATCTTAGTGCAGCTTCTTGGAGCTGTTCTTCCAATTCATCAAACTGACCGTGTTGACAGCTCTCCTCTTTATGTAATGTTGCTGGTGTTTCCCGTGTTGCACAACATTTTAGCGGATATCCAGTAAATGGTAACTAAGGAAGTAAAGCACACCCAACAATCAAAAAACACTTGCACACTCTGCTTTTAGTCTTACCAATTTTATCAATACATGTCCAGAAAGGTTAAAGTACAAGTGCATACGTTGTGTGGATATGAGTATTGAGATGCCCAATAAGGGTGTCTATTTATTTTTTATTTACTAATCAAAAATGCAGTTAGCTGGATTCCCAATTAACCACATGTGGCTAGTGGATAACATATTGGACAACACTGAACTAGGAGAACTGTTATTTTCACAACAAAGGTCATCTCCAGATATTGCCCTTAAAATAGAATGTGCTATGTGCCTGATGATCTTTTCCACTTGGCTGCGTATAGGTCCTCAACTGGCTACATCCTTCTTCTGTTGCCAGCAGCTGCTTCAACTGTTATATCAGAAAGAGTTGTTGTCACTAGGCTTATTTAGCACATGGTTACCAATACAGGGGAAGTGGTACTTAAGGCAATACAGTTTAACATTGTGAGATATGCTCATTGTGCAATGCACTTAATCACCTAAAATGGCTCCTGTTCACTACTACCGCTAGTGACAGACCTATAACCACAGTACTTTATCTTAATGTTGTGCAATTGAAAATATTTTCTCCAGATGCAACCTAAGGGCAACCGAAGGGCAAAATCTTAATTGTACTATTGGCAATAAGAGACCAGAGTACATGCACGTTTCATATACCCCTTAGCCGAGGGGTCAAAACCAGGGGGCACAGATTTAAAGTAATTGGTGGAAGGTTTAGAGGGAATTTGAGGGGAAATTTCTTCACCCAGAGGGTTGTGGGTATCTGGAACTCACTGCCTGAAAGGGTGGTAGAGGCAGAAACCCTAACCACATTTAAAAAGTACTTGGATGTGCACTTGGGATGCTGTAACCTGCAGGGCTATGGACCAAGAGCTGGGAAGTGGGCTTAGGCTGGATAGCTCTTTGTTGGCCGGCACGGACATGATGGGCCGAAATGGCCTCTTTCCGTGCTGTAACTTTCTATGATTCTATGAGACCAACTCTAGTGCTTCACTGAAATCCTACTGATACCAATGGAAAGTTTGATTTCCATCATGTACTAGTCACAGATTTTTCAGGCTTTTTCTTAATTCTGCTGTTTTTGTTTTGCAAGTTTCAATACGTTTAGGACCCCTTTACTGGGAAACTTGAGAAGGAATTTCTGGAGGCAGTGGCTTCAGTTATTATTACTAAGCTCTTCAAGCAAATGGCAGGTTCTGTTGGCAGCTATTGTCTCAACCTCTGCACCATGCATAATACAGACGAGCACTGACATCAGTGTTTAAAGTCATTAGATGGTCACTGATGTCTGATGCTGAAGAACCAAGTCAATTCACCTGGGGTTTAGTGTTTATTATCCTGAGCTACCAGTGCTTATTCTATCTTGAAACATGATGAGGAAGCAGGTGAGGAAGAAGGGGAATGTACCCTCTGAGTAGTCAAGGCAGACGCAGGCAACTATTTTGCAGTACATTTATATTCTTGACTCTAGTAACATTTCCTTTAACTCTCTCCCCAGTTGTGGATCCAGATAGTGAGAGCCCTTCTTTAAGAAATCATTTCCTTATTTTTTCCTTCTGTCCTCTTCTGAAGCCACTCACTTATGTTGGAGTATAGTTCCATGAACACCAACTGTGCTCTAGTATCTTGTCCAAGTAGCCATTCCTGATGTGGCCCTAGATAGTAAATGTCAACAGATTATTCAACTATAGGGACATCATAATGAAGCTTTATCCTGTCTTCACTCCACATTCACAACCATGCACTTTTTAGCAAGAGACTCTGGATAATGACCAGGACTGGGGATCGAGGCTAATATTTTTCACTTCTCCAGCCTAAAGGCACTGAGGCCAATTGTATCGTCCCTTATGATGCCCTGGCTGAAATCCCCTAACTCACCACAAACCAGAAATTGAATCTGGACCTTCCTGTTGGTCTGACTTAGTGACTCAGCATTTTTACCAACTGAGCTAATGAGGAACTTAGTTGACCTATGACCTAATGGAGATTCTGCTGTGTCAAGTCTTTTCAAGCTTTCAACTCCCTCTTCCGATGTGGGCTGTTAAAATTATTATTTCTGCCTAGGCTGCTTCAGCGGCAGCAACTCCTGACAGTTTGTATCGGAATACCATGATATCAGAAGGAGGCCCTATTAATACAACCTATTGCTGAATATCCAGTGGTTTTCCATGTTTTTATATAATGTTAAAAAAATCTGGCATGCAAAATGTCTATGACTTTACCTTCTGAGACTGTGTTGAAATGTTTTGGATTCATGTGGTCGATATATTCAAAGGTGCATACACTTTATTCAAGGACTTCTGGTACAAATTATACATAAGCAGACTGCCTAAGAGGGTAGCTCTAGTTCAAGCTTCTCTGGTTAGTCATAGCCAAATTGGTTCAGCTTAAAACAAAATTATGCCTGGATGTTTTAGACACAAGTACCTGAAGTTAGAACAGCAGCTCCTGAGTATTTCAGGTTCTCACTTGAATTATCTACAATGCTGTTAAGCATTTCTACTTACAGGGAAGAAGGTAATCCGCAAACAAGCCCAGTCCAATTTACAGCTCTAAACAACAGCTCTAAACAACATATGCAGAGTGTGAATGCTACTTGTGGCACAGGGCCCAAGTCCAATCCAGATTATTATCTGAACGACAATAGATTGGGAAAAGGGGAAGTGCAATGAGACCTGGGTATCCTTCTGCACCAGTCGCTGAAGGTGACACATGCAGGTGCAGCAGGCGGTTAAGAAGGCAAATGGTATAAGAACATAAGAAATAGGAGCAGGAGTAGGCCAATCGGCCCCTCGAGCCTGCTCCACCATTCAATAAGATCATGGCTGATCTGATCCTAACCTCAAATCTTCTATCACTCTCCATCCACCCGAACCCATGTGATCTCCCGGGAGAGGCGAAAAACCAGATAAAAGACCCAATGGCCAATTTGGGAGAAAAAAATCTGGGAAATTCCTCTCCGACCCATCTAAGCGATCGAAATTCTTCCAGGAGATCACTCTGTCCCTATATTTTCTACAGTACTTAACTTCTGTAAAGGCGATCTCCACCCCAGGCAGGAACAGGAATAAAACCATCTCCTGAAATCTAACACAGAATTAGAACACAGTAGGAGCAGAACCAGGCTACACGGCCCCTGTGCCCACTCCACTACCCACAGGGCCATGACCATTCCGAACCTAGACTCATGTCCAATTTCCTGCCCGCTCCCTGTAACCCTTAATTCCCTTTACTTCTAGGAAACTATCTATTTCTGTTTTAAATTTATTTAATGATGTAGCTTCCACAGCTTTCTGGGGCAGCAAATTCCACAAACCTACCACCCTCTGAGTGAAGAAGTTTCTCCTCATCTCAGTTTTGAAAGAGCAGCCCTTTATTCTAAGATTATGCCCCCTAGTTCTAGTTTCACCCATCATTGGGAACATCCTCACCGCATCCACCCTTCACAATCTTGTATGTTTCAATAAGATCGCCTCTCATTCTTCTGAACTCCAATGAGTAGAGTCCCAATCTACTCAACCTCTCCTCATATGACCACCCCCTCATCCCCGGGATTAACTGAGTGAACCTTCTTTATACTGACTCGAGAGCAAGTATGTCTTTTCTTAAGTATGGACACCAAAACTGTATGCAGTATTCCAGGTGCGGTCTCACCAATACCTTGTACAACTGCAGCAATACCTCCCTGTTTTTATATTCCATCCCCCTAGCAATAAAAGCCAACATTCCATTGGCCTTCTTGATCACTTGCTGCACCTGCATACTAACCTTTTGAGTTTCATGCACCAGGACCCCCAGATCCCTTTGTACTACAGTACTTTCCAGTTTCTTGCCATTAAGATAATAACTTGCTCTATGATTTTTCCTGCCAAAGTGCATAACCTCACACTTTCCAGTATTGTATTCCATCTGCCAAATCTCTGCCCACTTATGTTGGCCTTCATAGCGAGAGGATTCGAGTACAGGAGCAAGGATGTCTTGCTGCAGTTGTACAGGGCCTTGGTGAGACCACACCTTGAGTATTGTGTGCAGTTTTGGTTGCCTTATCTGAGGAAGGATGTTCTTGCCATGGAGAGAGTGCAGCGAAGATTCACCAGACCGATACCTGGGATGGCAGGAATGACATATGAGGAGAGATTGGGTCGATTAAGCTTATATTCGCTAGAATTTAGAAGAATGAGAGGGGATCTCATTGAAACTTATAAAATTCTAACAGAACTAGACAGACTAGATGCAGGAAGGATGTTCCCGATGGTGGGGGAGTCCAGAACCAGGGGTCACAGTCTAAGAGTAAGGGGTAAGCCATTTAGGACTGAGATGAGGAGGAATTTCTTCACCCAGAGAGTGGTGAACCTGTGGAATTCTCTACCACACAAGACAGTTGAGGCCAATTCATTAAATATATTCAAGAAGGAGTTAGATATATTTCTTAAGGCTAAAGGGATCAAGGGATATGGGGAGAAAGCAGGGACAGGGTACTGAATTTGGATGATCAGCCATGATCTCATTAAATGGCGGAACAGGCTCGAGGGGCCGAATGGCCTACTCCTGCTCCTATCTTCCATGAATCTCAGTGCCCCACTCAAGCAGTGCCTGAAAATTTTGGGGGGGTGGGGGCAGTAATTCCTGTGTATCCCTGGAGCCAAGGGAGTCAAACAGAGTGGATAGCAATAAGCCGGGTACAGTGTTTGAAGCATTTTATTTGTCTGTCAGTCAAACTCATCCACAAGTTTCTTCGAAGGGAACAACGTTTTACAATTTTTTCTTGCTCCCACTCCAAATGCTTGTTTTTTTTAATCCAGTTATTTGTGTTTCTTAAATCCTGTTCCCCCTCTCACATTTATTTCTTTATTTTTAAACATTAATGTTCCACACTTTAACTATACCATCACAATTAATACATCCTGCATTAAACCATATAATCCTCCTCATCAAACATATCCTCCAACTTCCCATGAGAAATGTTATGACAGATCAACAATAACAACAGCAACTTGAATTTATATAGCACCTTCAAAATAGTAAAATGTCCCAAAACGTCCAAAAATCCACACAATATAAAGAAAACGTATATGTTTACATTTTATCATACTTATACTGTCTACTCCACTTAATTCAGATTTGTTTTTTGCTAGTAATTTGAATTAAGCAATGTAAATGAAACTGCACATGACATTTTGTGCTTGAAAAAAATTCTAATAAACAGATAGTTTGAATTAAGTTTGAATTAATGGTAGGTGTATTTAATTTTATGTAATTTCACAGTGATTGGGCCATACCAATTTCTTCATTTTTCTTCAACAGCGATGCCTAGTACTTAAAAAAAAAAAAAAGATAAATGTTACTATTTTTAAAAAGCAGCAAATGCTTTAACTGTTGGGAGATGTGCCTTGCTGCTCGCCTGGTTCATAACATTGTTGATTCAGAGCTATCCTAGAGGAGCTCTGTTGATTGTAATGAGGTCCACATCTTTGGCCCAACCTGGGAACTGAGCCTAAACCATCACATCCAGGAAGAGCATGCTATCAGCTGAGTGTGCAGGCCAGTCTGAAGTTAAGGCACTAGCTGTTTTCAATGCAGCGACTCTAAGCACAAAGAATTGATTCCTGTTACTAACAGTACCAGAGCGGAATATTAGGTGCCTCACCTCTTCTGGCCTTTGTTTGAACCCTCGTTAACTGTACCCTTTCTTAACTTCACCATTTAGGCACCATCTGGTAGAGTGTTTGGCTTGCATACTTCACTCATGTCCTAAGGTAAAATAGCAAAATTACCGCAAGAACATGTCAAACAGTAAGTATGCCTGATCACATGTTTTATGGAGGAGGCCGGTAGTTTTACCCCTTTAACTTAAATAATGAGCTCCAGTAAAATCTCACCTGACATATTTCAGAGAGCTTAGTTATAGCCACCTCCTACAAGCGATGAATTGGCACAAATTTTGGATAATGGGTCTTTTTAATTTATTTCTAATCAGAAACTTTTAAAACTTTGAGTTTTTATGAATTAGGGATTTTGCCTAATGTATGACGATATCTACATGAAGGGAATAATTATAATGAGAGACTAGTTACATTTGGGTTATATTACCTGGAGGTGAATACAGCTAAAGGTGATTTGATCTCAGTGTTTAAAATAATGAAGAGAATCAATAGGTAGAGAGGAAATGATTGACCTTTAATAGGAGAATCCAGAACAAGGGAAAAGAATCTTAAATTTGAGCAAAGATTATTTAAGTGAACCGAGGCCAAACATCAAACAACGGGTTGTGAGAATGTGGAAAACACTGCCACAGAAGACCATAGATGCAAAATTGAGGTTTTTAAAAGTCGAATAGGTACTTGGGAAGTAATGGAATTAAGGGATATGGAGAAAGGGCAAGGAATTGTATTTAAAACGATATGCTGCCATACCTAACAAAATGATAAAGCAGACTTCTGTTCCTGTGTATCTATCATTGCTAATCATGATCATCTTATGCAATTTTTTTATTTCGAAAGCCACAGAGAGTGAAGCTAGGGACATGGACCTGAGTGGCCTGCCAGTAGACGCTGAAGATGATAACAAGGAGGACATTGAGAAACCATCAGATCCACTGATGAGCATGGACATTGTCAGAGACTGCCTGGCAAAAGATCCTATAGACAGAACAGATGATGACATTGGTGAGTCAGTATGAAATTGGGAATAGGCAACGAGATCTAAATTTGAAAACAAGGATAAATTTGGATGATCAGCCATGTTCTCATTAAATGGCGGAGCAGGCTCGAGGGGCCGAATGGCCTACTCCTGCCCCTATCTTCTATGTTTCTACCCTAAAGCCCTCCCCCATTACAGCATCCATTTGGTTATTAAACAGTTCCAGAGTTTTCATCTCCAATACTCTATTTGAAAGATCATTACATGTATTGATCACTCTTGAAGTGAAGAATAACTTCCTGATATCAGACTGAACTGTACTTTTTCTAGTTTGAACCAGTATCCACTTGTCTTACTCACGCAATTTGCTTCAAAGTGGTTTTCTGGAATTAGTTTTTCCATACTGTTAACTATGTTACATCCTTCCATAAGTTCATCTCTTAGATGTTTCATTTCCAGATTGAAAGGCCCACATTGCTCCAATCTTTCCTCGTAGCTCAAGTCTCTGACACCAGGAATCGGCCTTGTGGCTGTTGGCTGCATTGCCTCCAATACTTGAATGTCTCTATGTTTCTTGGCAACCAAAATGGACACATTACTCAAGTTGTGGTCTGACCAGAGCATTGTACAGTTGGATCACATCTTCCTCTGACATATTCTTCTATTTCAGCTATGTAATTCAGCATTCTATTGGCTTTGTTGACTGCTGCTCTGCATTGAGTATTGAGGCTATGAAGGCTCCTAGGCCTCTTTCAACCTCATCCGTAACAATTTCAGTACCATTCAAGGAGTGTATGTGATTTATTCATGTGTGAGCTTTGACGGTGAATGGAAAGTGACTATTTTAACATGGGGATATCACAGCCAAGCCTGATCCTGTTTTCATCTGATGTCCACATGTGTGTACTTCCAATATGCCCTTTATGAAATGTGTATCCTCACACGAGCAAATATACAAAAACCAAATGTAAAATGAATTTCCTTAACACAGTTTGTAGTGCAGGTCTATACCAGAATACACACAATCTGGTTTTAAGTTTGGGTTGGGAGCAAAGTGATTAAACTGTGTGTGGTGTGATGTGATGCAATGTGTATATATCAATTTAATTAGTTTGCTGCCAAGTATTTTTCTAGTATATGTTTATTTTCTCCTGTCTGTGTGGTGCATTAATGTCCAGAAAGAGTTAGGCTGCGATTTTACAAACCTCAGCGAGACCGTGGCGGGTGACGTCGGTGGCGGGTCCCGACCCTGCTGCTGGCTCCATCCCGGCCTCTGAAATTAATTTCCCCTGATTGGGCTTGTTAAGCCAGCCCAGCACGTTCCCCGGCCAATTAGAGGAAGCGGGTCTGGTGACTTCATTTGATGACGCGTCATCAGCCGGTTTCCTTAAAGGGACCATGGCCAACTTTATTTTGCCGTTTCTGCTGTCAGTGTTCTACAGCATTGAGGTGCTGCAAACACTGACAATCACTGCACAGAGGTGCAGGGCTACACCAAGGCTCTCCCATGACTCCCTCCATATGCTTATGGAGGGAGTCACAGCACGCAGGGAGGTCCTCTTCCCTTCCCATGGGTGGTAGAAACCTCCCCAGGAGATCAACACATTGCAGAGGAGGGCACAAACAGGGACGTGGTCAGGAGGACCTGGGTGCAGTGCCGCATCAATGATCTTATTAGATCACAAAAAGCCACACTCAACCTTATCCTGCTGTGCCTCCCATCACTCCTTACTCACACCAACTTACCTTGCACCTCCACCCATCCCTCTCTACCTACATTATCACATCCCCATCTCACTAGCCACCTCTCACACTCACCCTCATCCTAGTGCAATGATACCAACTAACAACACACAAGGGTAGGCACTTGGGTGTTTTATGCAATGTTCACGTAAAGTTTCTGTTAATGTGGTGTCAAACATTGAAACCTTTATTTTCAACACTTTGTGTTCTTAGACAGATTTGTGTGCTCCTTTGGAAGTGGCTTAGTGAGTTGCAGTGAATGGTGAGACATAACGGTACCCCCTGCAATGGTGATGAGTGTAAAAGGAATGGCTTGGGCATTGTAGGGAGGCTTTATGGTGTTGGTGTGGGGTGGTGCCAACCTGGCGCATCATGTGGCAGCCAGGGTGCACAAGTGTCAAGTGAAGTAAATCTGGCCATGGTGAGGCCATCCCTGGCCTGCCGGGCAGCAATGTGGTCGGGTGCTGATGCCCTCTGTCCTGTGCAACATCAGATGATTACGGAGAAGGTTGGTGGTGGTGTTGATGGTGCTGCTGGTGTGCCTGGTGCTGCTGGTGTTGGGGCTGATCGTGGTGGGATTCTGAGGACCAAGGTGAGAGGGTATAAAGGGCAACCATGCTGATGGAATACATGGCAGGTGAAGCAGAGATGACAGAAGTAATCTGTCAATGGTGAGAGAGGTAATGAGGTCAGACTGGATGGAGACTTGTGTAAAAACTTGCAGCATAGTGAATCTGTTGTGGAAATGCAGTGAGGAAGAGTTTGTGGCTGAGGGAAGATATCTGTGTAAGGTGGGAGCTTTTACTATACATTTGAATCTCTCAACTCAACAACTGATTCAATGGCCACTGACCTCCTGCCTCAGCTTGACAGACACGGCCCACGACTCATGGACGAGTTGTCAAATGCAGAAGGTGAGCAGATATTCATTCTTAAGTGGCTCTAAACAAGCCACTAATTACCTGAATTGGGTCCCTGGCTGCGAACCCGCCGCTGCGTGTCGGGTCTGCCCAGCGCTGACAGACCCGACATTGGGGAAAGGCGTGTGGCGGCGGGTTCACAGCGGGGTCCTGACCCGTTGGGGAAAAAAACACTTTCCCACCCGAGCCATCACTGATCGCGCCCGCTGACCCCCCGTAAAATCCAGCCCTTAGTAATTGGTGAACATAGCCGAAGATGATCTAAGCCTAAATGCTAATTCTATGCCTTGATTTACTGTATGTACTTTTATTTTTCAATTATTTTTTTCATGTCTTTCACAAGTTTAACCAACAGCTAACACCTCTTGCCTTGATAGCTCCACTCTTAGGCCGGAATTTTGCCAGTCCTCAGAGTGCGGGATTGGAGGCAGGACTGCTGTCAACCTGCCTCCAATCAATCTTCCCAAGTGTCAGGTCCCCGATTTGCGCATGGACCCGGCACCTAGTGGCGGGAAGAGGATTATAGCCACTTACCTTCCTGTTAACAGGTACTTGATACTTGTTAACAGGCTCTTTTTCAATTTTGCTGCTTCTGCCTCGGGTTCCCCGATGTCCGGACACCACGCCAAGTAAGTGTGGCATGTTGTGAGTGTGCTGTAATGTTTCTGCATTGATGACAGCTGCAGAAGTGTTGTGAAGGATCCAATGGTGCACTGGTGAGTTTCAGAGGTAAGAAAATGTTGGGAAAATCATTTTTAATGCATTTACACTTTTCTGTAGGTAACAAGTTTTGAATTGGCTGTCTAGTCCCACCTCATTGGGAGAACCTCTTTCACCAGTGACAGATCGCTTCTGTAACCCCACTTGCAGCTGCCATCTGTTCTAGCCTATGGAGGGAGTCATTGGCAAGCCTGGGTGCAAGAGCTCACCTTTGTACAGTGATTGTCAGTGTTTGCAGCAGCTCAATGCTGTCAAACACTGAAAAATGAGCTGTCAAAGAAAAATTGTGCATGGTCCCTTTAAGAAAACTGGCAGATGATGCATCATCAAATGACATCATCTGACTGGCTTCCTCTTAATTGGCTGGCAAGCCCGCAGGGTGGGCTTAACAAGGCCAATCGACGTAAAATCATGTCCGTTAGCCGGATACAGTTGGGGGCGGGACTGGATCCCGGAAACCAGCTGACCCGTTCCCAAGCCATATCCATTTGCAAAATCGTGGCCTTAGTCTTTCTTCATATATTGACATTCCTGGCCTCACTGTCTCCCTGACCTCAAATGGAACTTCCACATCCCTTCCATTTTTAAAGCTGCCTCCGAGTAGAGGCTTTCCTCATTCATGGCTAGCATTGCTTTTCGTCTTGACCTTTCTTCACTTTTTATAAAGCCCATGTCTGTTCAAGACTTGAATACGCTGTATGGAGGCTCTTCTTGTGCCTATCTCACATTCATTACTAGAACAAAAAAAAAAGCCTGTCCTCTGATGGGCATTCCTTCTCTTACATCTAGCTTCTGAACTCCCTTTCTTCATCAGAGCCTCTTCTGTCTTTGTTTTATCAACACTATTATAATTTATGCTCCTTTATCGCTTGTTCCTTTTAAAATGGAAAGATGCTGTCGAACACACTCTTCTCCTGTGTTTCAATCCAGATTAATCGCACCATCTTCTACTTTAACTCATTATTTTCCTCGGAGTTCAAAACTGTGGAACACCTTTAGTCTTTCACTCCACCTACATTCTGTAGGCTTTTAAAACTCGAGCTTGGCATCACCCAGTTGCTACTTCCTGGTTTACTTCATCTTTTTAATTCTTTTTGGCCTTGGTGACCTGCACTATTGATCTTTACCCTTCACTTTTGTTTCTCAGTTTTGGGGGGAAAAGTCCTAGAAATTGTCAGGTCTTTGTACACTTTTTTAAAATGTTCTATTTTTATGCGTCACAACATCACTGCACAGTGAAGTAAGCGATTACCAATGAGAAGAGAAACACTACCCATGAGAATGGATGAGTTGTGTAGTGGGAAATTCCATAATTAGAGATTAGCAACTGTGACTGGGGTCGCAAATGATATGTGTCCTCCCTGGTGCCAGGGTAAGAGATGTAGTGCAACAGGTGGAAACATTTCTAGAAAGGCAGGGAAACCAACCAGAAATTGCCCATCAAAATGATTTAGGGAAGAGTAGGATGGAGATGTCGGACAGATGTAGGATGGAGTTTGAAGAGTTAGGTTCTAGATTAAAGTGTAAGTCGTTGAGAGTGGTAATCTCACGCTTCTTTGCCATCTCACATGCTGAATGAGTAATGGAGGAGCAATTAGATATTAGAAAGATGGTGTAGAGGGGAGGGTTTTAGATTCCTAGGACATTGAGGCAAGTTTGGGGCAGGAGGAGGCTTTTTGAGATAAGATGAGAGTCACCTAAACTGGATGAGTACCAATATTTTTGCAGAAAGGGTAAATGAAACAGTGGGGGAGGATTTAAACTAGTAAGGCAGGCCTAGGACAAACAAAAAAAAGGAAATTAATAACACTATCAGAAAGGTCAATTAAGAATTTTTTAATATTTATGATGCAAAGAGCATTAAGAATAAAGTAAACAAAAAATAAATGACAGCAGTAGGGTTTAGGGATAGGAGTTAATAAAATTGTGATGATAGAGAAGCCTAAAACAACTCCCATTTATGTAAGTGCCTCCCCTTAATCATCGCAACACGACCAAAATTCAGGCTGGGTCTGGCTCACCTGTAACTTGAAAGGGTTCGATTTCATTAGGCCAATGGAATTGTGGGTTCAGGCAAACCAAAGCCCACAAGTGTCTCCCCTGATAAGGGAACACCACTAAAATTCAAGAAGGGGCTGGTCCCACCAAGCTGATTTGTAAAACAAAAATAACAAATTAAATTAGAACAGTAAGGCAGACAGTTGGCTTTTAAGAGTCACCCGAGCACAAACTATAGCTCAAAAATGCACAGGAAAGAGTTCTTTTTTAAGTAGGTGAGTGAAGTCATAGGGCTAGATTAGCTTTTCCCCTATGGGATCTGTCCAAGTTCCTTCCCTTAAAATGGGCAATACCAAAAAAAATGAAAGAGCCCCCAATGGCAGAGACTAAAAAAAGAAAATGATTGGTGGGTGGTCATATTTATATTGATCATATTTTGAAAGCATCTGGTTAGTGTGAGGCATTTGGCTAATAAAGCTGATCAGATGCTGGGTTACTTCTGAAGTATATTATGATCAATGATGAGGGCAACTCTGGAGTATGATGTGCAGTTTTGAACCACTCTATGTCAAAGAAAGACCTGAAATGCTTTCGAAAGGATTCAGTGAAGAATGGTCAGAAGGATTGCAGGCCTCCAGGGACTAAGTCATAAGTAAAACTCAAGCACTAACTTATTGTCACTAGCAAAAAGACAGGAGGGATATGAAACAGGTATTCAAAATAACAAAAGGCACAGGTGAGGTGGAAGAAAAACTGCTATTTAACTTGGAGTTAGTGTTGGACTGGAGGACACAAGTACAAAATTCACAACCCTAGAAATTAGCAACAACAAAGAAATTCTCAGATTAGATAGCTTATTTCAGTGCAATTTGCAGATTTAAAAAGGAGCTGAATCGATATTTGTGAAGAAGCAGGATTGACAGTTGTAGAGACAATTAACAAAACTGTCAGGAGAAGTCGGGAAAGAAATTTAGTGCTTCCTTAAACTGGGGATCAACAGGTGATGTGGGAGAGAAGTCCATGATGGAATAATTGTAAATGGACTGTAGATGGAGTGGGCTTGATTGGCTGAAAGTCCTTTTCTTGCTCTAGATTTTCTTATTTCTGCTTTGCCACACTGATATTGAGGGCCTACTTATGTTCTTGTGAATTATAAAGTTCATAACATTGGTGATAGTAGGATATTGTAACATCCATCTGTTGTGTTCTTCCCTAGGGCAGGTCCTAACACATTAGACTCTTGAGCCACTTACTGGAGAAGAGTAGCTAAGGTGGTTTCTCGTTGTGATCTTCATAGTTTTTATCTTCAGAGTTCTTTCCATGTCAGCCGTGGCTACGTTGATAGCATTTTCACCTTTGAGTCAGAAGGTTGTGGGTTCAAGACCCACCCCAGAGATTTGAGCACCAAAATCTAGGCTGACACTCCAGTACAGTACTGAGGTAGTGCTGCACTGTCAGAGGTTCCATATTTCAGATAAGATGTTAAACTGACCCCTCAGGTGGACGTAAAAGATCCCATGGCACTATTTTGAAGAGGCACTGGGGAATTCTCCCCGGTGTACTGACCAATATTTATCCCTCAATCAACATCAATTAGAAAAAGATGATTTGGTCATTATCACGTTGCTGTTTGTGAGTGCTTGCTGTGTGCAAATTGCTGCCGCGTTTCCTACATTACATCAGTGACTATACTTCATTGGCTGTAAAGCGCTTTGTGACTCCTGAGGTCGTGAAAGGCGTTATATGGCCTTGGAGAGAGTGCAGAAAAGATTTACGAGAATGATTCCAGGGATGAGGGACTTCAGTTACGTGAATAGACAAGAGAAGCTGGGGTTGTTCTCCTTAGAGCAGAGAAGGTTGAGAGGAGATTTGATAGAGGTGTTCAAAATCATGAGTGGTCTACACAGTAGATAGAGAGAAACTGTTCCCATTGGCGGAAGGATCAAGAACTAGAGGACACAGATTTAAGGTGATTGGCAAAAGAACCAAAGGCGACATGAGGAAAAACCTTTTTACGCAGCGAGTGGTTAGGATGTGGAATGCACTGCCTGAAAGGGTGGTGGAGGCAGACTCAATTGTGGCTTTCAAAAGGGAATTGGATAAGTACCTGAAGGAAAAAAATGTGCAGGGCTACAGGGAAAGGGCGGGTGAGTGGGACTAGCTGAAGTGCTCTTGCAGAGAGCTGGCACGGGCTGAATGGCCTCCTTCGGTGTTGTACCTATTCTAGGATTCTATATAAATGCAAGTTTTTCTTTCTCCTAGGTGGGCTGCAACCAAGGCTAAAGAGCCCCACATACACTTTACAATATTGGGGGGGGGGTAGTTTGGAGGGCCACATGCACCCATTGGAAGCTGGGTGTCAATTCAGTATTCAGATCAGTGCTCTGGTCTTCGCTCCCCGTGGCTGTCTGGAGTGGGGCATGAATCCTTCACCTTCTGACTCAGAGGCAGGAATGCTACCATTAAGCCAAAGGCTCACTCCTACTCAGACATACATCCATAATTTATTAAAATTCCTGAGTTAATACTATCACACCTACAAGTCCATTGAAATCACAGGGCAACCCTGTAACAGTGACGCCTTTTGTTCTTTCTTACTCCACAGGTACTGCTGTACCCCCTCTCGGGATGCTTTAAAAAAAATGTATTTGTTTATGGGATATGGGCATCACTGGCAAGGCCAGCTTTTATTGCCCATCCATATTTGCCCTTGAGAAGGTGGTGGTGAGCCGCCTTCTTCAACCGCTGCAGTCCGTGTGGTGAACGTTGTGATTGATCTTCAACCACCACAACCATCTTCCTTTGTGCTCGGCATGACTCCAGCCAGTGGACCGTTCCCCCGCCCCCCCCCCCCCCCCGCCCCCGATTCCCACTGACTTCAGTTTTACTAGGGCTCCTTGATGCCACACTCGGTCAAATGCTGCCCTGATGTCAAGTGCAGTCACTCTCACCTGACCTCTGGAATTCAGCTCCTTTGTCCATGTTTGGATAAAGGCTGTAATGAGGTCGGGAACCGAGTGGTCCTGGCGGAACCCAAACTGGGCGTCAGTGAGCAGGTTATTGGTGAGTAAGTGCCGCTTGATAGCACTGTCGACGACACCTTCCATCACTTTGCTGATGATTGAGAGTAGACTGATGGGGCGGTAATTGGCCGGGTTGGATTTGTCCTGCTTTTTGTGGACATGACATACCTGGGCAGTTTTCCACATTGTCGGATAGATGCCAGTGTTGTAGCTGGAACAGCTTGGCTAGAGGCACGGCTAGTTCTGGAGCATAAGTCTTCAGCACATTAGCCGGAAAGTTGTCGGGGCCCATAGTCTTTGCTGTATCCAGTGCGCTCAGCTGTTTCTTGATATCACGTGGAGTGAATCGAATTGGCTGAAGACTGGCTTCTGTGATGGTGGGGACCTCAGGAGGACGCCGATATGGATCATCCACTCGGCACTTCTGGCTGAAGATGGTTGCAAATGCTTCAGCCATGTCTTTTGCACTCACGTGCTGGGCTCCACCATAATTGAGGATGGGGATATTCATGGAGCCTCCTACTCCCGTTAGTTGTTTAATGGTCCACCATATTCACGACTGGATGTGGCAGGACAGCAGAGCTTTGACCTGATCCGTTGTTTGTGGGATCGCTTAGCCCTGTCTATATCATGCTGCTTCTGCTTTTTAGCATGCAGTCCTGTGTTGCAGCTTCCCCAGGTTGGCACCTCATTTTTAGGTATGCCTGGTGCTGCTCCTGGCATGCTCTTCTGCACTCCTCATTGAACCAGGGTTGGTCCCCTGGCTTGATGGTAATGGTAGAGTGAGGGATATGCCGGGCCATGAGGTTACAAATTGTGGTGGAATACAATTCTGCTGCTGCTGATGGCCCACAGCGCCTCATGGATGCCCAGTTTTGAGCTGCTGCTGGATCTGTTCTGAATCTATCCCATTTAGCATGGTGGTAGTGCCACACAACACGATGGAGGGTGCCCTCCGTGTGAAGACGGGACTTCGTCTCCACAATGGCTGTGCGGTGGTCACTGTTAACAATACTGTCATGGACAGATGCATCTGCAACAGGTAAGGACGAGGTCAAGTAGTTTTTTCCCTCATGTTGTTTTTCTCACCACCTGTCGTAGGCCCAGACTGGCAGTTATATCCTTCAGGACTCGGTCAGTAGTGGTGCTACTGAGCCACTCTTGGTGATTGTCATTGAAGTCCCCCACCCAGAGTACATTCTGTGCCCTTACTACTCTCTGTGCTTCTTCCAAGTGGCGTTCAACATGGAGGAGTACTGATTCATCAGCTGAGGGAGGGCGGTAAGTGGTAATCAGCTGGAGGTTTCCTTGCCCATGCTTGGCCTGAACCCATGAGACTTCATGGGGTCCGGAGTCAATGTTGAGGACTCCCAGGGCCACTCCTTCCCGACTGTATACCACCCCTGGTGGGTCTGTCCTGCCAGTGGGACAGGACATATCCAGGGATGGTGATGGAGGAGTTTGGGACATTGATTCTGTGATTATGACTATGTCAGGCTGTTGCTTGACTAGTCTGTGGGACAGACTCTCCCAATTTTGGCACAGGTCTGTAAGATTTGCAAAATTTCTGCATTTCCCCGAAGGCTGTTATTAATAAACGGGACCCTGCGTGGACATTTTAATTCAAAAAGGGTACCCAAGATGGCGTCTGTGCCTTGTGGCAGAAAGCCTGTGAGATTTTAAAATGGACTCTGCAACGCAGACAGCTTGTGGATCGAAACCAAAGCTGCAGGCTTCTGTGAAGAGAGACTTTGTATTTTGGAACCAGACAGGACTCTGAATTATGCATTAGACCGAATTGGAGACAAATCTAAATTCAGTTTAGGCCTATAGTTAAGGCCATCAAGCAGTCTACATATATTATCGGAAACAGATTAACAGAGCCATCGAGGCCGGACAGGCCCTTCAAGGAACTTTCAGGACAATACAAGTCAATTATCGGGCCGGTAGATGCGAATACCGGCCATCTAAAAACAGTTAGTATGGATTGCTACCATTATTTAAAATAGCCTGCCAAGATTAAAACAAAGAACTAACCTGATTTGGCGCGCAGATAAGGGTTTTCGATGAAGGTATAATTGAAGGACCCCGGGTAGCAATTGGTGTGGTCGGTGGTGTGTTCTTTGTTGGTTGGTGTGCTGGTGCTGCTGCACTTCGGTCCCTCGCCCTCGTGGCTGCCGCTCTTTCCTCGTCCCGCGCTTACCCCCTGGCCTTTGCCCGTGCCCTTTCCCACTCCATCTGGAACTAGCCCCGGCACTGGGTCGGGCGGACACGGACAATTCAGGCCAGGCGAGGCGGGACGCGACGAGGGGAGGAGGGAAGACCACCGGAGGGAAGGCCACCTGAGGAAGACCAGCTGAAGAAGACCAACTGAGGAGACGAACTGAGGGGAGGCTTCGAATTATTGGGCCTTCAGCCTCAGCCGACCTTCGAATATCTGCACACCAACTCAATCTGGCGGCTGGCGGCGAAGAATCATCCCTGCAAGGTAAAGTACCCAAACAGAGACTTTAACTTTGGGGTACTCGAACCTGGACAACACCCTTGCAGCACCTGGAGGCCACGTGACGACGGCAGGCTCCAGAGAGCACCAAGAGCGAACCCCGAACCCAACCGCTGTTTTGAGTCTAACAACCCTTTTGATTGGTGAGCATGAAGTTCTGACCCCTCATAGCTTAATCTAGTTAGGTATAGGAGGTGGGATAAGGATAAGGGGATTGTTAAGATAGTTGTTTTCCCTCGATGTGCCGTGTGTTCCCCATTCCCTGTATAATTATAGTTATTCTTCTTCTGTATTTTTGCCTGTAGAAGTGTACACTAGTAATTTTTCCCATAAGATTGTATCAAGTTTTTCCTCTTCAATAAAATCTTGGTTTTTGTTTACATCCAACCACCTGTCTCCTGGAGTCTTCTCTGTACCGCCGCCTTGTACCTAAGTCCGGTGTCTAGAACCCAGTGGGCGTGGGAGCGATTCGAACCGCTCACAAAACAGTCAGGGGCATAACTGACTGGGCGCACGTGCCAAACAACACCGCCACACCCTACAGGTCCCCAGATGTTGCTGAGGATTTTGCAGGGTCGATCGGGCCGGGTCGCTGGGGCCGGGTCAGCCGTTGCCATGTCTGTAATCCGTGCTGGGTGGTCCGTCCAGTTTCAGTTTTATGATTGTGTTTCGGGCAGTTTGTTACAACTGAGTGATTTGCGGCCATTTCAGGGGCAGTTCAGAGTCATCCACATTGTTGTGGGTTTGGAATCACATATAGGCCAGAACAAGTAAGGACGGCAGATTTCCTTCCCTAAAGGACATTAGTGAACCAGATGGGTTTTTACAACAATCCGATTGTTACCATTACTGATACTTGTAATTATTGCAGATTTATTTAATTAACTGAATTTAAATTCCCCAGCTGCCATGGTGGGATTAGAACTCATTTCTCTGAATCATTAGTCCAGAAGTGTTGTGGATTACTAGCCCAGTGACATTACCACTATGCTACCATTCCCTAGATGTTACAGCAAACACAACTGAAAACATACTTTTGCCACTATCTAACCATGAGCACTGCCACAGGAGAAATAAAGACATTTTATGATTTGTTAATATAAACATATAGGCCTAGAAATTCGGTTGGTAGCGCCAGCGATTAGCGCCTAAAGAGCCCGAGAATTGGGGCGTTACCCAATTTTCGGGCGGGCGCAGTGAATATAGCGTATCCTTTTAGCGCCGGCGCTAACTCTTTGCGCGCGCCCGCGGGCGCAGGCAGATCATGACGTCATTTCAGTCTGCAACGCCTTTTTGGCGCCCCGGACCAGATATTCGGTGGCACCCGCAACCTTTCCGCCTGGCGCTATTAGTGACAGTTGGATGGAACGTTCCCAGGCCCTTCTCGGACTCGGGGGGCGCTATTTAAAGGGGACAGCACTAGTATAAATGCTGCAGCCATTTGGGCTGGCCATTCTGACCGTTGCTGGAGAGAGTTGCTGACCTTTTGTTGGACAGTAATTTTCTCATTGAGCCTTCGGAGGCACTGGCACTGGCAGCTTGAGGGCCCGGCTCCCGAGCTGGTGATGCAGCATCTGAAAGCAGGGATGTGGAAGAGTGGCTTTAGCAAAAGGACAGCTTGGCAGCAAGGGATGCCAGATTGCGGCAAGGCTATGACATGGGTCCACAGTGAGAAAGCATGCTGGTGGGGGGAACAAGTGGAAGGAGATAGTTGTAAAAGGTGAGAACCTTACCATCGCTGTCAACAATGGGGTCGGCAGCTGCAGTGGTTACAGGACCACTCAGACGTCCTCCAAGAATCTGGTGGACTCTCTCCTCGAGATCCGTCAGAGTGACCACTTGTGGAGGTCCTCCACCGGTGCCAAGCTGGTCTTTGCCAATCCTCACCAGCTGGGACTGCAGGAGAAAGGAGGGGAAGTTATGTTACCTGATGCCCTGAGTGATCATCTCATGCCCCCCATGGTGCAAGAACCCTTACATGATGCCTTGAGTCAAAAGTGCATGTGTGTGCCCAGAAAGGGCCATGGGTGCTTGCTGGCAGATGGCCAATGGGGCACAGGCCACCCTGTAGCCATAAAGTCAGGTGCAAATGAAGGGATGCAGAAGTTTGCAGAAACAACACCCACCCTCACGACCCGAGTGAGGTCGTTGAATTTCTTTCTGCATTGGACAGGGCTCCTGGTCACCATGCTGCTGGAGTTGACCCTCTGGCATACATCCCTCCAAGCTCGTCGGTAGTCCTTATGATTCGGCCTCCTGCCATTGTCTGGGTAGAGAACATCTCGCCGGCGCTCCACTGCGGCCACCAATTGCTCCAGAGCCTCATTGGTCAAGCGCTCTGCTCTCTGCCTCACCTTCTCCATCTGGTCCAAGATTTTAGCGCCAGAGAAGGGCCTGCGCCGATTCTGAGGCCTGCAAGGCGCAGAATGTGGATGCTGAAGCTGACTGACCCACCCCTTTAAGAGCTGGCCGGCGCCTGGAAGTCTCGTGGTCATCAGTAATTGAGAGCACCTGCGCTGCGCCCGTCCGCTCCGATATTGGGTTGCGCCGGAAGTTTTGCTCCTTAGGAGTCCCGTGTAACGCCTGAATTCGCGCCTCAATCACCTTTAGGGGCGATGCAACCCAATATCGCGCCAGGTGGCGATAAGTTGCGTCTGGCTATAAACTTTGTGCTTCGCCAATTCTAACGCTCCAAGCGGGGCTATACCCAATTTCTAGGCCTGAATCTGTAAATGCATAATATCTTAGTACTCTGCACCAGGCATGCCTAATACTGTAACACTTTCTGTGCTCCTTGGCAATTGCTGTGCATAGCCCACCAAGACTATTGTCGAATCCTCAACCAGGTGGAAAAGAATATGCGGAAAGTCGAGAAGGAGGGAGAGATTGTTATACCTGTAGTAAAAGAACACCGAGAGTTGGATCGGACTGGAACCAGGAAAGGCGATAAAGTCATAAAGGTAAGCAGAATGTTTAAATACATCAGAAACTAACACTGGTCTAAAAAAAGTGCTCATGATGCCCATTGTATTTCTCATGTAAAAGTTTATTCTGCAACTCTAATTAAATGTAGTTTTACTAATGATCTGTTCCGTTGAACTATATTAGGGAACACCTGAGCAGTTAACAATGCACCTGCTGGAAGTGCACTCAGTGGTGGATCCCACATATATAGAAGATTTTCTTTTAACCTGCAGAACCTTCTTATCAAGCCCAATGGAAGTTGGGAAGAAATTGCTGGAGTGGTTTAATGACCCAAGTCTCAGGGACAAGGTTAGCCAAAACTTTTAAGATTGTAATAATTCAGTACTTAACAAGCAATTTATTTTAACCAGTAAACTGTGTGGTGATCTTTCCCCTCACCAGCTGTTAATATGACAAGAATCCAATATGTACCTCTGAGTAACTAAATATAGATGCACATAAATTGGAAAGAAAAAGGTTCATTTGTAATTGTGTTCATTGATAGTATACCTTCGGCAGGGAAAAAATCTACACCGCTTCTTATTTGACTTGGAATAAATATTCATTTGTCATGACTTTTAACCTGTATATATATGTATATATTATATATAGAGATAGATAGATAGATAGATAGCTTTATCACTCCTGTGCAGTATTCGCATTGATCAGTCACTTGGCAGCCATTTTCAGGAATTATGCAACCCTGTTTTTAAATAATGTGCATGTCTCTTGTCATTACTGTAAAAGTTGTAGAGCTATTATTTACTCTGCATTAAAATTTAAAAAAAATAACAAAATAATTTCATCCGTCTACCTTCTGTCCTAAATTAAACTGCAACTTCCTTCATAAGACCCTAACCTCAAACTAAAAGATTTCACTAAACTTCTAAAGATAAATTAAGAGTAGGAATAAATGCTTCTGTAATTGAGGCAATCAAGCTTCATTTGCAATAAAAACAGAAAATTCCCGAAATACTCAGCCAGTCAGGCAGCATCTGTGGAGAGAGAAACAGAATTAATGGTTTAGGTCGATGACCTTTTGTCAGAACTGAAAAAAGTTTTCGAGATATAACAGGTTTTAAGCAAGTGTAGAGACAGGGAAAGGGGGGAGGGGAGGAAAGAACAAAAGGGAAGGTCTGTGATAGGGTGGAAGGCAGGAGAGATTCAAAGACAAAAGGGATGATGGTGCAAGGCAAAAGGAGATGGTAACGGGACAAGTAAAAGAACAAAAGATGGGTCTAGAAGAAGAGTAAATGGGAATAAGAAAATCATCAACAGCTGTTGTTGGAAAAAATGGGGGCAGAGGTTATGGTCTGAAATTGTTGAACTCAATGTTGGCTGTAAAGTGCCTCATCGAAAGACGAGGTGCTCTTCCTTGAGCTTACGTTGAGCTTCATTGGAACAGTGTAGGAGGCCGAGGACAGAGAAGTCATAGTGGGAATGGAGCGGAGAGTTAAAGTGACAGGCGACCGGAAGCTCGGGGTCACGCTTGTGGACTGAACACAGGTGTTCCACAAAGCGGTCATTCAATCTGCGTTTGGTCTCCCCAATGTAGAGGAGACTGCATCATGAGCAGTGAATACAGTCTACTAAATTGCAAGAAGTACAAGTAAATCACTGTTTCACCTGGAAGGAGTGTTTGGGGCCCTGGACAGTGGGAAGAGAGGAAGTAAAAGGGCAGGTGTAGCATCTCCAGCACTTGCATGGGAAGGTGCCGTGGGAAGAGGAGGGGCTTTTGGGGGTGATAGAGGAGTGGATCAGGGTGTGGCGGAGGGAGTTGTCCCTTTTGGAATGCTGAAAGGGGAGGGGAGGGGAAGATGTGTTTGGTGGTGGGATCACGCTGGAGGTGGCGGAAATGGTGGAGAATGATCCGTTGAATGTGGAGGCTGGTGGGGTGGAAGGTGAGGACAAGGGGAACCCTATCATGGTTCTGGGAGGGAGGGGAAGGGGTGAGGGCAGAAGTGCGGGAAATGGAACAGACACGGTCGAGGGCCATGTCAAGCGCGGTGGAGGGGAATCCTCGGTTGAGGGAAAAGGAAGACATATCGGATGCACTTGTGCGGAAGATGGCATTGTCAGAACAGAGGCAACGGAGATGAAGAAACTGGGAGAATGGAATCGAGTCCTTACAGGAAGCAGGGTGGGAATCAGTGGGCTTAGAGTGAATATTGGTTGATAGCCTATCCCCAGAAATGGAGACAGAGAAGTCAAGGAAGGGAAGGGAAGCTTCATTTGCACATTCTTAATTCTCTACATTGAAGTTAAGTCAGCATATGTTGCATACATCAAGCATACAATGCCTTTAATGGTGCAAAATACATTTCTCTGAATACTTTCCAGGTTACACGGGTAGTATTGCTGTGGGTAAACAGTCACTTCAATGATTTTGAAGGCAATCCTGCAATGACCGCATTTCTAGAAGAATTTGAAAACAATTTGGAACAAGAGGTTAGTTATCTCATTTAAGGTAGTTAACACCTGATTATTTTTGAAGCCCCCTCTCTTAAGAAATATTAAACAACTATCATCAGAAGTTGAATTTCAGTTTGTAAATGATATTTTTTTATGTTGTGTAGAAAATGGGTCATCAGCTCAGACTGTTGAAAATCGCTTGTACAGTTAAGGCCAAACAGCGGCTAATAACTCTAATGAAGCCATCACAAGAAGCCCCTTTGCCATTTATCCTGTTGGGAGGCACTGAGAAAGGTTTTAGGATTTTCCTAGACAGCGTAGAGCCTGGTAGCAAAGCTACTGAAGCTGGGCTGAAACGTGGTGATCAGGTTTGTCTTGCTTTTTCTTTAAATAATTTTTATGTAAAAAAATAATTTCTGCCAACAAATGTATTAAATGTCTGCACAGAATGTCAGCGGCAAAACTTCACACCTCATTGCTGTTGACTGTTGAATAGTCTCTCAGACCTTGTTGTCTGGAGCTCTGAGCTTTTCTGATGCAGAATGAAATATTCCATTGATAACCAGAATTACTGGAATATGCATCAGTCTATAAGATAACTGTGACAGCCCATTGATACCCAAGCATAATTTTACCACAAGTTTCTGTGCTCCTGCTAACTGTAAGTATGAGATTTGAAAGACGTCATCCCTTGTTATCATTTTCTCCAGGGATGGTGTGGTGAGCTTGTGAAGGAATAAGCCACAAAACCTATTCAGAAAAATACACCATTCGATGAAAGAATTCTGGCCTTATTAAAACATGACAAACTGGGTTTGGAAATCTAGAAACCTTAACTATGGAAAAGCTGTGATAGCATTCTGGCTATAGAGATAAGACAGTTGTTGACACTGAATCAATAACCTTATTGCAACAGAAGGTTAAAGGGTCCTGACAGTCTGAATCTTTGGAAACAAACAATGGTTCACCCTGTACAAGGTGTTCTAATTTACACTTCGTAAAGAAGCACAAACATCTGCCTTAGTAAAAATGACATCAAATAAAACGCACCTGCTGTTATACCGTTTTTTATGGTAAACTTACAACACCTAGAGAAGAGACATGATTCTGTATTGCTACCAGCTGAGGTGACTAAGAATTGCAGAAGTCAGCAGAAAAATGACTAAAGATAATTAGCTTACATCAGCAGAAAACCTTAAAGGAAATACCACTGGAAAAGGGTATAAATATTGAACTCTCAAATGGGATAGTAGACTCGCTGTAAAGGGGCAAAGTGATTCTCGACTTCAGAGGCAGGCTCTGTAAGTCTACAACTCTTTGTACCTTGGGGATCAAAGGTACTGTATTTGATTTTGGTGGATATCCTGAATAAAACGAAGAACTACAAAGCTGTAGCAAAATTAAGATCTGAGAGTAAGGATCTCTGATAAGATTGTAAAGCTTTCTCTTTTTGGAACTGTTAATGTTGCGATTGATTCACCAACTGTAAATTACATGTCGGTTCTTTAATAAATCTATATCTTTTTAGAATTGTCTCATATAATACTTCTGTATCAAACTCGTGAACTCAATCTCTGTACACTCTTTGGTGAGGAGTTACAGAATTCTGGGGGAGTTTTCTGGACCCTCATCATATCTGGAACGTTACAGTCTAGCTAAACTTATTAAAAGTCTCCGGATGGTAACATTTTCAGGTTGTTCCTTTAGGGAGAGATAGTCCGGACCTTTAGACCCAATTAAGCGTCTTTAGGATTTGGCAAGCACAAACTTTAGTTGAAAGTGAATATCCGAGGAATATGCCTGATCCGGGGTATGACTAGTAATTATCCCTTCAAGCTGACCATTCACTTATCAATACAGGAAACTTTTTTTATCCGGCACGGACAGGACCGACGTGGTGCCGGTTCATCAAAAATTCCGGATAACCGAAAGCTATAGTAAAAGATACGGAGCTGAGAGCTCCGTATAAAGCAACAAACCCTGTTGCTTCAACAGGTTCAAAACAATGGCCACAAGTTGCAAGCGTCTCTGTAGCTTAGCAACAGCTGCAGCCACACCTTTGCACAGCAACACATGGAGGAAGGCAAGTAATAAAAGTTACCTGAACCTACTCCTGAATTTTGCCGGTTAACCGACATTTCCGGTTATTTAGGTGCCGGTTAATCGAAAGTTTCCTGTATATGTTTCCCTATCAGAAAGGTGTCAGCATCGACTATAGGCTCCTGCGCGCCATGTCAAGTCTTCATTTACTAAAGGTCATTTACAAAAGAATAAATGCCCAGGAGGATACAAATGGTTGAAGGTCTGGCAAATTTTGGGACTTTTTGGTTGCTGGCATTGAGAAAGATTGGGAGACCACTGATTTGAAAAAGAAAATCTTTGTTTTATTTATGAAAAGGCCTACTATCTCTTGAGGGTCGATTTTCATCTCGTCAACTTCCTTTGTGCACCAGTTCACAGTGCTATGGCACAGAAAAAGGCTCCGAGATCTGCAATGCTGGGTCTCTGCCCCTTTTGCATGTGGCGTGCATGGCCAGGCAGTGGGTGGTATAATAATGCCTCCCATGTCTTTTTAAAGCCTTCACACTGGGTGCATGGCACTTCCAAATTTTGCTTATATAAATAGACATCCACAGTTCCTAGGGAACTGAATTGCATAGGAAAATAAGTAGAAAGAGCCAGTAAGAGAATTCATTCAGCAGTTTTTAGACCGTTTCTGGCCTGTTTTATTTTCCTTTTTGGCACTTAGCTTGTCATAAGTCTTTGTGCCATTTATTCTATTTTTGTTTCCCCCAGTACCATTACTGGTACTAATGGAGGAAAACCACTGAAGTGATGCAAAGAAGGAAAGTCTGCACAAACGATGATCTGTGCTCACCCACCTATGCAGCTACATCCTCCAAGATGCAGCAAAAGATTGGCGCAGCCATTAGTGCCAGTCTGGTGCGACTTCAAACTTACCTCTAACACCTTTCAGGCATGCTGCAATATGAACTTTAAAGGATGCTGCTGTGGAGTGGCACAGTAGGCAATCCTTCCTTCCTACCATCTTATGCAGTGCTATTTCCAATTAGCAGCCATTAAACAGAGAGTTGGGTGTTAGAGTCATAGAGTCATAGAGTAATACAGCACGGATAGAGGCCCTTCGGCCCATCGTGTCCATGCCGGCCATCAAGCCCTGTCTAATCTAATCCCATATTCCAGCATTTGGCCCGTAGCCTTGTATGCTATGGCATTTCAAATGCTCATCCAAATGCTTCTTAAATGTTGTGAGGGTTTCTGCCTCCACAACCCTTTCAGGCAGTGAGTTCCAGACTCCAACCACCCTCTGGGTGAAAAAGTTCTTTCTCAAATCCCCTCTAAACCTCCCGCCCTTTACCTTGAATCTATGCCCCCTAGTTATTGACCCCTCTACTAAGGGGAAAAGCTCCTCAGCATCCATCCTATCTATGCCCCTCACAATTTTGTACACCTCAATCATGTCCCCCCTCAGCCTCCTCTGCTCCAAGGAAAACAAACCCAATCTGCCCAGTCTCTCTTCATAGCTGAAGCGCTCCAGCCCTGGTAACATCCTGGTGAACCTCCTCTGCACCCTCTCTAACGCGATCACATCTTTCCTGTAGTGTGGCGACCAGAACTGCACACAGTATTCCAGCTGTGGCCTAACCAGTGTTTTATACAGCTCCATCATAACCTCCTTGCTCTTATATTCTATGCCTCGGCTAATGAAGGCAAGTATCCCATATGCCTTTTTTACCACCTTATCCACCTGTTCCGCCGCCTTCAGGGATCTGTGTACCTGCACACCCAGATCCCTCTGACCCTCCGTCTTGCCTAGGGTCTTTCCCTTCATTGTGTATTCCCTTGCCTTGTTAGACCCCCCAAAGTGCATCACCTCGCACTTTTCCGGGTTAAATTCCATTTGCCACTGTTCCGCCCATCTGACCAACCCATCTATATCGTTCTGCAGACTGAGGCTACCCTCCTCGCTATTTACCACCCTACCAATTTTAGTATCATCCGCGAATTTACTGATCATACCCTTTACATTCATATCCAAGTCATTAATGTAGACCACAAACAGCAAGGGACCCAGCACCGATCCCTGTGGTACCCCACTGGCCACAGGTTTCCAGTCACAAAAACAACCTTTGACCATCACCCTCTGCCTTCTGCCACTAAGCCAGTTTTGTATCCAATGTGCCAAGGCACCCTGGATTCCATGGGCTCTTACCTTCTTGACCAGTCTCCTGTGCGGGACTTTATCGAAGGCCTTACTGAAATCCATGTATACCACATCCACTGCGTTACCCTCATCCACACACCTAGTCACCCCCTCAAAAAATTCAATCAAATTAGTCAGACATGATCTTCCCTTGACAAAGCCATGTTGACTATCCCTGATTAATCCTTGCCTCTCCAAGTGGAGACAAATTTTGTCCCTCAGGATTTTTTCCAGTAATTTTCCTACCACTGATGTTAGGCTCACTGGCCTGTAGTTCCCCGGTTTTTCCCTACTACCCTTCTTGAATAATGGTACTACATTAGCGGTTCTCCAGTCCTCTGGCACATCCCCTGTGGCCAGAGAGGTCCTGAATATATGTGTTAGAGCCCCCGCAATCTCCTCCTTTGCCTCACACAGCAGCCTGGGGTACATTTCATCCGGGCCTGGGGATTTATCCATTTTTAGGCCAGCTAAAACCGCCAATACCTCCTCCCTCTCGATGTTAATATGTTCGAGCATATCACAGTCCCCCCGCCCTATTTCTATGTCTACATCGTCCTTCTCCATAGTGAAAACAGATGCAAAAAATTCATTTAGAACCCCTCCTACATCTTCCGGCTCCACACACAGATTGCCACTTTTGTCCCTAATGGGCCCTATTTTTTCCCTAGTTATCCTTTTACCCTTAATATACTTATAAAACATCTTCGGATTTTCCTTTATTTTGCTCGCCAGTGTTATTTCATGGCCCCTCCTTGATCTCCTAATTTCTTTTTTAAGTATCCCCCTGCACTTTTTGTACTCCTCTAGGGCTTCCTCCGTCTTTAGCCTTTTGTATCTACCAAAAGCCCTCCTTTTTTTTCCTAATCCATTCCCGTATATCCCCTGACATCCACGGTTCCCTGTGGTTTTTGGAACCACTCTTGACCTTTATGGGAACATGTTGCCCTTGTATGATCTCAATCTCCCTTCTGAAAGCCTCCCATTGCTCCGATGCGGATTTTCCTACAAGTAGCTGATCCCAGTCCATTTTGGCCAGATCCTGCCTTATCCTATTAAAATCGGCCTTCCCCCAATTTAGAACCTTTATTTCCGGCCCATCCCTGTCCTTTTCCATGACCACCTTAAATCTTACCATATTATGGTCACTATCACCAAAGTGCTCACCTACTAGCACTTTTTCCACTTGGCCGGCCACATTCCCTAGAATTAGGTCCAGTACCGCCCCCTCTCTTGTAGGACTTTCTACATGCTGGCTCAAAAAGCTCTCCTGGATGCACTTTAAGAATTCTACACCCTCTGAGCCTTTCACACTTTGACTATCCCAGTTAATATTGGGGAAGTTGAAATCCCCCATTATTATTACCCTATTATTTGCACATTTCTCTGAGATTTGCCTACATATCTGTTCCTCTATCTCCCCCTGACTGTTTGGAGGCCTATAGTACACTCCCAGCAAAGTGCTTGCCCCCTTTTTGTTTTTAAGCTCCACCCATATGGCCTCATTAGAGGACCCTGCTAATATATCATCCCTCCTTAGTGCAGTAATTGACTCCTTAATTAATATTGCGACACCCCCTCCTCTTATACCTCCCCCTCTGTCTCGCCTGAAGATTCTGTACCCCGGAATATTGAGCTGCCAGTCTTGCCCCTCCCTCAACCATGTCTCCGTGATAGCAACAATATCATACTCCCATGTGTTTATCAACACCTTCAGTTCATCCACCTTATTTGCAAGACTCCTTGCATTAAAATAGATGCCATCCAGCCTTGCCCTTATATATTTGCCCTGTCTACCAAGCTGACTTGTTTTTTCCTCCATAATTGGCAGCACATCCCCCCCTATTTCAGCTCCCCTCTGTATCCCATCCCCCTGCCAAGTTAGTTTAAACCTCCCCCGACAGTGCTAGCAAACCTCCCCGCAAGGATATTTGTCCCGCTCTGGTTCAGGTGCAACCCGTCCGACTTGTACAAGTCCCACCTTTCCCAGAAGCAGGCCCAGTGATCCAGGAAAGTAAAACCCTCCCCCCTACACCAACTCTTTAGCCACGCATTCATCTGCTCTATCCTCCCATTCCTATACTTACTAGCACGTGGCACTGGGAGTAATCCAGAGATTACACCCTTTGAGGTCCTGCCCTTTAATCTGTTACCTAGCTCCCTAAATTCTTGATGCAGGACCTCATCCCTCTTTTTACCTATGTCGTTGGTACCAATGTGGACCACGACCACTGGCTGTTCACCCTCCCCCTCCAGAATGCCCTGCAGCCGCTCAGTGACATCCTTGACCCTGGCACCAGGGAGGCAACAAACCATCCTGGAGTCACGTTTGCGGCCACAGAAACGCCTATCTGTTCCCCTTACTATAGAATCCCCTACCACTATTGCTCTCCCACTCTTTTTCCCCCCCTCCTGGGCAGCAGGAGCACCCCCAGTGCCAGGAAGTTGGCTGCTGCTGCCTTCCCCTGGTGAGTCATCCCCCTCAACAGTATCCAAAGCGGTATACCTGTTTGAAAGGGGGATGTCCGCAGGGGTTCCCTGCACTACCTGCCTGCCTTTGTTGCTCCGCCTGATGGTCACTCCCTGTGCTGCCCTACCCTGAGGCGTGCACAACTCGCTAAACGTGGTATCCACGAGCCTCTCAGCATCGCGCATGCTCCACAACCCATCCACCCGCAGCTCGAGCGCCGCAATGCGGTCTACAAGTAGCTGCAGCTGGATGCATTTCCCGCACACATGGTCGTCAGGGACACTGGCAGCGTCCCTGATTTCCCACATGGAGCAAGAGGAGCAGAACACGGGTCTGAGCTCTCCTGCCATGACTTACTCCTTTAATTAATTTAAAAATTAATTCAATACCCCAGTTACAGGTATACTCTAGGGCGCTTTATTTACCAACTGTCCCCACTACACCTTAATCCCGAGAAATTTAACACCACAGAATTCAAGCTTGTACTGAAAAGAGAGAAATACTCACCAACCAATCACTTACGTGCTCCCTGGTGACGTCACACTCTGATTATTTTTTACCTTTCTCCTCTGATGTTGATTTGGTACGCTTCTGCTTTGGCGCTCTTTCACTTGCCTGCAGATTCCTGCCTGTGTATGGGGTTTCTTTTCCTTTCAATTTTCCCTGTCATTTCTTAATCTTCTGTTGGTTAAGTCTTGGCAAAAGTCTCTTAATGGGTTGAAATCATTTCAAGATCGGATGGTCTCGATTTTACAATTCTCCTCCTTGTTTCCAAATCCCTCCATGGCCTTGCCACTCCCTATCTCTGTAATCTCTTTCAGCCCTACAACCCTCCGAGAGATCTGTGTTCCTCTAATTCTGGCCTCTTGAGCATCCCCGATTTTAACCACTCAACTATTGGTAGCTGTGCCTTCAGCTGCCTAGGCCCTAAACTCTGGAATTCCCTCCCTAAATCTCTCTGGCTCTCTACCACTCTTTCCTCCTTTAAGATGCTCCTTAAAACCTACTTTTTTGACCAAGCTTTTGGTCATCTGCCCTAATATGCTCTTATATGGCTCGGTGTCCAATTTTGTTTTATAACGCTCCTGTGACGTGCCTTGGGACGTTTTATTATGTGAAAGGCACTATATAAATACAAGTTGGTATTGAGATATTTTTGAGCCTTTCTAAAGCCTTTCAGAATTTTGTCTCCTTATTGTGACATTTACCTTGAATTGTCCTGTTCCTTTAAAATTCATTTGCATGCAGTTTTCTGCTTCCTAGAATGCTCCATGCACCTGCCCAAAATCTGCATTGGAATCTGTGAATAATTATGCAAATGTGGATCTATGAAACTTGAGTGCTATTAGCACAATCCCAGTCTGGCACCATTAGTACCAATTCCTAACCATTTAAAACTGATTTAGATCAGTCGGCCCTATGTCCCTGCACTCATGAAATGAAAGCTGGAAATTCATTGTTGATTTTATCTTCTGTTTCCAGCAGTAGTGGTGTTTAGAATGATATTTTTGTAAGTACAACCATCACAATCACAAAGTGACATCATAAATCAGACTTTCTTGGGTGACAAAATTGAAAAAGCACTAATTGAAGCACGTTGTGTTTGGAAACTTACAAGAAGTATTATGAAGAGAATATATCACGTAGCCGACCATTTGATGTAATTCTGTCACCACCTTCATACTGACTTTTTCACTAATCAACTAGAAGAATGTTGTTGCCATAAAGTAACAGCTACAATAAGCTTCACTTGTGAAGTTATTCATTGTATTGCATGGTGAGCTATGACTTGTCCTCTCTTTATGATACATTTTAAGTTAGGGTCAGTCTTTATTACCTTCTTGAGGAGCCAATGGGCCCTATTTTCCGTGCGGAAGCCTCCGATCTGGAAAAAATCTATGCACTTACCTGAGGGCTCCCGAGGTTTGTATCGTCCCGATGCTGGGCCTCCCGAACTCCAAGTGTGCAGGGCCTACATATCCCAGGGGTGCATGTGGTTCGCAAGTGTCCCTGGGATCACGTGGGCCATGGGGAGACAATCAAAGAAGGGAATCTCCCTTCATACACTTGACAGATAGACCTGTCAAATATATCAATGGAGATCACCCCAAAAACACTTCAAAACATTAAATACATTTTTTTTAAAGCACATTTTTAAAATTAATTGAAATTACAATAAATTAAATATTTTTAACAAATAATTAAAGTTTTTTACAGGGCTAAAAATAAATTTAACTTTTTTAAAAGTATTTTTAAATGATAAATCACTGAAATTATAAAAAATATATATTTTCATCTCTTATCCTGGTAAAATGAGGCCTTATGCCTGCTTTTACCAGGCGTAAGAATTCTAAAGGTTATCTGCGGGCAGAGGGGCTCCAGAAAACGATTTGCCCGCAGAGGCCCTTCTCCAGGGCAGGCGTCCGATCTGTCGAGAGCAGTCTGCATGCCTGAAACAGGCATTTCCGATGTCCCTACGGGTGGGTATACAGCGTGTACCCACCTGTAGGGATCGGAATGTCTGGGCCAATGTTTTTAGAATTATGCTTTTGGGATTTTCTCGCTGACCTATAACAGTTCTGAAGGAGAAAATGGAACGCAGGAATGGCAATGTTAGCTTGTATGACAGTCTTTTGAAATTTAATTACACATTTGACGCCAATCAAGAGTAAAGGCTATCTTGTTTTTCAGATACTGGAAGTCAATGGACAAAACTTTAAGAATATTCAGCTACCTAAAGCCTTGGAAATTCTTAGGAACAACACTCATTTGTCTATCACTGTGAAAACAAACTTGTTTGGTGGGTTTTTATAAACAGCTATAATTTCATAGATGCAATTTACATGAACAGTTTTTTTTAATATACATTATTTTCACAGTAGCTGCATTTCTTAAGACCAGCAAAGATATATGGTTGACTGAAATAATGATGCAGTGGTGTGAAGTGATATTCTGGGCTATTGCAGATATTGTAAATTAAAGAAGTATTTATTTCCTGCCTCGTTTCCTGGTCTCTCTGAGGCTCAGTGGATAACCAGTCCCCTTCAGTTGTTGCTCTAGAAGACCCAGTTAAGATTTTTTTGTCCAATCTTCCTTCCCTGTGGTTTAGCCTGTGTTTGGCTGTTGAATAATTTTAATATTTAGCAACTGTTTATAAATCAGTTGTACCCTGATACCAAAGCTTTGTTTAGTAGTGATTGTAGTGCATCCAAAAAGCCTCCGCACAGCCGCACTTCGGTTGCTGTGTTTGCAGTGCATTGATAAGGAACGGCCTCAGGGATTGTTCAGCAATGTCTGGACTGGATGCTGCATTAATGTAGCACATAATCATTCCACTTCTAGGACCAGGATTAAAATCCACGCTGGACTGACGGACTGAGTCGTTACTGCTGAATGTAAGGGGCCTACACAAAATGAATTTAGGCCATCTTGATCCAGTTCCAAGAAGTCTATACCACAGAAAAACCCATCATTCACACCCTGTTGGTTCATCTTTTTGTATTCATTCTCAGGATGTGGGCGTCGCTGGAAAGGCCAGCATTTATTGCCCATCTAATTGTCCTTGAGCCACCTTGAACCGCTGCAGTCCATGTGGTGAAGGTGTTCCCACAGGGCTGTTGAGGAGGGAGTTCCAGGATTTTGATCCAGCGACGATGAAGGAACGATGATATATTTCCAAGTCAGGATGTGACTTGGAAGGGGTGGTGTTCCCATGCGTCTGCTGCCCTTGTCCTTCTAGATGCGAGATGGCACGGGTTTGGGAGCTGCTGTCGAAGAAGCCTTGGCGAGTTGCTGCTGTGCATCTTGTAGATGGTCCACACTGTAGCCTGGTAGTGCTGGTGGTGGGGGGAGTGAATGTTTAACGTGGTGGATGGGGTGCCAATCAAGCAGGCTGCTTTGTCCTGGATGGTGTCGAGCTTCTTGAGTGTTGTTGCCGCTGCACTCACCCAGGCAAGTGGAGAGTATTCCATCAGATTCCTGACTTATGCCTTGTAGGTGGTGGAAAGGCTTTGGGTCGTCACGGGGTGAGTCACTTGCTGCAGAATACCCAGCCTCTGACTCTTATGTTCATTAATAAATAGACATTCTTATTATGAACACAGCGAGCTTTTGCTAGACACTTTTATTGAGCCCATGTGGACTAGGTACAGTATCTGTAGAGGCTTCCATCTTGACTGTTGCCTTGTGGGTAGCCTAGTGCCTCATGGGTAATGTAGTCTTAATATATATACAGCTGGGTAGTGTAGTCTTATACATACAGCTATATACAGCTCTACACAGCTCTACGGCTCCACCTAGTGTCCACTATAGAATGACATGTTATTGATCATTACACTGACCTGCTCCTGTAGCCTCAGTATGTGGATGGTCCAGTTAAGTTTCTTTTCAAGGGGGATCCCCAAGTTGTTGATGGTGGGGGTAATGCCATTGAATGTCACAGGGTAGTGGTTAGACCATCTCTTATTGAAGATGGTCATTGCCTGGCACTTGTGTGGCATGAATGTTACTTGCCACTTATCAGCCCAAGCCTGGATATTGTCCAGGTATTGCTGGATGTGGCCACGGATTGCTTCATTATCTGAGGAATTTCACTCATTATAGAAGGATAATGCATAAGAAGTTGTTGAATGCAGTGAGTGAGACCACCTAACTCATACTCCGTTTTCCATTCAATTATTATATTGTGCTTTGCACCAGAGCACGTGTAATAAATTGAGCTTCAAGTCTTTTCAGCTTCAATGTCAATGATGTGCATTGCACCTGTCAGCTATTGATTGTACTGGCCATATAAATTCTATGGTTCTTGTATGAGTTCTGAATATAGCATTGTACAGATTTCCCCCCCTGAAATCTGTGTTGTAGCAGAAACCTCTTTGGTTATAAAATCAAAAAAATCATCAGTGATCAGAAAACTTCTTTGGTTAATTCAATGTTATGCCTTTTACACAGTATTTAAAGAACTTCTGTCCAGACTTGCAGAAGAGAAGAGAAATGGTTCTCCACACTTCCCTAAAATTGGTGACAAGAAAGGCAGCCGTTATTCCATTCCACATCTTGCTGAACAGGTGATTGGGTTCGATAAAACAAATAAGAAGGCAAAGGCAAACACAGTGGCAGGACGGAACAAATTGAAGAAAAAACTGGACAAGACTCAAATCCGCATTCTTCCGCAAAAACCTTACAAGTAAGTGGATGCTTTTTGCTGTGAATTTCAGTGAAAATGACTGATTCATAAATGTTTTCATAAGCACTGTGTAATTTTCAATAAGTTGAGGCTACATAATGGCAACCGTAAAATACTCTGACTGTTCCACAAGTTAGCAAGACCTGATAATTGATAATTCATGAATGACTAAGGTCTTTCTCTGGTGAAATAAATAGGTTATTAGTAAGGTTGAGATGGTCCAGTGGAATTATTTCCAAATATTGATCTTTCAGCAATATATCAAGGAGTTAATAGAATCATGGAATTTGCAGCACAGAAAGTGACAATTAGACCAATCATGCTAGCTTTTCACTGCAGCTGTCTGTCGATTTCACTGCCCTTTCCCCATATTCTTTTATATTTTCAAAACTTATTCAATTTGCTTTTAAATGACCTTATTGACTCTGCCATAATAGTCACTTGGGGTAAATTATTCCACGTTGTAATAACCCGCTATGTGGCAAAAATGTCTTCTAACTTCCTCCTCTATTGAAATAATCCTATCCTTTCCTTGGCTCTAATATACTTCCTGTAGTGGGGTGTCCAAAACTGCACGCAATGTTCCAACTGTGGGCCTAACCAATCTCTTGTACAAATTTTACATTAGATAATCAGCAAATTCTGTATAAAGCTCAATATCCCTTTTGTCTTTTTATCGCCATTTTTCCCCATCGTTGGAGCTCTGTATATCTGCACTCCTCGATCTCTCTGTTCCTTCACTCTGTAAGAGGCTCACTGTTGGGGTATACTTGCTTTCACTTTTATTTCATAGAAATCATAGAAAGTTGCAGCATGGAAGGAGGCCATTTCGGCCCATCGTGTCCGTACTGGCCAACAAAGAGCTATCTAGCCTAACCACACTTCCCAGCTCTTGGTCCATAGCCCTGCAGGTTACAGCATCCCAAGTGCACATCCAAGTATTTTTAAATGTGGTTAGGGTTTCTGCCTCTACCAACCTTTCAGGCAGTGAGTTCCAGACCCCCAAAGCCCTCTGGGTGAAGAAATTTCCCCTTCACCCCCCTCTAAACTTTCCACCAATTACTTTAAATCTGTGCCCCCTGGTTTTTGACCCCTCTGTTAAGGGAAATAGGTCCTTTCTATCCACTTTATCTAGGCCCCTCATAATTTTATACACCTCAATAAGGTCTCCCCTCAGCCTCCTCTGTTCCAAGGGAAACAAACCCAGCCTATCCAGTCTTTCCTCATAGCTAGATTCTCTACTCCCGGCAACATCCTTGTAAATCTCCTTTGTACCTTCTCTAGTGCAATCACATCTTTCCTGTAATGTGGTGACCAGAACTGCACGCCGTACTCTAGCTGAGGCCTAACTAGTGTTTTATACAGTTGAAGCATATCCCCCCTGCTCTTGTATTCTATGTCACAGCTAATAAAGGCAAGCATTCCGTATGCCTTCTTAACCACCTTATCTACCTGGTCTGCTACCTTCAGCGATCTGTGGACATGCACTCCAAGGTCCCTTTGTTCCTCGACACTACTCAGTGTCCTACCATTTAAATGTGTATTCCCTTTCCTTGTTAGCCCTCCCCAAATGCATTACCTCACACTTCTCCGGATTGAATTCCATTTGCCACTGTTCTGCCCACCTGACCAATTTATTGATATCTTCCTGCAGTCTACAGCTTCCTTCTTCAGTATCAACCACACAGCCGATTTTAGTATCATCTGCAAACTTATTAATCATACCCCCTATATTCAAGTCTAGATCATTGACATATACCACAAAAAGCAAGGGATCTAGTACTGAGCCCTGTGGAACCCCACTGGAAACAGCCTTATAGTCACTAAAACACCCATCAGCCATTACCCTCTGCTTCCTGACTCTGAGCCAGTTTTGAATCCAACTTGACACTTTGCCCTGGATCCCATGGGCTTTTAACTTCGTGACCAGTCTGCCATGTGGAACCTTCTCAAAAGCCTTGCTAAAGTCCATATACACTACATCAAATGCACTACCCTCATCTACCCTCCTTGTTACCGCCTCAAAAAATTCAATCAAATTTGTCAGACACGACCTTCCCTTAACAAATCCGTGCTGACTATCCTTGATTAATCTGTGTCTTTCTAAATGAAGATTTATCCTTTTAGCAACCTTTTATGTGGCACCTTATCAAGTGCCTTTTGGAAATCCAAATGTACTACAACCACTGATTCCCCTTTATCTACCTTGTTAGTTACATTCTCAAAAAAATTTGTTAAACACAATTTCCCTTTCATAAATCCGTGTTGACTCTGCCTAATCATATTATGATTTTCTAAATGCCTTGTTACTACTTCCTTAATAACGGATTCCAGCATTTTCCTGACGACTGATGTCAGGCTAACTGGCCTGTAGTTCCCTGTTTTCTCTCTTCCTCCTTTCTTGAATAGCAGGGTTATATTTGCTACCTTCCAATCTGCTGGGACTGTTCTAGAATCAAGGGAATTTTGGAAGATCACAACCAATGCATCCACTATTTCTGCAGCTACCTCTTTAGAACCCTAGGATGTAGGCCATCTGGTCCAGGGGATTTGTCGGCTTTTAGTCCCATTAGTTTCTCAAGTACTTTTCCCCAACAGATATTAGTTTAAGTTCCTCATTCCCATTAGCCCCTTGGTTCCCCACTATTTTTGGTATGCTTTTTGTGTCTTCTACTCTGAAGACAGATACAAAATATTTGTTTAAATTCTCTGCCATTTCTTTATTCTCCATTATAATTTCATCGGTCTCAGTGTCTGAGGGACTAACATTTACTTTTGATACTCTCTTCCTTTTTACATACTTGTAGAAGCTGTTACAATCTGCTTTTATATTTCTTGCTAGTTTACTCTCATAATCTATTTTCTCCCTTTTTATCAATTTTTTGGTCATCCTTTGTTGGTTTCTAAAGCTCTCCCAATCCTCAGGCTTACTACTATTCTTCGCAATATTATAAGCCTCTTCTTATAATCTAATACTATCCTTAACTTCTTCAGTTAGCCACGGATGAAGTACTTTTCCCGTGGAGTTTTTACTTCTCAATGGAATGTATGGAATGAATGATGTTTAAATGTTTTCCACTGCTTATCTACCTTCATACCTTTTGATCTAATTTTCCAATCTATCTTAGCCAACTCGCCCCTCATACCTATGTAATTGGCTTTATTTAAGTTTAAGACTCTCGTTTCGGACTGAAGTATTTCACTCTCAAACTCAATGTGAAATTCTATGATATTATGATTACTCTTCCCCAGAGGATCCTTTACTTTGAGATTACCAAATAACCCTGTCTCATATGTAGTGTTTCTGTCAGCCAGCTTTTAAGTCCTCCACTCAATGCATAATTTTTGATGGTTATACATCACTTGTAACTGCTGTTTTAATTTCATATTTAAAATATCCTTAACCCTTACAGGATAAGTTATTTTTAGTGCAAAGTGTACTCCAAAATTTTTGATAGTGCATCAAAAAAAGTGTGAAAAATCAAATTTTTCCAGAGGTGGCACGCCCCCAGATTCCCTGCAGAAAATAAATCTTACACCTTCAGCACTTGCAAATGCTTTCCGCAATGTCCAATTTCACCACTGTTGCAAAATACATTTCCATGGAATTATATTTTTTCTGTGCACTAGAAGTGATGAAACTTTTCATCTGCAGCTTAAGTTACAAAAAGCAAGTGTCCCATTGCAATTTCAGTACAATTACTTGTTTTCAGACTTGATTCCCTATAATCAGGGGCTGTTCTTGAATTGTCAGCTTTTCTGAGACAACATCATTTTTTTTGAAACTGATGGCCAGCTTTTGCTGGTTTTCTAGGTTGGCAGAAGTGCAAAGATATCTAATGAGAGGAAAGAAAAATAAATTAAGTTGTATGATTCACAACCTCATCACCCATTCCCAGCTAGACTCATACAGCAATTGGTAGGGCCCATGAAGATGAATTTGGTGATTGTTAGAATATCTTAAAATAGTCAAAGTATCCCAGCAAGCTTTGGTTAGCATTTTTAGCTCTCTAGCTAATGTATGACCAAAGACCGTTTGGAAAGTAGACAGAATAATAAACACCCAGGTCAAGAAATGGCCAAGACACCATATACCACAGTAAAGGATAAAGATTGGCCTACATACTTAAAAGTACAATAAACAAAACTTGTGGAACAGAATTGGAGGCCGAAAAGATTAGAAGTGGGGTAAACACCTAAATATGCGGCCTCTGCAAACGTGCACCTACATATTATGTTGTACGTAGGCACAGCCCAAGGTATCCGATAGTATAAGAATAGAACCTTTCTCCCTCCGACCTGCTCCTCCCACCCTCCACGAGCAGAGCATTATCGGGGTGGTCAGGAGCCTGGAGGGCTGGAGCTGGTCGCTTGAGGCCTTAGGAACCGAAATCTGTTGTTCTCTTGGGGTTTGGAGCACTCTCAGGGTCAGTCAGAAGCCACAGCAATGCAGGCAGCCTAGAGAGCCAAACGTGATTACTCCAGGCCTGGGAACCAGTTTATATTATTTGCATGTCACCTTGTCCATTTAATATAATATTGTAGAACAGTTATATAAAACCTAATACTCTTATTAGTCAATGCAAATAAAGCTTGTTGATTATAAAACTACTCGGGCTAAAAGCTGAGCAGAGTTATTGTCGCTGGACTAACAACCCTTTATTACGACAGTTACTACGGGAAAATCCGCTAACAGTGATCCATTTATATTTTCATGGTGGGTGGCACAATATACCATGAAGGAGAGAAAATGAACATTTTCAAATGGGTAAGGCTGCAGCATTTGGTACCATACTAAAGTACTTTGGTGCCATGCTAATACAAAACAAAACTAAGATATATACAAATAATGATGCAGTTTAAAATTTCATAATAGAAATAATTAAATTGCATTTCCTACACCTATAAGCAGAGGTGTTAAATATAACAAATGTTCATAGTATCATCACTAAACTGCTCACAAATTTTCATATAATTCACACTTAAAATGTAACATTTACACTCAACATATTAATTTAATCAGGTGTCATTATTTTGTGAAGGTGACACCCTTGTAAAACTGTATTGGCCTCTGTGTCATTTGAGAACAGTGAGATCACTACTAGAATAGTCCAAGCATTTTCAATGGGAATTTTTGAAAATTTATGCTAACAGGTTGAAAGCAAAGGCAAGTCCCTACATACAGAGACAAGAGGACAAAACATTGTCCTTTAAGCTTATGAAGCTAATCTTGTGAATAATTTGGCTGCTTATATAATAATCACACTAATTAAGAGATTTCAGCACTGAGAAAAGCTGAGCTCACCTAGCAATTATTAGGTTATTATGCTATGGAGATGTTCACATAAAATTCCCTCAAAATACAATCGATCATAGATCCTTTTTCTTAAGTACCATTTACTCATCCTTAATTCCAGGGTGAACAAAAAGCAGATTATTTATGGAAGCACTATGCACAAGTTGCTACTGAACACAATTCTTTATGAATGAAGGAGAACACAACTCATAATGAATTGTACAGGTCTTTGTCACAAGAACAAATATGCAGTATTACATTTATACAATGTGTATGTGACCTTCATTTCAATTTTAAATTTATCTTTTAAAGTCTTGGTCCAGTATTTATTTATTTTTTCTCTTGCATAGTACACATCACCACAAAGCAGTGTTCTCAGATACACTATATAAGCATATGATGGTCACTATATGGCGAGGGTGCTTTGCTTCTGAAAGCGACACCACAAAAAAGCTTATTAGATTGGCACAGCTGCGCTTACAGCTAATGTTAGTTGCCATTGAGCTTTAACATTGAGCTTCACTCCTTTCTTAAATATATGGTGGCCTGAGGTGAAGTAGCTCCATGTGAGGTTGTTATCTCATGTCACAGAGTCATAATGGCACATCGAGTCCGTGCCGGCTCTCTGTAGAGCAATCCAGTCAGTCCCATTCCCCCGCTCTATCCCCATAGCCCTGCAAGTTTATTTCCCTCAAGTGCCTATCCAGTCTCCCCTTGAAAACATTGAGGGCTAAAAATTCAGTTGGGCGCCGTTTGGGGCGCCAAGCTCGCCTGGGCGCCGGAATTACCGCTGCGAGCGGAGCCACTTGCGCCATCCCGATATTCAGTTTCTGCGCCCCAAACGGAAGCGGGCCGCTACTTGAGGCTCCCCGCGCCCCGCTTGGGGCGCTCACCCTGAATATCGGCGCGCTAAGGGCCGCAGCGCCACACGCTGCGGCACGGCACGCTGCGGTACTGCAGGCCTTCCTCCCACTGTTAAGGGGGAGGTGCCTGCAACAGCGCGATCCCCGATCGCGAGTGCCGGCAAATGAGCCTGGCACCAAGGAGAAGTGCCGGGCTCTCGGGAAACAGCCGGCAATGCCGCGGGGGGGGGGGGGAGGTTTAGGAGGCCGGGGACGGAGGTGCTGGCAGGCGGCCGCCGAAAAAGCGGCCGCCCCGCACCTCCACCTTAACTAGCGCCACTACCGCCACAGGTAGGCCCTGTGAACCGGTCGCCATTTGCGACCGGCGTTAAAGAGGCGGGCGCGACCAAATATGGTCATCGGGGCGGGAGCGGGGTGCTGTGCACACCGATGATGTCATCGGTGGCGGCGCAGCGCTACAGGCTAACGCCGCCATTAGCGCCCCGCTAAATATCGCCGGAGGTGTGGCCAGTGGCGCTAAAGCCACTGAGTGCCCTCTTTGGGCGCAAACTGGTGGCACAGCCCACTGAATTTCTAGGCCTGAGTGTCTCCGCTTCCACTACTTCCGTCGGCAGTGAGTTCCAGATCCTCACCACTCGCTACGTAAAAAAGTTTTCCCTCACGTCCCTCCTGTATCTCTTGCCCAAAACCTTAAATCTGTGTCCCCTAGTCCTTGTAACATCAACTAGTGGGAACAGCCTTTCCCCGTCTAGCCTATCCAAACCCATCATAATCTTGTACACCTCTATCAAATCATCCCTCAATCTCTAATGAAAACAAATCCAGCTTCTCCAACCTGTCCTTGTAGCTAAGATCCCCCATGCCCGGAACCATTCTGGTAAATCTCCTCTTCACCCTCTCAAGGGCCTTCACATCCTTCCTAAAGGGTGATGACCAGAACTGGATGCAACACTCCAGTTGTGGCCTAACCAGCGCTTTATAAAGGTTCCGCATAACTTCTCTACTTTTGTACTCATTACCTCAATTTATGAAGCCCATATGCTTTGCTAACCACTCTCTCAATATGTCCTGCCACCTTCAGGGACCTATGCACATTAACTCGCAGGTCCCTCTGTCCCTGCACACTCTTTAAAACTGTGCCATTAAGTGTATATAGCCTCTCCCTGTTCCTTCTGCCAAAATGCATCACCTCACACTTCTCTGTATTAAATTCCATCTGCCACTTGTCTGCCCATTCTGCTAGCCTTTCTATGTCCTGTTGCAGTCGATTGGTATCATCCTCACTGTTTGCCACACCCCCAAGTTTGGTGTCATCGGCAAATTTAGAAATTCTACTCTGTATTCCAATATCCATGTCATTTATATATATCAAAAAAAGCAGTGGCCGCAGCACTGACCCTTTGGGAACACCACTGTCTACCATCCTCCTGTCTGGAAAACAAACATTTACCACAACTTGCTGTTTTCTGTCCTTAAGCCAATTCCTTATTCAAGCTGCCACTGACCCACCTATTCAATGAGCCTCAATTTTGTTAACCAGCCTTCTATGTGATACCTTGTCAAATGCCTTCCTAAAATCCATGTGGACAACATCCATTGCATTCCCTTCATCAATCCTACCTGTTACTTCATCAAAAAATTTAATTTGATTCGTCAAACATGATCTGCCTTTTACATATCCATGTTGGCTCTCCTTAATTAGCTGAAACCTATCCAAGTGCCCATTATCTTTTCCTTGATTATTGTTTCTAAAACTTTACTCACCACTGATATTAAACTGACTGGCCTGTAGTTACTAGGATTGTCCTTACACCCTTTCTTGAACAATGGTGTCACATTTGCCACTTTCCAATCCTCAGCAACTTCACCCGCATCTAGGGAAGATTTTAACAGGGCTAAAAATAAACTTACCTTTCTTTAAAGTATTTTAAAATGATAAATCTCTGGAAACATTTTTTTACTTTTACTTTCTTCACCTCTTACCTTGTTAAAAGCAGGCCTTGCGCCTGCTTTTCCAGGCGCAGCTGTTTCAGACTTACCTGGACTGAAGCACTGCTGAAAAAAACGGAAGTTGCAGCCGTACGCGCTGCCTATCCGGTGCAGGCGTTTGACCTGTGAAGACCTTTCTCCTTTGAACGGAAGTTCCAGTTTCCAGCGCATGAGCAGTGCATGCGTAAAACTGGCACTTCCGTTGGCCCTACGGGTGAGTACACATTGCGTACACACCCGTAGGGAACGGAATTTCAGGACCAATCATTGTGTTTCCTTTGAAGTTCTACATTGATTTGCTTTGGAAAATGTTTCTAACTCTCGTATTTCTTCCAAGTTCAAAATGAATGAAAAATATTTTTAAATGAATGCAGTAGAACTTCAGGGTTTGCCTGTATATTTTGCTTTCTTTATTTTCTCAATTTTCTCCTCCATCTCCCTTCCTTCTTTGAAAGTGTCATCGGTCCTCACATTGGCTATTCTTCTTGTGTCAGCCTAAAGAGTGTGACAGGTGGTTTATTAGCCGGAACATCATTGTTCTTATCCGGTGTCCACACATCTGCCCATTTCAGCAAGGGTCACTGAAGAGGTCTTGACAGTGGAAAGTCTGGCTGATTGTTTTTCATCTTGCTAGTCTAGGAACACAGAAGCCAGTTGTCACATTTTTCTGGGAAAACTGCATAAATCTAGGAATTAAAACAATACAACTTAACTGTAGACACAAAGGGAGAGATAGACACTGGGACTTAAACAAAGTTGCCATATGTGCTTTAGATTAGAGATTGTGGATGTATCAATGCAGGAAAAACGAATTAATGTGCTGCTACTAATGACTTTGCAAGTATGAATTAAAAGTTGCTGACAGTTTAAAAGAAGTAGAATCAGATATACCTGCCATAAAAAATTTAAACAAACCTCTGGTTCATTTCTAGAGGAATAGAATTCAAAAGTAGGAAAGTTATGTTAAACTTATGTAGAACCTTGGTCAGATCACAATTAGAGTACTGTGCTCAGTTCTGGTCTCCATTTACCAAAAGGGTATAGAGGCACTGAGGAAGGTTCAATAATGATTTCCAAGGATGATACAAGAACTGAGAGGTTATAACTATCAGCAAAGACTGAACCGTCTTGGGACTCTTTTCTCTAGAGAAGGCTGAGAGGTGACCTGATGGGTTTGATTGGGTAGATGTAGAGAAGACGTTTCCACTTGTGGGGGAGTCCAAAACTAGGGGCCAGAAATATAAGATACAGGTACAACACCGGTAATCCGGCACCTTCAGTGGTCCGGCACGAGGAAGGTCCTGCTGTCACATTACCTCCCTGGGATGGGTCCGGCTCGGGTCCCGGGACCGCCGCCGGGTCAGGATCAGCGCCTGGACTGCGCAGCATCACCGACGGCTCGGCGGAGCGATGGAGCCCAAGCCCGAGCAGCCCGTGGGCGGCGGGGTCGGCGGCGGCACAGGAAGGGCAGCAGTAGGAAGAGGAGGAGCAGGTGGTGGCGGTGTTTGTGGTGACTTTCGACACCTTCAGTGGTTCGGAATTTTCAGTGGTCCGGCACCGGCCTGGTCCCGAGGGTGCCGGATTACCGGTGTTGTACCTGTAATCATCTAAACTTTTGTAAGAAGTCACACAACACCAGGTTATAGTCCAACAGCTTTATTTGAAATCACAAGCTTTCGGAGCGCTGCTCCTTCGTCAGGTGAAGTGGAGAAATGCATAAAGACACAGCTTATATAGTCAGAGAATCATGTCAGATGTTTACAGGTAATCTTTCTGTAAACATCTGACATTATTCTCTGACTATATAAGCTGTGTCTTTATGCATTTCTCTACTTCACCTGACGAAGGAGCAGCGCTCCGAAAGCTTGTGATTTCAAATAAAGCTGTTGGACGATAACCTGGTGTTGTGTGACTTCTTACATTTGTCCACCCCAGTCCAACACCGGCATCTCCACACCACATCTAAACTTTGTTATTCAGAGGTGATTAGAATGTGGAACTTGCTACCACATGGAGTAGTTGAGCGAATAACATTGATGAATTTAAGGGGAAGCTAGATAAGTACATGAGGAAGAAAGGAATAGAAGGATATGTTGATAGGGTGAGATGAAGTAAGGTGAGAGGAAGCTCGTGTGGAGCATAAACACCGGCTTGGACCTGTTGTGCCAAATGGCCTGTTTCTGTGCTGTAAATACTATGTGATATGTTTTTTTTACATTAGATTTGTGGTTTAAGATTTGCAACATTGATCCATTATTTACTTGTGTTTCTATTGCTTCTTACAGTGATATTGGTATTGGTCAGTCCCAGGATGACCGCATAGTAGGGCTGAAGCAGTCTAGAAATATAGCACCTGCACTGCCTGTAAGCAGCACCTCATCGTCCAGTAATTCTAACCTGCTGCAGTCTCATAATTGCATTCTTGATTTTAACACCACACCAGGTGAGTGTTAGTTTAACTCCAAAATGAGATTACTGCTTGTTGTATCAGTTGGACAGATGTTCCATATGCATTCTCTTATGTTATGAGGGGGAAGAAACCTCGTTCTCACTAAATTTATTCTATGTGGTACATAGAAAGTTATTTCAAATCAATGTTTGTGAATTTGAACATAAGAAGTAGGAGCAGGAGTAGGCCATACGGCCCCTCGGGCCTGCTCCGCCATTCAATAGGATCATGGCTGATCCGAATCTAGACTCACGTCCACTTCCCTGCCCTCTCCCCGTAACCCCTAATTCCCTTATCTGCTAGGAAACTGTCTATCTCCATTTTAAATTTATTTAATGTTGCAGCTTCCGCAGCTCTCTGGGGTAGCAAATTCCATAGATTTACTACCCTCTGAGTGAAGAAGTTTCCCCTCATCTCAGTTTTGAAAGGGCAGCCCCTTATTCTTAGATTATGCCCCCTAGTTCTAGTCTCACCCATCAGTGGAAACATCCTCACCGCATCCACCCGATAACAAGCCCCCTCACAATCTTATATGTTTCGATAAGATCGCCTCTCATTCTTCTGAACTCCAATGAGTAGAGTCCCAACCTACTCAACCTTTCCTCATACGTCAACCCCCTCATCTCCGGAATCAACCGAGTGAACCTTCTCTGAACCGCCTCGAGAGCAAGTATATCTTTTCTTAAATATGGAAACCAAAACTGCACGCAGTATTCCAGGTGTGGCCTCACCAATACCCTGTATAACTGCAGCAAGACTTCCCTGTTTTTATACTCCATCCCCCTCGCAATAAAAGCCAAGATTCCATTGGCCTTCCTGATCACCTGCTGCACCTGCATACTAACTTTTTGTGTTTCATGCACCAGGACCCCCAGATCCCTTTGTACTGTAGCACTTTGCAGTTTCTCTCCATTTAGATAATAACTTGCTCTTTGATTTTTTCTGCCAAAGTGCATAACCTCACACTTTCCAACATTATATTGCATCTGCCAAATCTCTGCCCACTCACTTAGCCTGTCTATGTCCTTTTGCAGGTTTTTTATGTCCTCCTCACTCACTGCTTTCCCTCCCATCTTTGTATCGTCGGCAAACTTGGATATGTTGCACTCGGTCCCTTCCTCCAAATCGTTAATATAGATTGTAAAGAGTTGGGGTCCCAGCACTGACCCCTGCGGAACACCACTAGTTACTGATTGCCAGCCCAAGAATGAACCATTTATCCCAACTCTTTGTTTTCTGTTAGATAGCCAATCTTCCACCCATGCCAGTATATTACCCCCAATCCCGTGATTTCTTATCTTGATCAGTAATCTTTTGTGTGGAACCTTGTCAAATGCCTTTTGGAAGTCCAAATACACTACATCCACTGGTTCCCCTTTATCCACCCTGTATGTTACATCCTCAAAGAATTCGAGCACATTTGTCAAGCATGACTTCCCCTACAGCAAATTCGGCATTGGATTAATATTGCAATTTTTTAATACTCTCTTACAATAAAAAATGGGCTATTATAACTGAATGATAATATGATTAACTCTTATCCGTAGGGGAAAAAAATCCCTGAGAATTGTTAGAATTTAAACACTAATGGTAAAAGTGAGACACCACATGAACCCAAACGGCTACTTGAATTATTAATGTAATTATTCTACTTCTTTTGACCTTGCCGACCAGTAAATTATTATTCAATTGGCAAAAAAAGAGATTAATAGCCTTGAGACAAAAAATGTATAAATATTTACTGGTAAGTACATCAGAGATATAGATTTAGAGTAACATGTAAACTTTGGTTTTACTGAATCGTGATGTTGCTGCAGGTTAGAATGTTGTGTTCTCACTTCATTTTTGAGTCCAGTGTAGACTGATGGGGTTAGAATGATCTCTCTTACCTGTATAGGGTTTAAGTGTTTGAACCTGCGCAGGCTATGCTTAGTGGCTGCAAATCGGCAGCACAAAACATTCAAACTGGGCAAGCTCACTAAAATGGAGAAGTATAAGTAGTATCTGAAATAGAAAAACTCACGCTGGTGCAGTAAAGGGTGTTCTCTTGAATAGGGTTACAACATATTTGGGGCTGATTTCTTTTTTGCTATTTGTTGTAAAATCATAATTGCATTTTTTACACTCTTGTTTACAACTTCACAAATAGTGATGTAAGGGGTGGTGTGTATGGTCAGCTTTGCCTCTGACTCGCTGAGCGGTTTGAATCGCTCCCACTCCCTTGGTTCTAGACTTTGGACTTATTTGGGGGTTGTAATGAAATTGCAACAGACAACTGAGTTGGTGAAAAGAACTTGGATTTTAATTTGAGACAGGAAAATATACAATACAATAATCTTATCACTTTAAAAGGGGGAACACTTCAGAATATACGAGGGAGAATGACAATAGACAAAATACTTCACCCCTCCCAATCCCACTACACTAACTAGGTTGGATTCCAGAGGACCAGGGAAATGCTCACCAAACGACTTTCTTGACAGTTGTAGAGGTTCGCGATTTCGGGGTTCTCTTTAGGTGTGGCGGTTGGGGCCTGCCGTACCCCAGACGTGGTGGAAGACTTCACCTGCATTGGTTTTTCGGTCTTCGCGTGTCCGCTGATGCGGTCGGGTGTGTATTGGATCTATCGGGTAAGTACCCAATTTCCTTTGGTTAGGTATAGGGTTTAGAGTCTTTTTCAACAAATCTTACCCAGGGGTAAGTCAGGATAGCTTGTAGAGTGGAAACAAACTTGCGAATCTTCGGTTTCTTCCAGGTTGGTTTCTTGTTGGTCGCGGTGGCCCAATATTACCTAGTTGTTGGTAATATTGTTAATTGTTGGTTTCTTGGGGCCCTTGGTTGCCGCGATTCCTTTCTCCTTTCCTCAAGCCTCCGATTCTCCGACTGCTGTGATGATGAGGATGAATGTTCGATGATGCTGGATGAACTGTTTTCTGTTTAAAAGCAGGCTTCAATTATACCATTTGAGGCTTTGCTTATCTGCCGCCAAATCTTCTCTGGCCCATTGTTAATTTTGGCGGGCTCATTAACTTTAATAGTTTTAAATTCTTTACTGAGTTTCGACTTGGTCCCATCTACATTTAATTGATTTTACACTAGTTTCGGGATTGCTTCGAAATCGGTTTAAGCGTGTGAAATGGTTTTGGATGTTTCTCTGAGTGGTTTAAACTGTTGTTCGATTGTCTTCTCCTGCTGGGGCCAGGGTCCCCTTTGTTGATTAGTGGCATGAACTGTATTATTCATATTCTTGATGGTTCTGTAATTTTGGCGGGGACTGTCCTTCCGTAGGCCTATTGTCTTTATGTATGAATGACTGAGACGGTCCAGAACATTCCCAGACAATCTGGCCTATGCCAAATACTCAAACTGTTTGTTTTACAGTGCCTCATCCCAACTCCTTTGTCGCAGCCTTCCACAGGCCTGGACATGCCTTTTTAAAATAGCCAAAATCCTGGGGTTTTGACTTTAAGCCCCTTTTGGCCCATTATTCTTTTAAACAGTCCAAAAATCTCTTCTCTTCTTGATTTGGGGGAGTCTGTAGAATTTTGTGAACCTTACAGTGAAGAGAGGAAATCTTCCCCAGTGTTGGAGCAGAACAGAAGAATTTTTACTCTACATCTACCACATGCTATATCTGTAAAGATTGCTGAATGCCTAATTATTTATTCCCTAGTAATCCAATTTCTCACCTTAAGGAGCTTCAAAAATCTGTTTAGCTAGGTTTTGAATAACTCACCATCATTTTATGCTTCTAACCTGTTAAATTGAAGAAGAAATAAATGATTAATTTCACGTACTAACGAACTGAATTGCTTGCAGTCCAGGGTGAGAAGTGTTTGATGTGACCTTAATAAACAGCCTTTTACTGGGTGGGATGTTAGCACACAGACTAGACATTCAAGATCTCCATATACAATATCTGTGCTCTAAATGCACCCGCGTCACAACAAAATATAGTCATGTTCTGGAAAGAACCACTTTTCCGTAAAAGTAGATGCATTTGTTGCTTAATGTGCATTTAGTCCAGGAATCCATTCTACAGGTTATCCTACTAGATAAGAACACTCTGCTTATTACAGAAACACAGTGACATCACCATGTATTTCTTCTACTTTTGTAGTGTAACTAGTGACCTGCTATTTTATAATACAGAAATCCTTCATGGAATTTTTTTGTGGAAACAAAACCCTAATTCTAGAGTTTGATCAAGGATGTTAAAAATAACATAGAGTGGTGTAAGTTAGAAGTAATTGAAAATAAAATCACTGTTGATAATGAATGTTTTTAAATCTTGAAACATAAATATAGTCAAGTGTCGCTTATCTGCATATCGAATTACCATGTGTTGAATTATACGCATAGCATCCCCTCCTGACAATCCCATTCCTTGCCAGACCTGTAAATGTCTCACTCCTGGCAAATATGCCTCGTCCTCTCGACGTGATCAATGTACTGTATAGAAAGCAAATGATTTACACTGTTTTGTGTTTTCACTTTTCCTCAATTGAATTTCATGAACACATGAATAACCCTGATAATCACTATTTCTGCCATGTCAACTACTGCTTCTGCTGTTTTTAATCTACCATTTCTTATGTAGCTAACAAGCCCAAACCTCCAAACTGATCCTGTTGCTGCTCCATCCAGCTGATTACTTTGGCTGCCCTGCTGACTCCATTAGTATGTATGGGGGGAGCAGCAATATGACTGAGCAATATTGACGGAGTATGTTTGGGGAGTTTGTCATATATGAAGTAGTAGGTGCCTGTTCTGTTGAAACTGCTAATGGACTGTCATCCATCTTTTTAAAAAAGTTATTCATGGGATGTGGATGTCGCTGGCAAGGCCAGCATTTATTGCCCATCCCTAATTGCCCTTGAGAAGGTGGTGGTGAGCTGCCTTCTTGAACCGCTGCCGTCCGTGCAGTGAAGGTACTCCCACAGTGTTGTTAGGGAGGGAGTTCCAGCGACGATGAAAGAACAACGATATAATTTTAAGTCAGGATGGTGTGTGACTTGGAGGGGAACTTGCAGGTGTGGTGTTCCCATGCGCCTGCTGCCCTTGTCCTTCTAGGTGGAAGAGGCCGCGGGTTTGGGAAGTGCTGTCGAAGAAGCCTTGGGGCAGTTGCTGCAGCATCTTGTAGATGGTACACACTGCAGCCAAGCCTCTTGAGTGTTGTTGTGCTCATTCAGGCAAGTGGAGAGTATTTTATCACACTACTGACTTGTGCCTTGTAGATGGTGGAAAGGCTTTGGGGAATCAGGAGGTGAGACACTCGCTGCAGAATACCTAGCATCTGACTTGCTCTTGTTGCCATGGTATTTATGTGGCTGGTCCAGTTAAGTTTCTGGTCAATGGTGACCCCCAGGATGTTGATGGTGGGGGATTCGGCGATGATAATCCCGTTGAATGTCATGGGGATGTGGCGAGACTCTCTCTTGTTGAAGATGGTCATTGCCTGGCACTTATGTGGCGCGAATGTTACTTGCCACTTATCAGCCCAAGCCTGAATGTTGTCTTGGTCTTGCTGCATGTGAGCATGGACTGCTTCATTATCTGAGGAGCTGCGAACGAAAACAGTATGCAATCATCAGCGAACAACCCACTTCTGAGCTCATGCTGGAGGGAAGGTCATTGATAAAGCAGCTGAAGATGGTTGGGCCTAGGACAATGCCCTGAGGAACTCCTGCAGCGATGTCCTTGGGCTGAGATGATTGGCCTCCAACAACCACAATCATCTTCCTTTGTGCTAGATATGACTCTAGCCAGCAGAGCGATTACCCCCTTATTCCCATTGCCTTCAATTTTACTAGGGCTCCTTGATGCCACACTCGGTCAAATGCTGCCTTAATGTCAAGGGCAGTCACTCTCACCGCACCTCTAGAATTCAGCTCTTTTGTCCATGTTTAGACCAAGGCTGTAGTGAGGTCTGGAGCCGAGTGGTCCTGGTGGAACTCAAACTGAGCATCGGTGAGTAAGGTCCGCTTGATAGCACTGTTGAAGACACCTTACATCACTTTGCTGATGATTGAGGGTAGACTGATGGGGCGGTAATTGACCGGGATGGAATTGTCATGTTTATTGTGGACAGGACATACTTGGGCAATTTTTCACTTTGTCAGGTAGATGCCAGTGTTGTAGCTGTACAGGAACAGGATGCAAGTCATGACATATCTGCACATTTACTGTGAGTTGCTGCGCAGTTCTTTTTACCCATCCTAGCCAAAGACAACTGCTACTGGGAAGCATAATACGACTTCTTTAGTAACTCAGGTACTCATGGCTATCTTCCTCTTACTTATTTTCTAATAACCTTTGATTAATATCTATTAAATTCACCTTATTGATATGTCCATAGCTTACAGAGATGAACAATTTTGGGAGATTACCTGATAACCACATTATTCTCACGTCACAAGGGATGTGAAATAAGCAGAGGAATTGCAGGACTCGATTGGAAAATACTAACACAGACAGATCAGGAAAGGGATCTGGGGTCATAGTAGATTGATCTTTTAAAACATCAAGCCAATATCTGGCTGGTATCAAGAAAACAAATGGTACGTTAAGTTGCAACGTTCCCTATAAGCTGTGCGGCTGCGCAGCTCTCTGTCGTTCCCGCACTGCCCAGGACTGGCTTTTGCAATGTTAAAGTTCAGACATGCGCGAATCTGTGAATCCTGTGCATCCAAAAAATGTTACGGGGAACATTGTTAGGTTGTGTAAATATTTGAATAGAATGTCGATCAAAGGCGGTTATGCTGTCACTATATAGCGTGCGAATCAATTCGCACTTGTGGGAGTATTGTGTGCAGTTCCTGAAGCGTTACTACAGGGAGGATGTAACTGACCTTGAAACGGCGCAGAGTAGAGCTGATTAGGAAATCAGAGATAAAACATCTGCATAAATTTGCAGAACTAGGACTTTTCTTGTTGGCGAGGAGACAACTGAGGATGAATATAGTGAAGGTATTCAAATTAATAAGACTCAGGGATATAGAGGATCAGTTAGGACTGTTTGATTTGGTGCAGGATTGCAGAACAAGAGTGCATTAGTATAAGCTGAAAAAGGGAAGACTCAAGTGAGACGTAAGAAAGCATTACTTAACTGTGAAGATGGTCAGTTTTTGGAATAGCTTACCACGGGAGGTTGTAGGGACAAGTAGGTTTGATCTCTAAGCTCAAATTGGACAAGCATCTTGAAGAGAAATCCATCATTGATTACAACTGCAAGGACAGCAGGAAAACTGATTAAATGGAGCTATGGAGGAGTGGATCACCTACCCTTTACAGACACTGTCCAATTTCCATTCTGTTGTTTTCAATGGAATGAAAATCAGGCGGGTGCTCCAACGGGTGGGTGATCCATCCTGCCAGATTACCACTGGGGCAGTGAAAGCAAAAAATGTCCGCGTGGCTTTTGCTGGTCTTGAGGTTTTCTGTTTCTGAGAGCCCAGATCCCATATTACTGACAAGTGATTTTCTGTTGTATCCCATTCAATTATTTTCAGGTCAGTTCATTTATTTTACAGTAACTAAAAAACAAAATACTGCAAATGCTGGAAATCTGAAATAAAAACAGAAAATGCTAGAAATATTTAGCAGGACAGGCAGCATCTATGTAGAGAGAAACAAAGTTAACGTTTCAGGTCGATAACCTGAAACAATTCTAGCGACAGGTCATCGACCTGAAATGTTAACTTTGTTTCTCTCTCCACAGGTGTTGCCTGACCTGGTAAGTATTTCCATCATTTTCTGCATTTATTTCACATATTTAGGAAATCATACCTGTAAAGTCTGTAGGTATTATGGCGAATTAATACACAGACTACAAGAGTAACTTTAACAGGACTTTACTATTCGAAGGTCACGGCGAATCTGCCCAATAAATCCTGACACAGCACTTATATACCGGTGTGGTCACCGTCGGTATTACAGTATACAGCAGCCAAGATAAAGTAGTGCCACACCTAAAATAGTTCTCTTAAAGGTGTACGGTTACATACAATAGTTCTCTTAAAGGTAGAACTGTTACATACACTACAATCCTCCCTTTTTAGCTTACAACATACTTATTCCCCATTAACATAACATCATAACATATATACAACTTTATGCAAAACAGTTCACAGATTCAGTCTCTCTGGAGGCTTCCTGACTCTGTCCGGATAACGCCTCGGTGGTGTAGTAGTTTTCGGCGGGGTAGTAGGTTCTTCTGGCAAGGTCGATTCGGCTTGAAGGACAGTGTCAGGTTCATCTGATTCCAGTATTACCAGATCGGAGGTAGGTGCTCTGGGTATCTCTGCTTCAACATTAGCCGTGTAAGGTTGTGAAGTAGGTTGGCCCTTTGTGGATGACCCTATGATCTGGTCAACATGGCGCCTTATTATGCTGTCACCAATGTCCACGGTATACATCAGCGGCCCTAGCCTTTTCCCAATAGTTCCAGGCTGCCATTTCTCGGTACGGTAGTCCCGGGCCAAAACTTGTTGACCTACCTGAAAGGATCTAGTTGGCCTTTCATTCATGCCCTGAAATTGCCGGTTCTCTACGTCCCTTCTGACGTTTGGCTTAATCAAATCCAGCCGGCATCTTAGTCTTCTATTGAAAAACATCATGGCGGGAGTTTGGTTTGTGACCGCGTGTGTTGCATTCCTGTACGCCAACAAGAAGTTATCTACCTTATGTTGTAGGTTTATGTCTTCATTACCCATGGCCTTTATGGCCTTCTTGAAGGTCTGGACAAACCTTTCAGCTAATCCATTGGTGGCGGGATGGTATGGGGCTGACGTGTAGTGCTTGACCCCATTGCTTTTTAAGAACTTCCTGAATTCTTCGGACACAAATTGCGGTCCACTATCAGAACAGATCTGTTCCGGCAGCCCATTCCTGGCAAATATGGTCCTTAATACTGTGATGGTTTTTTCCGTGGTGGTGGAGGACATCTTTATTACCTCCGGCCACTTGGAGTGTGCATCCACCGCGATTAAAAACATTGAGTCCATAAATGGACCAGCAAAGTCGATGTGTACCCTTTGCCAAGGAGATGAGGGCCACTCCCATGGATGCAGAGGAGCTTGTGGTGGCGCGTTTTGGACCTTCTGGCATCCTAGACAGCTCTTGGTTATTTCTTCGATGTCTCCATCGATACCTGGCCACCACACAAACGCTCTTGCTAGGTTCTTCATTTTCACTCCACCCAGATGCCCCTCGTGAAGCTCCTTTAGCACTTTATCCTGGAGTTTGGGTGGAATCACCACTCTAGCTCCACACATCAAGGTTCCTCGGCACACTGACAGCTGTTCTTTTCTTTGCGAAAATGCTGGCAGCGTTGGTTCGCCATGTGCTGGCCATCCCTCCACTGTTAAATCGTAGACTCGTGAGAGAGTCGGGTCATTCCTTGTTTCATTTTCGATCATCGAACTTGTTACTGGTAGACATTCCACTATGGATGAGTAGACCATCTCTACCGGGTCCACTGTAGCCGCCTCTTCTACTACTGGCAACGGTAGGCGCGATAACCCATCAGCATTTCCATGCTGTTTGGACCTTTTGTATTCGATGTCATATTGGTGTGCCCCAAGTAACACGGACCACCTCTGTAGCCTTTGCACTGTCATAGTGGAAACGGCCTTGTTAGGATTGAATATGGACACCAACGGCTGGTGGTCTGTCAGTAATGTGAACTTCTTGCCCTGCAGGTAATGATTGAATTTCTTTACTCCCCACACAAGGCTGAGGGCCTCCCTATCTATCTGAGCATAATTTCGCTCAGCGGAGGTCAATGATCGGGACGCAAATGCGACTGGCCTTTCCGAGCCATTTGGTAACTTGTGTGAAAGTACTGCTCCAATTCCATAAGGGGAAGCATCACAAGCTAGACGAAGAGGTAACGTTGGGTTGAAATGAGCCAACACTTCCTCAGAGGTAATCAACGCCTTGCTTCTGCGAAAGGCCTTCTTACAGTCCTCGCTCCACTTCCATGGTACTTCTTTCCGCAACAGGGCATTCAGCGGATGCAGCACCGTGGATAGATTTGGCAGAAACTTGTGGTAATAATTAATCAGCCCCAGAAATGATCTCAACTGTGATACATTTTCCGGAGCAGGGGCCTTCACGACAGCTTCTATCTTGTCAGGTGACTTGTGCAACCCCTCTTGGTCAATGACATGACCGCAGTACGAGATCCGTTTCTGGAAGAACTCACATTTCTGGCGATTAACTCGAAGGCCATATTCCTTCAACCTGGTGAGCACCAGTTTCAAATTTGTGAGGTGTTCCTCCTCGTCTTCTCCCGTAATCAGGATATCGTCCAAGTAACACTGCGTGCTTGGAATACCCTGTAAGACCTGCTCCATGGCCCTCTGCCAAATTGCTGGAGCCGAAACTACTCCAAAAACCAGTCTGTTATAACGATACAGGCCTCTGTGCGTGTTGATTGTGAGATACTGGCGCGACTCTTCCTCGACTTCCATTTGTAAGTATGCTTGTGCCAGGTCTATCTTGGTGAAGTGTTTCCCGCCAGACAATGAAGCAAAGATATCCTCAATCCGTGGAAGCGGGTATTGTACCGTGTGAAGCACCGGATTAACTGTGATCTTGAAGTCTCCGCAGATGCGGACCTTTCCCGGTCCCCCTGGCTTGTTACTTGATGAAGACTTCATGACGGGAACAATGGGCGTGGCCCACTCACTCCAGTCCACCTTAGACAGTACCCCTGAACGTTCAAGCTCTTCCAGTTCTGCCTCCACAGCAGGTCGTATCGCGTAAGGTACCGATGTGGCTTTGAAAAATTTTGGGCTTGCATGCTCTGCAATCTTGATTTTTGCTTTAATTCCTCTCAGTGTTCCCAGTCCTTGCTGGAATACCTCTTTAGCTTCGTCCAATATTCTGGACAACCGTTCAGGTTTGACATCTTCCTTTCCGGAATCTACCGTCATTGTGTTTAGTGAGTGCCAGTCTATCTTTATTTTCCTGATCCACTCCCGTCCCAGAAGTGGTGGACCTCCCTCGGGCAGCACATACATGTCCATCCCTTGGTGATCTTTGCCCTTGTATCTCACCTTGACTTTTATCTTTCCGATGGGGTATACTTTGTGCCCCGTGTATGTCTGCAATACTATCTCCGTATCCCGTAGGGGAATATGTTTGAATAACTTTTTGTAATCTTGCTTATTCATGACCGTCAACGCCGATCCGGTGTCCACTTCCATCTTCACTTGGACTTTTGCAATCTGTAGTGTGACCCAGATAGTTTGTCGGTCAGCTTCTTTACTCACATTGTGAATCCGCAGACTACCCAGTTCCTTGCTGTTGGAGTCTGAGTCCGAATTCTGTTCATCTGGACTCTTCCCAGTCACCTTATGTACCTTTCTGTACTTCTTCTGCGGTGACTTATTATTGCTGGTCTTCTTTCCTGACCGGCATACCTTAGCTATGTGACCAAGCTTGCCACATTTTCTACATTCCTGGTTTTTAAACCAGCATTGGTTCTGTTCGTGTGTTGTCTTCCCACAACGATAACATTTCGTTGTACCTGAAGTCATTTGATCCACACTGAGTACCGCTGTCTTCCGCTGCATTTCCGCCGTGCCTCTCGCTGCGGCTTCGTGCGATGCTGCAATAAGGACAGCCTTATCAAGTGTAAGATCGTTCTCTTTGAGCAGTCGTTTTTGTGTTCCTTCCTTCGACATCCCGCACACGAACTTGTCTCTCAGTGCCTCTGTCAGATTTACCCCAAACTGACAGTATTTTGCTAGCCTACACAGTTCAACCAGGTACTCCACGTTGCTTTCCTCTTTTCGTTGCGTTCTCACGTAAAATTTAGATCGTTCCGCTAACATCAGCGGTGCGGGGTTAAAATGATCCTTCAGGACAGCAACAATATTAGCGAAAGACTGATCCGCCGGTTTAGCTGGTGATAGCAGATGCTTCAATAACCCGTATGTCTTCGCACCCATTGAGTTTAGTAAGGTTAGAGCTTTGTCATAATTTGCTATCTTATTGACCTTACAATATATCTCGATGCGTTCTACATACGTGGTCCAATCTTCCACATCGGAATCAAAACTGTTCATGTTACCACGCTTAGGCATCTTCACACTCTTCCTGGGAAACAACAACGAAATATTTCTTTAACTTTTTTTTTCCAAAATGGCGGTTTCCCGCGCTTGTCTTCTTTCCCCACCCACTTTCAAAATGGCGGTTTCCCGCTTCTGTCTTCTTCCCCGCCTACTGGCGGCTTCCCGCGTTTCTTCCCCTGGCGGGAGGGGTAAGCTTTTCCCTCGGGCGACGACCGCTGGCTTTCGGGGTTCGCAGCCTGCGCGTCGGCTTCAGTGCGTTCCATGTGCTGGCCATCCCTCCACTGTTAAATCGTAGACTCGTGAGAGAGTCGGGTCATTCCTTGTTCCCTTTTCTCGGCAGGGCAACCGGCGCTGGGTACAACCCGTTGACGGCGAACAGTTTCAGCCGCTGGGCTGGATCTCGCTCAGTCTCCCTCGCTCGGGCTCTGTCTCTCCCGCTCGCTCGGGCTCTGTCTCTCCCTCAGCGGCTTCCAATCGCGCCTCCCAGCCCTCTCGCAGTCCGGTCCTTTCCTCCCCGGCTGCGGCTGAGTTCTCCGCGGTTTATTTATTTTTATATCTTCCCGCGCCTTACGATCCCGGTCGTAGCGCCTCGTGGCCTCGGTAGCTGCCCGGCCTTTTTCGCCGGTCGCGGTCTAGCTGTCTCACGACGCCGTTGCGTCTCCCAGCCCGCTTGTACCGCGGCTTCCGTGCTCCACGCTGCCCCAGTCTCAGCGCCTCTGGGCCCGACTTCTGTCCGGCTCCTTTCCCCCGACCGTGGTCGAGTTCACCGCCCTTATCCTCCGTTTATTTATTTATTTTTTATGTTCCCTTTACTCACAGTCACCGTGGCCGACTTGCTTCTCGTGCTGATCGGCTCACTCACCACCGTGGCAGAAGGGACAATCAGTGCCTGTTGCTGATGGAAGGCTTCGTGTCTGAATTCTTCCTTCCTTGCTCTGCAGACTCGAGTTTTCTCTCAGCAGAACGACGAGGGCGGGTGCCTCTTCTCGACGCTCGTTAACTGCTTCGGAAGTATTGTTGCCGCAGGGTAAGATCGAACTCGTCGCCACTGTAAAGTCTGTAGGTATTATGGCGAATTAATACACAGACTACAAGAGTAACTTTAACAGGACTTTACTATTCGAAGGTCAGGGCGAATCTGCCCAATAAATCCTGACACAGCACTTATATACCGGTGTGGTCACCGTCGGTATTACAGTATACAGCAGCCAAGATAAAGTAGTGCCACACCTAAAATAGTTCTCTTAAAGGTGTACGGTTACATACAATAGTTCTCTTAAAGGTAGAACTGTTACATACACTACAATACCATTTGCTGCAGAATGCCTATAAAAGTACAGGTTGGAATGGTCTATTTCAGATCTTTAAGAATAATTACTGTGGTGCAGCAGGCAACTTCGAGCAAAAAGAAGCTTGTGCAGTAAATGTATTCTGCAGTTGTGCTGCAAAATTGTTTCACTTGTAGCGAATTAAGTCATAAATAGTCAATTGTTTATAAGCATTTCAATGCATTCTCTACTTTTATGAAAAAATAGCTCTCAACTGTGATGATTCAAATGACTAACTCAATACAGCTAAGCCTACCTCTCTACTGCTGTGGTGATTGAAGATTTGATTGAATTGATAAAAGGAATACTTAATCAACACCACCTTTAAATACCTTTTAATGCTGGTTACTAGTGCTAGTTTGTGTTGAAACAGCAATGTTTTTGTGTGCACCGAGTCTAGGTTTACACTTCATTGCAGTATTGAGGGAGCTCTGCTGCACTGTCGGAGGTGCCATCTTTCAGATGAGATGTTAAACCTCTCTCAGGTGGACGTAAAAGGTCCTACGGCACTATTCCAAAAGAGATGGGGCGTTCTCCCAGTGTCCCGGTCATATTTACCCCTCATTGAACACCTGAGAAACAGACAATCTGATCATTCATTTAATTGTTGTTTGTGGGAGCTTACTGTGCGCTTATTGGGTGCCACGTTTCCTGCATTACAATAGTGACTACACTTCAAAAGTACTTAATTGGCCCTGCCTTCTGTTGCCTAGGCCCTAAGCTCTGGAATTCCCTGCCTAAACCTCTCCGCCTCGCTACCTCTCTTTCTTCCTTTAGTACGCTCCATAAAACCTACCTCTTTGACCAAGCTTTTGGTCACCTGCCCTAATTTATCCTTATGTGGCTCAGTGTCAAATTTTTTGTTTAAAATACTCATGTGCAACGCCTCATGACGTTTTACTACGTTAAAGGTGCTATATAAATACAAGTTGTTGTAAAGTGCTTTGGGACATCCTGAGGTTGTGAAAGGCGCTATGTAAATTCCCCTCTTGTTGGGTCTTTATATGACATTGTGATGACTGCATTTGCTGGATTAAAGTTGAGGCTAGAACATTGACCTTGACCACTTGTGTGAGGTCATTAAACTTCTTGCAGCACTGCATCCAGGTCCTCGGGGCTAGACTCCTGGCATTGACCTCCACGGCTATCTGCTCCCACTGCCTTTTCACTGTGTGTCTGTGGCGCCTCCTTGCCCCTTGCGGATACAGGACATCTCTCCTCCTTTCCATCTCCTCCACCAAGGTCCCCAGAGCAGCATCGCCAAATCTGGGTGCCCGTTCTTTCCCATGTTCAGCCGTTAATTCAGTCTTTCCCAGGTCAGAATGTCTTCCACAATGACTTCCAGTACCTGCTCCAGCCACAATGCACCTCCTCTTTAAGTGGTGCAGGCTAGCTTTAAGCAGTGCAGGTTAGCTTTAAGTAGTGCGAGCAATTATCGATTTTGGGTCCCACGCTGATGCATGCAGCCAATCAACAGCGCGTTTAATGCTGGCTGCACGCAGAAATCGTGTAAATGAGCAGGCAGCATGAAAATGGCATCCTGTCTGCATTACATCCAACAGACATGGGTTAATCGCGCAGCGTGATCCCCGCACACGTTTTTCGGGGCTATCCAATTTAGCCCCCAGTGTTCCTTTTCAGACTGTTTTCCTTTGAGTTTGTATAGCATAGCCCATTTAATGATGAATAGAGGCAACCAATTGTGTGGGATTATTCTTGGCATTTAGATTTATGTCCAGCCAGATTGCTTTATAGATTGATGGTTGATAACCCCATATTTCAAACCAATTTGATTTTTAACATAATGCGTGTAATTTGTTCTGAAATTTTACTCAAATTCTATTGTGTGCTCACCGTATTGGCAACAGAGATTTCACACCTTAAAGTGTGAAACTACTGCTCTCTTATTAGATACTGCCATACATGTATTCAGGCCCTTTGTGGCAGTAACATCACAGTTACTAGCCAGTTGTAGGAAACTGAAGTGATAGGAACAGCTTTTGTTTCTATACATCAGCCAACAATGAATTTTGAAAATAGTTCTCCGTGTTTTTTGTAAGTTTTACTTCGGGTCATGGAGTGATATTTTCACATTGGCTCATTAAGTCACTGAGACATAGAAACGTAGAACATAGAAAAATAGGAGCAGGAGTAGGCCATTCGGCCCTTCAAGCCTGCTCCGCCATTCAATCTGATCATGGCTGATCATCTCAATACCATATTCCCGCTCTCTCCCCATACCCCTTGATGCCTTTTGTGTCTAGAAATCTATCTATCTCCTTCTTAAATATATTCAGTGACTTGGCCTCCACAGCCTTCTGTGGTAGAGAATTCCACAGGTTCACCACCCTCTGAGACAGCACCATTAATATTATTTGCCTGGGGAACTTTAAAGATGGACATCAGAATATCTTGAGGAGAGAAGCAATTAGCATTGAAGTATCCATTTCACATTTTAATGATCCACCTTTAGCACTAAATAAGAAAATGATTATCCCATGAGTGAACTTAATATACAGTAGGAAACAATGGAATACTGTACTCAGTTTATTTTATTCATGAGAAAGAGCTCACTCAAATTCACAGATCTTGCTCAGTCATAGAATGAAGTCGATGACCCACTGGTTTGAATTGTGTATAGGAACAATTAATGCAGTGAGCAGAATTCGTTTTAATTGATTTTCTGAATTAATTTACGAAGAATTGTACTGGGTTATATTTTAAAATATAAAGCATAAATCTAAATATTTCTTTTCTTTTCTATTCCGCCAGCTGCAAGTTCTTATAGTGAGTATTGTGGCATATGTGTGTATTAATGTTATTCTGGTCTAAGTAATGCAGTGTTTGCTTTTAGCTCGCAGTGGTTTCTGAAATTGCGCATTTAGTCCTTGTATCTGTTTTCTCTGCTTTAGTTACAAAAAAGCTTTTTGGGGAGTAAAGTTGGGAAGATGCGTCCATAACTCCACATAAGTCAACAGAATTCATGTCATTACATGGGCAGTCGCATTTACACTCCTGGAGTTGTAATATCTAATTGCAGGTCAATACCAATTTATTTGGTACGATTATCAACACCATTAATTGCCAAGTAGGGTTGCTGAATCTTAAGTCAAGCTAAGCAAAATCAGCCACTTGGTACCCCAGTACAATTTCTCCAGTTGCTTTGTGCTCCCTACAACAAAAAAGGTTCAGATTTATAGAAAGACTTTCTTGTTATAGTTGTCTCAAGCTGCACACTATTGTTATTCCACCTAATCTATATAAAAAGTACATTTTAGAACAATAAAACAGTTCAAGTGTGTTGTTAGCAATGTAACAGAAGCACATAATGGGGTCGATTTTCCTGGAGCCGTCGGGTGGGGTTTCAGGCGCGTGGGGGGGGAAAATCGCAAAAATAGGGGGTCACGACCCCCCCGCCTGATTCCCTGACCCGACCAGAAATATTTAGATTTATGCTTTATATTTTAAAATATAACCCAGTACAATTCTTCGTAAATTAATTCAGAAAATCAATTAAAACTAATTCTGCTCACTGCATTAATTGTTCCTATACACAATTCAAACCAGTGGGTCATCTACTTCATTCTATGACTGAGGCGGGACTGGTCGTCGGGAGCCTAATCACCAATAATTGACATCTTTAATGCCATTTTAAGGGGCCCTTGCTATTTTCAGCCTTATCCCACGCTAAACACGCCTGGTGGGAACCCCGCTGATGAAACCTGGCGTGAACAATGTCGGCTTGCTTACTTTCAGCTGCAGGTCAATCAGGAAAGAAGAGATTTAATCAGACAGCATTTGTAGGTTGCAGGACCTTGTTGTTTCAGGCTTGGGGCAACTTGTTCAAGGCTTAGGCACAGCAGTGGAAGGTTGGAGCCTCACACACTTCTCCAGTGTGAGCTCCTGGGAAGCCCCTCTCGCCACCCTCACTCAGCGCTTCCTCAACTGAGGCACCTACCAGAAGCATGGGAGGCCTTTTTTTCCTTCCCCTCTTGGCATTAGAGGACCTCCAGCCCCAATCGCGAAATGACACAACCCACAACTGCAGAAGTTGCCATCTGAAATTTTATTTACAATAACCAACTGATGGCATTTTTAAAATAAACATAACATTTCACCCAAGTGACTACCCTTGTGATTAGTGGTGCTTTATTTTTCTCTTACGCGTGCTCCTACGTAGTGGATTCCCTGTGGCTTCAGCAGATGTGGAGGCCCCTTGCTCACTTTCCTGCTGCTCCTGTCTCGACACCTTTGGCGGGCATCCTCTGGGGTGGCGAGCCTGTGAGGGTTCACCAGCAGCCTGCTGCTCCTGTGGCTGTGCAGGAGTTGAGACGTCTATCTCCGTTGGGTGTGGACTCCGGCGGGGCTCTGACCGAGGGCTCTGCAGTGGCATGGAAGTGTGAGCGCTTGGAGAGGAGCCCCCACTTCCTTGAGGTCTGCCACCAACCTCCCTCTCATGGGTCAGGTCCCCCTCAGTGCCTGCAAGTGGCTTGAGAGCAGCTTGCTGCACATCAGGGGGGCCATAGGGACCCGTTTCTACAATGGCAGTCCTACTCAGAGGGCCTGCCATGAAGGTCTGCTTTCTCTGCTCAATAGCTGACCATCGCTCCTCCAGAGATGGCAGTCTATTCTGAGCACTCACCATGTTTTCAACACTCTGGCGACTTAGCTCCTCCATAGCCGTAGCCATCCTCTCCTCTACTGTAGCCATCCTTTCCGCGGAGGTTGCCATCCTTTCTGTGGCGATGCGTTCATGCGCCAATGACTCCACAAATGCTCTGCTCATGTTCGCTATGGACTCTTCCATTCGCTCCACACTCGCAGCGACCCTGGAAACAAAACCTGCCAGACACTCCTGCATCTGTGCATGGAGATCCATCACCTCTTCTGTTGCTGATGGACCCAGAGGCAGAGGGTTGACATGCAGCAGAGCTGAGCTGGCAGAGTCCTGCGCCCTCCGACGAGGACTCTCCACTACTGTCCCTGTCTCCACCATCTGCTGATGCTCACTTGTGAGCTGTGATACACCAGGTGACAACACTACTCTATCTCACGAAGGTCCCACCGAGGTGTGAGTGTCTGCGCTGGTGCTGGGTGCACTGAATTCTGCTGACGCTGCGCCCTCAGAGGTCGGAGCTTCCTCTGAGGCGTCTGGCTGCTCAGCCTCTTCCTCCTCCGCAGTGGGGACGGGGGCTTCGGATGGTCCTGTGGGGGAGTAAAGGAAAGAGTTAGAGATGTGATGCCAAGGTTACATGCACATTGGATTTTGCAGATGTTCATAAGTCCAAATGATGTAGCTTCAGAATCATAACAGCGACTCATGCTATGTCAATGAGAGAGATGGAAAACTATTCTGTCACCAGCTTGCGGGCCTGCCCCTGTCTCTCCTTCCCCAGCTTCCACAGCCACATCAGCCCCGACAATTTCCAGGACTCTGTCCTCCCAGGGGGTCAGGTGGGCTATTGAGGGTGGGCCTCCTCCAGTCCTGGCTCGCTCTCTGTTGTTGTGAGCTCTCTTTTCCTGCAATGAGGGAGACAAGTGGAGTTTGAGTGAGAATGAAGAAGTGAGTGTAGAGATTGCATAGCATAGATACTTAGAGGGAGACAAAGATGGTGTGAGGCTGCAAGACCAAGGGCCCTCCCTGTGTGTTGTCAGTTGGGCTCAAAGCATCAGAGTGAGAGGGAGTGTGAGGGCTGCATGGTGGAATAGTTATGTGAACGTTAGCATAGAGAGAGGGGGAATGGGTAAGGGTGCATGGATGTGACTGTGAAGTGGGATGTGGAGGAAGAGAGTGCTAAAGCTGAGTGCTGGTGGGGAAAGGCAATGGGGATCAGTTTGAGGGTGATGGAAACTTCATACTTACTTTTCCTGTACGGTGAATGTCATGGAATCGCTTCCGACACTGTATCCAGGTTCTTCTGGTGACTCCTAGCGAGTTGACATCTGCTGCCACCTGCATCCATGCAGCCTAGGTCTCAGTGGGAGGCCTCTTCCTCCCTGACCTAGGGAAGAGGACCTCCCTGTGGGCCCTCACCCCATCCAATAATGCCTGCAGTGAAGCCTCATTGAATTTGCTGCCAGCTCGGGGTCTGGCACTGGCCACAGCTGCTGCTGCAGGCTCCTCTGCCATCCTGTGTGGTTCGTATGGAAGCCTGCAGAGGTTGCAATGCTTGCTATAGATTTTAAAAGCACCACGAATGATGACATCATACTGTGGGGCTTTCTGACTGGAAATAGTCAATTAGCAAGGGTTCCCACACGCTGGAAATGAATTGGCCAATTGAGGGAAAATTGCATCAATCTGGCAGACCCATTTACATTCGTGTGGGGACCCTGACATTCGGGGAACCCGACAATTCCCCGCACCTGCGGGAAAATTGACCCCAATATGTTTAGGCAACCCCTCCCTGAGAATATGAAGTGTAAATTTGACTATGAAAAAGTAACACAAACAATATTGCATCTATATTAGTTAATGTTTACTGATATGAAAGGACTTCTGATGAGAAAAACAGAAAATGTTACAAGCACACATCTGGTCAGTTAGTGTCAGAGAAAGAAAGAGAATTCGAATGAAGGGTCTGACTTGGAACGTTGAGCTGTCTTTCTCTTTCTGATGACCTGCATTTTCTACTTTTCTTTCAGGTTTCCAGCATGCACTGTTTTTCTTTTTAACTGAATCTGCCAGTGGTGCTCATGAGTTATTTCCCTTTCGAACACATGATTTAAAAGCTGTAAGGTATAATTAGAGATACAGCAGTAATATCATCTCAAGAAAAAACATCATTGCATTTTAAAAGTTGACTACAGCTGATTGTATAGTAAGAAAAATTCAAAAACTACTTGTAAAACATCCCCTAGCTATTACTAAATAATCACTGCTGCCATCTTGACATACTGGTTTCAAGGGAATGTGATGGCCCAGAAATTCGGGTCAGGGGCTTCCCACAGGTGCAAGTCCCCGACCTGCACTTACCTTGCGCGCCGGCAGTTGAGCTGTAGGGCCCCGTGGAATTCCGCTCCGGGGCTTGGCCCAGCTCCCGGCGCGCTGTACTTGCATGTCCCAGGGGCGTAGTTAGTGCGATGCGTCCCCTGGGATCACGTGAGCCATGGGCAGCCAATCGGAGGAGGGAAAAGCCCATTCATAAGATTGACAGGAAGACCTGTCTAAACTTATGAATACTATGGGCCTCAAAATAGCAGTAAACCTTAAAATAATTTTTTTTTAAATCACACTTTTTCAATAAATTACAAATTACATTAAATAACTATTTTAAACAATAATTTAAATTTTTGAAAAATATAATTTTATAAAAAAAGGGGCTAAAAATAAACTTACCTTGCTTTAAATTATTTAAAAATAATAAACCTGTGGAAAAAATGTTTTAATTTTAATTAATTGACCACTTACCTTGTAAAAAGCAGGCCTTACGCCTGCTTTTTAAATGTGTAAATCCTACAGGCTTAACCTCGCGTGAAAACCTGCAAAAAAAAACTAAGTTCAAAGCGCACGCGCAGCCTCCCCTGCGCGCGCGTTCGACCTCTGAACCCCTTCGTTCAGAGGATCGGAAGTGCCGGTTTCCCGCACATGCGCACTTCCATTCGGCTTACGGGTGAGTACCCCATGCGAACTCACCTGTGGAGAGCCGAATTTCTGGGCTGATGTGTTTTTTTATACCTATGACTGACATTTAGTCTTGCTTGCTCCATTGTTAGTCTCAAGTGAAAAGGATTGAGTGGGCTCAATCCAGTTTCCTATGGACATTCCTGCACAGCACTCTGCTACTCTGAATTAGGCATTAATTCAACAATTATTTTTTAAAGGATAAAAGAAAGACCCAGTGGTAAATGGAAATCTTATACTAACTTAGTAAAATGGTTGCTTTAAGATGCATTTTGAAGAAAGCTGGTAGAAGAGAAGCTGTGCTTTGCACGTGGCCTACAGTGATTGAGGTTGTAATTTTGGTTGAGAAGTATTGTATATTGAACGGTAATGTTCTCCAGTTTCAGCCAGTAAAGTCGATCAATATTAGTTCGGCACTAAATTTATTCTCTGTAAGTAGCTGCCCATATTTTATTCACTATCCCATCCCGCAGACAAAAATAAAAATGAAAAACATACAGAGATAGTAACAAGAATACTATATTTCAATACTTTTCAAAGAATAATACTTTTCAAAGAATAACTCTTGAGATTATAAGTATGATTGCATAATCTGAGACTTCCAACAGGGAACATTGCTCACAGTGAGTGCATTTCAGGAAATCACGGGCGCACAGTGCATGAGTTCCCAAGATGTGCACCCTGTGAGGAGTGCTGAATCATGGAATTAGTCTGTACGGAATCATGGAATTAGCCCGTTCGTTCTTAGGGCAAATGTCAATCACATTTGTGTCAATCACAGATAAGGCCATCTCTGATCACTTCCTTGTATCGCTCTCCACCCACATACCCCTTTCCCCTCCCAACCCTACTTCCTTCTGTGTCAGCCCCTGGAATAAGCTCTCTCCCAATTCACTTACAACTGCAATTTCAAAATCCCAACTGTCCAGTCTTTGGTCCTCCATTCACCATGACATTTCTGCAGCTACCGATCTGATCAACCATACCCCCAGCACCACCTTTGATGCCCTAATCCCCATTAAAACCATTACTCTCTCTCATCCTGGCCATTCCCCCTGGTATGGCCTGCATCTCCATTCCCTTAAGTCCAAGGGACGCAAACTTGAACAGATATGGCGAACAATTGGGTTAGCAATTCACCGCCAGATCTGGCCGGACCACATAAAGCACTAAAGGGTCCTGCTCTCATCTGCCAAAACTGCTCACTATTCCAGGATCATTCTGGGATTTAAAGATAATCCTGGCTTCTTCTCTCCACTACAAACCATCTTCTTAAACCATTCACCACCAGATCTGGCCGGACCACATAAAGCACTAAAGGGTCCTGCTCTCATCTGCCAAAACTGCTCACTATTCCAGGATCATTCTGGAATTCAAAGATAACCCCGGCTTCTTTTCTCCACGACAAACCATCTTCTTAAACCCCTCTCCCCGTCTCCTCCGCACTCACCTCCAACAAGAAGTGTGAGGAGCTCATGGACTTCTTTGTCACTAAGATTGAGACCATCTGATCAGCTGCCTCTGCCACTTCCCTCTCTTCCACTAGCCCACTGGGCCAAACTTTCTCTAAGGTTCCCCCCTGCACTAGCCCTGAACTCACATCTTTCTCCAGTTTCTCTCCGATCTCCCTTCATGCCCTCTCCGAGCTCATCTTGTCCATGTGACCCACTTAATGCTCCCTCGACCCTATTCCCACTGAACTGCTGACCACCCAACTTCCTTTCCTGGCTCCCATGTTAGCTGATATTGTTAACGGTTCTCTCTCCTCAGGTACTGTCCCCCTCTCCTTCAAATCTGCCGCCATCACCCCTCCCCTCAGAAAACCAACCCTTGACTCGTCCGTCCTTGCAAACTACGCCCCATCTCCAACCTCCCTTTCCTCTCCAAAGTCCTTGAATGTGTTGTCGCCTCCCAAATCCATGCACATCTTTCACGGAACTCCATGTTTGAATCTCTCCAATCAGGTTTCTACCCCTGCCACAACACCGGAGTGGCTCTTATCAACGTCACAACTAACATCCTATGTGACTGTGACAATGGTAAACTACCCCTCCTCATCGTTCACTGCCCATCTGCAGCCTTTGACAAGGTTAACCACACCATCCTGCTCCAACGCCTCTCCACTCGCCTGGTTCCATCCTTATCTATTTAATCGTAGCCAGAGAATCACCTGCAATGGCTTCTCTTCCCGCTCCTGCACCGTTACCTCTGGTGTCGCCCAATGATCTATCCTTGACCCCCTCCTATTTCTCATTTACATGCTGCCCCTTGATGACATCATCCGAAAACACTACGTCAGTTTCCACTTGTACGCTGGCGACACCCAGCTCTACCTCAACAACACCTCTCTCCACCCCTCCACTGTCTCTAAGTTGTCAGACCGCTTCTCCGACATTCAGTACAGTATGAGCAAAAATTTCATCCAATTAAATATTGGGAAGACCGAAGCCATTGTATTCAGTCCCTGCCACAAACTTTGTTCCCTAGCCACTGACTCCATCCCTCTCCCCGACAACTGTCTGAGGCAGAACCAGTTCACAACCTTGTTGTCATATATGACCCCACATGAGCTTCCGACCACATATCTGCAGCATCACTAAGACCACCTTTTTCCACCTTCGGAACGTCACCTAACTGTGCCCCACCTCAGCTCACCTGCTACTGAAACCCTCATCCATGTCTTTGTTACCTCTAGACTTGACTATTCCAACGCACTCCTTGCCGGCCTCCCACGTTCTACCCTCCGTAAACTTGAGGTCATCCAAAACTCTGCTGCCCATGTCCTGACTCGCACCAAGCCCCGTTCACCCATCACCCCTGTGCTCGCTGACGTACATTGGCTCCCGGTTAAGCAACAACTCGATTTTAAAATTCTTATCCTTGTTTTCAAATCCCTCCATGGCCTCGCCCCTCCCTATGTCTGTAACCTCCTCCAGCCCCGCAAGCCCCCGAGATATCTGCGCTCCTCAAATTCTGGCACCTTGAGCATCCCTGATTTTAATCGCTCAACTATTGGTGGCCGTGCCTTCAGCTGTCAAGGCCCTAAGTTCTGTAATTCCCTCCTTAAACCTCGCTGCCTCTCTACCTCTCTTTCCTCCTTGAAGACGCTCCTTAAAACCTACCTCTTTAACCTTATCTGCCCTAACATCTCCTTATCTGGCTCGAAGTCAAGTTTTGGATTTTTAACACTCCTGAGAAGCGCCTTGGGACGTTTTACTATGTTCAAGGTGCTATATAAATACATGTTGTTGAATGTGACTTCATCTCTGCTGCTTGTTATTTTACAAACTTTTTCTGCTTTGTTATCCTTCATCTTCACGAGTGTATATCAAATTTAAATTTAGTGAGAAAATTGCTATTACCTCCTTAAAATTAGATGATTTCTCCAGAGTAATTAAAAATGAGTTTTACTAAATGCAGACCAGAATGTACATGATGCTAAAACTGCAGGAAGGTAGCATAGACAATATGGCTTTTTTTTTAAAGTCTAGTACCAAATTTTAGATGACCAACAAAGGTTACTTTAACAGCCCAGATTTTGAGGTCAACAGTGAAGGAACGGTGCTTGCCGTTCATTACACTTACAGCTGCCCACAGACTTTTCATGGGCTTTTGAGTGGCAACTTACGGTTACTCGAGATCCTTTTCAATATGGTGCCTTTTAGCGGGGATCTGTAGTGCGTGTGAGTAAAGCAAGCAACAGTGTGTCTCTTCATCCAATCAGATTGAAGAATCCTCACCGAGACACGCAGACTAAACCAGGAAGTATAAATTAGAAGATTCAATATAAAATCATGTACAGAAAGTACATTAACGATTTGGAGGAGGGGACCGAGTGTAACACATCAAAGTTTGCAGATGATACTAAGATGGGAGGGAAAGTAGTGAGTGAGGAGGACATAAAAAACCTGCAAGGGGACATAGACAGGCTAAGTAAGTGGGCAGAGATTTGGCAGATGGAACACAATACTGGAAAGTGTGAGGTTATGCACTTTGGCAGGAAAAATCGTAGAGCAAGTTATTATCTTAATGGCAAGAAACTGGAAAGTACTGAAGTACAAAGGGATCTGGGGGTCCTGGTGCACGAAACTCAAAAGGTTAGTATGCAGGTGCAGCAAGTGATTAAGAAGGCCAATGGAATGTTGGCTTTCATTGCTAGGGGGATAGAATATAAAAATAGGGAGGTATTGCTTCAGTTGTACAAGGTATTGGTGAGACCACACCTGGAATACTGCATACAGTTTTGGTGTCCATACTTAAGAAAGGACATACTTGCTCTCGAGTCAGTACAAAGAAGGTTCACTCGATTAACCCCGGGGATGAGGGGATGGACATATGAGGAGAGGTTGAGTAGATTGGGACTCTACTCATTGGAGTTCAGAAGAATGAGAGACGATCTTATTGAAACATATAAGATTATGAAGGGGTTGGATCGGGTGGATGCAGGGTGGATGTTCCAGATGATGGATGAAACTAGAACTAGGGGGCATAGTCTTAGAATAAGGGGCTGCTCTTTCAAAACTGAGATGAGGAGGAACTACTTCACTCAGAGGGTGGTAGGTCCATGGAATATGCTGCCCCAAAAAGCTGTCGAAGCTACATCATTACATAAATTTAAAACAGAAATAGACAGTTTCCTAGAAGAAAAGGGAATTAAGGGTTACGGGGAGCGGGCAGGAATTTGGACATGAGTCTAGGTTCGGATAGGTCATGGCCCTGTGGGTAGCGGAGTGGGCCCAGGGGCCGTGTAGCCTGATCCTGCTCCTGTTTCGTGTGTCTAATTCTGTTAGATTCAGGAGATAGTCCTGTCATAGTGGATTGGCGGTTAGGATCAGATCAGCCATGATCTTATTGAATGGCGGAGCATGCTCGAGGGGCCAATTGGCCTACTCCTGCTCCTATTTCTTATGTTCTTATAAGTGAAACAAAGTGAGGGAAAGAGAGATGGGATTGAGAGAGAAAGATAAAAGAGACAGAAGGAAAAAGTTTTTTTTTTTAATTCTAAAATCTGATGGAATGAGACTCTACACTTGTAAAAGTACGTTTTCAGTGCCAGAGAGGTTGTTCAGCAGTAACTAAGATTTATCATGCTGTTAAAATTTTACTTGCACCTGAATGCACAGGCCCTGACTCTTTCTGGCATGTTTAGTGGGTAACTGGTGGGCACATACGGAAACTTCATGCCCTTCATGTATTTTAATGCCGAATCTATCTGTGAGGTACTGGTGTAGTGAAGCTTGTGGAGGAGTGGAGCAAATCGGACAGCAGCTTCTGGATTTCTGCGTTTAATTGCGCATGTGTGGATGCCAGAACTTGCTGTCCGATTTACTCCATCATAGCGGTGAACGCTGATAGTCTTAATGGAAAATCCGGGCCATGATGTATTGGAAATTGGATCTTTAAGAAAATAATTTTATGTAAAGAATGGGTTTACAAAAATAAATTGTTCTGTTGCTAACAAAAAATCGTCTATAACAACATAGTTTTATTTGCAGCAATATAGTCAGATATAGAAGTAGCACCTAAATGATGGATTCGTTATTGAAGGTTATCAGCATCTGACTAGAGTTCAAATGGAATATTCAGCCCCATGACCTCACTGTGCCATTAACTGACAAACTGATGTAGTCTTTGTCCTGTTTGTAACTGCGTACTAATGAACAAAAAGAAAATAATATTGTTGTATAATATAGTGTGGGGCAGGCTTGATAAACCAGCTGGTCTTTTCCTGCCCGTTGATTACACATGTTTGTATAATAATCTTAATAAAGCGGTCTTTCTTTATGCTTCTCACATATTTAGTTTATTTTGTTTTTCGAACAGAGCTACCAGATCAAGTTTTAAGAGTTTTCAAGGCAGACCAACAAAGTCGCTACATAATGATCAGCAGAGATACCACTGCAAAGGAAGTGGTAATTCAGGCACTTCGAGAATTTGCAATGACTGCTGCTCCTGAATCATACTCGCTATGTGAAGTCTCCGTTACTCCTGAAGGTGTTATCAAGCAAAAACGACTTCCGGATCAACTATCAAAGCTCGCTGACCGAATCCAACTTAGTGGCAGGTAAGGATGACTAAAATGCCAGAATCAATGTTCCTGCAAGGAAACCAATTAAAATAAACTTTTATTTACGTTGGATTTGGATGGGGAAACACCAAGTTTGAAGATATATTTAGAGCATTATCTATAGGTGTAATGCATACAAGCATAGCAGCATGTCAACCTCTGAATCAAATCGGTCACTACTTTGGGTGAATTATTTTTTGTCTCATTTTGTAAAGTGTTCTTTTCCCCCTCCGATTGCTCCCAACCCAATGTTCCCAGTCCTCTTTTCAGGGGCTGGCCACTGGGAGGTGCATAGAGGCACCTGAGTTCATTTACTGCTTGATGTTTTTTTCAGGGCCTGCCCCTCATGGAATTCAAACTCAGTTTGGCAAATCATCAAGAAGAAGGTTGCAGACATCAGGCAAGCTGTTGCTGCCGATGTTGCATAAGAAAATGTATGGCTGCAAATCCAGTTTGAGGATAGCATAGTGGGTGATGTGAGAGATTTCTAAAAAGTTGTGAGAATGTTAGAGCATCATGGGAAGTTCTGTTTCTGCTCGACGATTGATCTGAATGCAATGCAAAAAAAGTTGGGACGGGGAGGATGACAGTTAATTGCTCGCTGGTATAAAATAAATTGAAAAGAGAAACGATTTACACACCTGGAATAAGTCTGATCAAAGTGTTGTTGCTGTATTGTTTTCCTTTCAGTTAATGTAATGTTGATTATTTTTGCCTCCCTAAGGTACTACCTGAAGAACAACATGGAGACAGGGATACTCTGCTCAGATAAAGATGCTCAGGAATTGCTCCGGAAGAGTCATATCATGCTGCTACAACTAAGCACTATTGAAGTTGCCACCCAGCTCTCCATGAGAAACTTTGAACTATTTTGTAACATTGAACCCACCGAGTACATGGATGACTTGTTCAAACTTAAGTCAGAAACTGAATGTGTCAATCTGAAGAAATTTGAGAACATTATCAATCAGGAAACATTTTGGGTTGCAACAGAGATTCTTCGAGAACCAAACCAACTGAAAAGGATGAAGATAATTAAACACTTTATCAAGATGGCACTGCGCTGCAAGAACTTTAACTCCATGTTTGCAATTATCAGGTAAAAAATATATATACCAGTAAGAGAAACTTTTACTTCTAAAAAATGTTTTTTTTAAATCACGTTTAATTCTTGTATTCACAGAACAGAATCACAGATACCCCACAGTGCAGATAGAGGCCATTTCGGCCCATCGAGCCTGCACCGACACATATCCCACCCGATCCCCGTAACCCCTACACCAACACATATCCCACCCTATCTCCGTAACCCCACGTATTTAGTCCCCCTAACACTAAGGGTCAATTTATCATAGCCAATCAACCTAACCCGCACATCTTTGTAGGAAGGACTAAACTCTGATAATGGTACAAGTTTCTAATCACCTTTTGCTGTAAATAGAATGCAAGTAGCATAAATGTTCGATTTTAGTACACAATCCAACTCTATCATTAAGTTCAGCGAAAATGTACCCCTACCCCAACTACCTTTGAGTTTAGAGCTGGTAACTAAGGCCTAGAAATTCGAGTAGGCCGAAAACGTGCCGGTAACCGCGCAGGCCAAAGCTAATGGCCGCCCGCTGAAAGAACGCAGACAGGTATTTTGGTGCTGCCTGCTAATTGACATGAGCAGAGTGGAGAAGCTGTTGTGCAACGTGCTCTTTCCGGCGCTAACCTCAGCAGGAGGCTGAAGATCGCGTCTGAAGGATCGGTGCGGGGTTTTGACTGCTCCTGGGTTTTGCTATCGAGTCTGCTGATGGTGCTGGAGAGGGATGGTGATGCACCAGCTTGCAGCTAGCAGTGACAATGCACTAGCCTGCATACCACATAGGTGATTCACTCCCTGGTGAGTGGGTCTTATAGCACAGGCTCAGATCTGGAGTGACCGTGACTGGAAACACCACATAAAGACTGTGATACAGATGTCCTTAAATCGTTGCATGAGGCATCAATGGAAATAAATTTTAAAATGGGGAACATGAACTCTTGGTCAGGAGTTTACTGGTGTAAATAGTGCAGAAGAGAGTTCAATTAAATTTTTAACAACAGCAGACTTTTGAGAAACTCTTGGTGAGAATATGCTGTCAAGCTTTTTAAAAGCAGACTTCCAAACTTTGCATCTCATTTTATCAGTTCCTACACTAGAAAAACCCAATGTTTAAAATTTAAGGAAATGCAGCTTTGATTTTTCTTGATATTATTACAATTGTAGTACAGTGGAGTTTATTTTAAAAGTATTTATCTCCGATACTGTTTGACTGACATGGGGGGAGATTTGATGCATCTCATTGGAAGCAATTTTCACTCCAATAGCGCTGCATAGTTAACAGTTATCCAGCAGCAGCTGTTTACTGTGTGGATTGTAGCACACAGCCGCTTTCTCCCGCCTCTACTCGCTGTCAACGTCTTCACACACTGGCGTGCTTTGGAGAGGGCTGTAAGAAGAGTGGCAAGCTCCAAAATGAATAGCGTGCGTCAATTCAGTGTTGCACGGCAATTGACGTCACAGTTCCGCTAATTAAAATACTTGCCTGAGCACAGGCAACGGCAGTGCTGCTGACCTGCTGAAAATGGCATCCGCCGTGGGATCCGCCAGAAGTGGGGTGGCCGCCAATTTTTTCAACAAAACAGGCCTTAACGGCCAGCGCTAACACCTGCAATTTCTAGGCTTAAGTATTCAGCCATGTGGCATTGCAATATCTGTCAACAGAGAAGCTTAAGATGGTTGAAATATGGTGAGGTGTCTGGCAATAGGTACTTTGGAGACAAGTTCAACAGCAACAGCACAACAACTTGCATTTATATAGCAGCTTTAATATAGAAAAACATCCCAGGGTATAAAACTGAGCGAAGGCTTCATTGGCTTGAACTGAAAACTGTAACAGTCTCAAAGTAGCACTTAATGAGGTGGGTGTTGAGCTGGAGCACAAGGCCTCTTTGTACCGTATTCAGAGCACTAACATTTTTCTCTAAAGCCCTTTTTCGTGTTTTACTGGCATGTATGAATGTTTATTTTCAATTTCACCAGGTACTTTGTGTGATAATTTGTAAACCTTGCAAGGCTTTATTGAATTTAATGGGCAGCAGATTATGAAAGGACAGTGGAATGGTGCAGTTGGCCCAGTAAAGAACCAACTAATACAACTATAAGGATGGAAACAAGAGCAGAAGGGGATTAGGGAGAATGTAAAAATGATGGCGAGAGAGGTAGCAAATGGAAACTGAGCCATGCTTGATATATGACTCAGGCTGAAATTAAACATCTACTACATGCTACCACAACACAAAAGCAAAGCACTGCGGGTGCTGGAAATCTGAAGTAAAAACAGAAAATGTTGGAAATACTCAGCAGGTCAGGCAGCAGCATCAACATCTACCTCTACACATATGTAGGAGAAGCCTGCAGAGAGAGCTGTAAATTTAAAATACCTTCTTTTGTAGTTCACTTTGCCACGCTGGGATCCTTGAACCACAACACAGTGCTGGGAGCACTTGCATAAAAATGAATTTTCATCAAAATTGTATTATGTAGAAGTTGCAACCGAAATCTATCGTTATTCTGTGTGTTGTATTAAAAAAACCGAATCATATGTTAGTGGAAATATCACAGAAGATGGAAAGACGTTGCGGTACTGTAGACTTTAATAGCAGTCCTATATTGGTTTGAAATTACTCTGTTGACAAAAATTTAAATGCATCACTATCCTTTCCAAATGACTCTAATGTGAAGCTTGACTTGATGAGCATCATATTTTCCTTCAAATGATGACTTACTAGAGTAATCTGAAGGAGTTGTAATTCTTCACTTACAAAGCTGTAGTAAAGCTTGATTCGGCAAATGTGTTTCTTTCTATTGGAAATGGAATAATGGCAATGATGAGCTTCTAAATGGAGGGACACAAATGTATCCTTTGCTTTTACTATTGTAAGAAAAGGGAATTAGTGTTAAATAGAGCATTTTCAAATGTGAAATGTTACGCCTTTTTATAAGTTTCAAAATTGTATTGAAAAGTAACAAAAGCTGAAAAACATTAAAAAAAACAAGATTTATTGTTAACACTAAAAGTTGTTCAAGTGCATGTTGTGCAAAGATTGCAACCCTACTTAAGGATGTTTAGTGTACAAAATTTTAATGAGTTATATAAATAGTAAATCTCTGACATAAGTTAAAATATTTGCTTGGAATATATCTTTTATTATGATTGAAATATTTAGATTATGTAACTAGTTTCAGTTGCAAGAAAAAAGTTTGTAAATTGTAGTCCCAGTGCTAGAATATTGTAGGGGCAAAGGATAAGTGGGTTAGACCAGCAAAGGAAGTCTCCTGTGTAGGGTTCTCAAAATTCCCACATTCCCCCAAAATTATGGATCAAGGGACCCTGTTTGGACAAGTTATTAAAAACAGGGTCCCCAAAATGGCTTCTGTAACCTCGTGACCAAAACCGACAGGATTTTTGAAAGCAAGGCCCTGCAGACAGGCAGGCCCCGAAACGAAACTTAAAATGCAGGAATCTGTGAAAAGGACACTCTGGAGCCAGACAGCTAAAGTATACACAGAATATGCATTCATTCGCCTTGAAATAGATCAAGCTAGAATGGGCCTAGAATCGAGGCCATTAGGTTTCTGCATATTTAATCAGTAACAGCTCACAGTAGCCATCAAGTCAGGATGGGGACAATTAAGCTTCATCCATGACAAACAACCAGGACATCGGGGCCATTAGACCTGGAGACAACTGCTCCAGTAGTCGTTAAAATAAATGGCTGTAATCATTTAAACAAGCCCGCCAAAAGTTAGACAAAAGGACTGACCTGATTTGGCGCGCAGATAAGGAGTTGAAGAACGGGTATAATTGTAGGCCCATCAGTGGTGATCGCTCTCTTGCTCTGCCCTCTTATCGTTTGGCTTTTGGCCTGCTGCCGCTCGTTCTCGTACCCTGGCCTCATGGCGGGCTCTCTTCTCGCTCCCCGCGCTGCTCAACAACCAAGGACGCCCATTACACCGGGGCCAAACGTGGGAGAACAAAATCCGATTCGAAATCGCACAGAACACACTGGCCACAAACGGGCAGACGAGACGAGACGAAGAAGAAGGTGAACCGGTAAAGGCAGAGAAGGGCAGCGGAAAGACGCATTGGGGGACAAACGCCCAGTTATAAGCTGGCGTTTGGTGAATAAGTTGGTATTGTGTGTATGGACAGTAAAAAACCCAGTGTAAGAGCCCAGTTTTATGAATAAGCTGGTATTTTAAGCATGGGTAGTGAAATCATCTAGACGGTAAAAACCGCTGACCGACCCCCAACCGCAACGTTACCGCTGACGGCCGCCCAGGGAAGAAGAAGACCCATCGCGACTCGACGACGACGGTAGCTGAGGAAAAAGGAGGGTGCTACGCATCAACAACTTCAGCGCCGCGCCCTGAGACCACGTGGTGACGGGATACCCCAAAGGACAGCAAGAGCAGACCTCAAAATCAACCCATTTAAAGCAACAGGTTTTGGATTGGTGAGCATGAATTCCTGGCCCCTCATAGCTTAATCTAGTTAGGTATAGGGGGTGGGGTAAGGATAAGGGGATTGTTAATGTAGTTGTTTTCCCTCGATGTGCCGTGTGTTCCCCATTCCCATATAAGTGTAATTGTTTATGCCTGTATTTCATACCAGTAATTTTCATAAGATTGTTTTATTCTGCTTTTAATAAAATGTTGGTTTTCTTGCACCAAACCACTTGTCTACTCGATTTTCTGTATCGCCGCCTGTACCTAAGTCCGGTGTCTGGAACCCAGGGGTGTGGGAGCGATTCGAACCGCTCCAAGGCAGTCCGAGGTGAAGCTGACTGGGCGCACGCCACCCCCTACACTGGCAATCCCCAGTGCTTGCTGAAAATGACAGTGAGCCAAGGACTCCTCATTAACCAGCATTACTGACTTTCGCAATGAATTCGAGGTGGAAATGGAAAGTGGGGTGTAGCGATTGTTACATTTTTTCTGTTCATTGTTAGCAATATTAAAGCTAGAGCTGAATAATACAAACAGAGAATATATTTCTGCTTTAAACTCAGAAAAATGTAAAGTTTATTTGAATCGATCGTGGAAAATATGAAATTCTAATGGTCTAAGTTGTGCTGTGGATCTTATTGTCTTATAAAGATGCTGTGTTTACAAATGAGAAATGTTTCTGCAGGACGTGTTCACCGGTTATGTTGCTAAATGTGTGCTGCACCCTTGCTGAATGGTTTTGGCTACTGATATTGTGAATTGAAACCTACCCACAATCTTCATTTCAACCCATAATGGCAAACATTCAATGGTTCATATAAAAAAGGGGATACACATCATTTCTGTCTAGTGTTTTAGAGATTGAAACACTGCGGTTTAAAATTTTTTTTTAAAGGTGGCTAAATTTTAAGTTAAGTTGGCGGTTTACTTCTTAAAAGACCTGTTTAGATTTTGTTGTAAGTAATACATATTGTAATTTTGTTTTGTCTTCTCTCAAAACCTAGTGGTCTACAACTTGCACCGGTGGCACGACTGCGGAATACATGGGAAAAACTTCCACGCAAATATGAGAAGTTATTTCAGGATCTTCAGGATTTCTTGGACCCTTCCAGAAATATGGCTGAATACTGCAATGTTCTCAATAACCAGAACCTGCAGTCTCCCATTATTCCTCTCTTCCCTATGATCAAGAAATATCTGACATTCCTGCATGAAGGTAGCTCTATTTAAAAAAAAAATTGTGACTGTGGTTTCATTTTTGCAGTTTTCTCTACTTTAAATATCAGTACTTTTTTCACACCATGCTCATGATTTGTCAATTATCTTGTTACGGTAGCACATCTTGCATTACCATTTAATTACTTTGTGGGGAATTTTAACCTGAAAAAACTTGGGGCGAGGGGGAAGTTAAAGTGTTAAAAGTCTAAATCCTGACCCCAACCCGCCTCCGACCCGCCCACTTCTGAGTTTAACTGAGGGGTCACGGGCAGTCAACCCACTGCCAGGAGGCGGTTTGGCACTTTAACTATGATAATGAGGTCTGGAAGCCTCATGATTTAAGCTGGTGTGTAGGTTTGACTGTGGTTGGCCGGGAATCCCAGGCCTCAGGACTCCCGGTAGCTGCAGTGAGGCGAGGACCGCCATGACTGTTGCACTGACCCCTATTTATGCCACGCTATTGCGTGTTCAGCAGTAATTCCAATTTCATCTCGGGCCTTAGGTGACTAATATAAATAACTCGAGCTTTATGAATTTATCTGAACCACTCAATTAAATTACTGTGTTATGATCATTTCTAGTTATATCCTATTCTCCACTAGATGAAGCTATGTCACCACAGGTCAATTTATTTGTTTCCCAATAAAGGTATACTTGTGTATATTGTATCTTGTATACATCGGCATGCTAAACAAGGGAAATATTGAAAACAAAGTTTTACTCTTGTCATTGAGCTTGTGCAAGCCCATCACTCTTCAAGTATGAGGAAATTATGTAGTCACGATATGACTTGGAATTTATCAATAACAGTCTGTGATATGGGGACTGAAAATAAGAAGAATTTGAGGATCTTTCTTCTATTGGGTGAAGGGGTTCCAGGCCACTACTGATGGGGCCCACATCCACCGATGTGGAAGCCAGTACTCCTCACCTCACTGGGCGTACAACTCTCCACAGATGCACCGGATCCCAACTGAGCCAAAGGTGTAGGTACTGCCGGTGTAGGAATCCCTGCCCCTGGCTTTGTCCCATTGCAGTCAATTGCCTGGTAAGTGTGAAGGAAGGTTTTGCCCCTAACAAGGCCTGGACACTCTGCACTCCACAGAAGAAAATGCCACAAATTCTTATTTTTTTAAGTAAGTGATCAGCCTCCTAACACAGCATATGGCTGCAGTCGGGTGCTTGGGTAACCCCTCCCCCCAGGATGGACAGGCACTGGTGCTTCCAGCCACCATCGTGGTCTTTGTTTTCTGGTAGATTCTGCTGGTCTCCTAGCAGAGTTGCAGCAGCAGACTCACAAACCCCCCAAAAGATTTCTGTATTGTTCTTTATCCTTTATAACAGTTAACTTTCAAAGAATACCAAAATATAGACTGAAAGATCAATGACTGTTAAGGTGACTTTTATTTGTCAAGCTGAGAAATGCTGATGGTACTGGAAACTGCACGCCATTGGGCCTAGGTTTTTAAAAAACTAGGTCAACATCCCTGGGCCGCCTAGTTGAGAGGTGATGATAGAACTGAGCTCTGGAGGTTACAAACCCATTAGTTTCTTATGTTTATTTATGATGCCCTGCTTTTGAAATGCATGAATAGTAGAAATGGAAGTGAGCCCAACAAAGCTTTCTGTCCTCAGTGACATTCACTTCTACCATTCTGAGCTGGGTGCAAAACACATGAAAATCATGACTTGAAAGTAGAATTGGTTAATCTTTGCATTCAGCAAGGCAAGGGATGTTAGTGCTGGGAAATGGCTTCTTTCCTGCTTTGTGTATCGTCTCAGCATCAATTAATCCCACATTAGATGCACCACATTCAACTGCACAGTAAAGCTTCCTCTATTTTTTGGTTAACTCAAATCTTTGAAGAGAACTTTCGACTGCACTTCATACATTTTTTCCAGCATTCTCACCAAACATCCTTATGTCCCTTCAGACTGAGCTTTGTTGAGTTGAGGTTGCTAAAGCTCATTTTACATAAGAATGTTATAAAGTTGAAGAAAGCTTTCATCCCGTCAGTCTCGGCTGAGCTCAGACCAAGGTTCCTTAGCTGAAATGACTCTATGCTGGTCCATGCTGCTACCAAATCCACTATCAAAACAATTTTTTAACTTTACATTTTTATAGTGTTTGCAGGCATTTGGATGATGTAAAATCCTGGGAAAGAAATTGAGTTTAAGAAAGTAAAACACAGGAGAATCATAGGTCTAACTACACAGTCTAATCTTTCAGAATGCCATGTATTTATAATTACGGTGTGATTTCCCTTTAACCTTCCATTTTCACTAATTAATTTGCAACGTCTACGTTAGCATAGCTGCTAACCATTAATAGCTCTATCCTGATTTACGGTCGGTGCCGTCCTCCTACCAACATCCCTATTATTGAAAGCAATACTCATCATGCAGCCTCATACTCTGACTCATTCCTTCACTGTTATAAAACTTTGGAATTCCTTATTTCACTCAGTCTTTCCTTCCTCCTACAATTTTCAGACATTTAAAACTCAAGCTTGCTGTCATCCATTCCCTACTTCCTGATTTACCTTTTCAACCTTGATGGGGTCTCAGTCCTTCGCATGGGGTTCTCTGGATGTTAAATAGACATTTTAATGTGTAAAATTGAAATCTGTTTAGCTGTCCTCGTCAGGAATCATTTTATTTTTTCTTCCCTTAGGGAATGACTCCAAAGTGGAAGGTTTGGTGAATTTTGAAAAGCTACGGATGATTGCTAAAGAAATCCGTAATGTTGGCTGTATGGCTTCAGTTAATATCAATCCTGCTTTTATGTTCAGAACAAGGTTAGTGCTATCTGTTCACAGAATAATGGAATCCATAGTGATGTAAATTGAGCCAATGAAAATTATTCATTGTACAGAATTAAATACCTCCTCAGAAAGGCTGGATGTGGATAAAATTGCTTTTTGTTCTTAAAAGAATAAGCACAATTCAGATTGTTTCAATCCAGAAAACACAGCAGCATTGGTGCTCTGAGGACACAAACACCTTGCTTTCCATTGAAGTAACCTGCCTGATACCTAAGTGCTAAGAATTGCATAATCAGCAAAAAAAGAAGTGTAATTATGTTACAGTTATTTAATCATAGTTATTTTGGCGCTGTATGTTTTTGGTGTTTCATCCAGGTGTACAGTGTTTCACAAATTTTTTTGAAATGTCTCTTTCTTCTGCAGTGCAATGCAGGTCTTACATTAGCAGTCTGTAGACGACAATTCAGAAGTGTCTTATATTTTATACTATTGAACAGGAGCTAAATGAATGCATCAAATAGCTCCTATTTGTTACTATAACTGACAAAATTGTGTACAGTCCCATATTTTGCATATGCACTGTTTTGATTTTCCAAAATCAAAAGTATTAAATCAGTTCAAGTTTGTAAACCCATGATGGTGAAAAATTGAAAGTACTGACCAAAGAACAGCTGTAGTAACTTGAATAACAAAAGCCCTCCCATAGCGTCCTTGCACTCATTTTACTAGTTCCTCTTGGAACTCTCTTTAAAAAAAAGATCGTGGTAAAGTACATACATGTGTATCAGCAAGGACTTGCATGCAGCAAGCTAGCATGTGCACCGTTTTCAAAAAAATTAGATTCCGATCCTGGGCCTCCTCCAACTGCCGGCGCGCAGTGCTTGCGTAACCCAGGGGCGCAGTTAGTTCGATGTATCCCCTGGGATCACGTGGGCCATGGAGAACCAATGGTAGCAGGGAATGCCCATTCATAAATTTGACAGGAAGAGCTGTCAAAAGTATAAATACTATAAGCCCCCAAAACATAACTAAAACTTCAAATAATTTTTTTTTTAATCACATTTTAAAAATCACTATAAATTACATAAAATAACTATTTTAAACAATATTTTAAATTTTTGAAAAATTAATTACAGTTTCTAACGGGGCTAAAAATAAACTTACCTTTCTTTAAAGTATTTAAAAATAATAAACCTGTGGAAAAAATGTTTTAATTTTCATTAATTCACCACTTACCTTGTTAAAAGCAGGCCTTGCGCCTGCTTTTTAAAAGTGTAACTGCTGGAGACTTAGGCCTAGAAATTCAGTTGCTTACGCCACCAGTTTGCGCCCAAAGAGGCCACTCAGAGGCTTTAGCGCCACTGGCCACAAACACCGCGATATTTAGCGGGGTGCTAATGGCGGTGTTAGCCTGTAGCGCTGCGCCGCCACCGATGACGTCATTGGTGTGCGCAGCGCCCCGAACGCCATATTAGGTTGCGCCCGCCTCTTCCGCGCCGGCCGCAAATAGCGACCGGTACACAGGGGCCAACCTGTGGCGGTAGTGGAGTGAGTTAAGGTGGAGGTGCGGCCGGCCGCTTTTCAGCGGCCGCCTGCCCGCACCTCCGTCCCCGGCCTCCTACACCCCCCCCCCCCCCACCCGCGGCATTGCCGGCTGTTTCCCGAGAGCCCGGCACTTCTCCTTGGTGCCGGGCTCATTTGCCGGCACTCGCGAGCGGGGATCGCGCTGTTGCAGCCACCTCCCCCTTAACAGTGGGAGGAAGGCCTGCAGTACCGCTGCGTGCCGTGCCGCAGCGGGTGGTGCTGCGGCACTTTGCGCGCCGATATTCAGTTTCAGCGCCCCAAGCGGGGCGCGGGAAGCCTCGTTTAGCGGCCGGCTTCCATTTGGGGCGCAGAAACTGAATATCCCGATGGCGCAAGTGGCTCCGCGCGCAGTGGTAATTCCGGCGCCCAGGCGAGCTTGGCGCCCCAAACTGAATTTTTAGCCCTTAGACTCCCGGAAAAACCTGAAAAAAACCCCGAAAGTTCCATGCGCACGCGCTGCCTCTCCGGCGCACGTGTTCGACCTCTGAACCCCTTCAGTTAAGGGAACGGAAGTTCTGGTTTCCCACGCATGCGCTGTGCATGCACGAAACTGGCACTTCCGTTGGGCCTACGCGTGAGTACCCAGCGCGTACTCACCCGTGGGGACCCGAATTTCTGGGCCAATATATATGATAAATTGTCAGATTTTTAGCCCTGAAAAACAGTAACTGTTTAAAAAGTCTTTTTAAAGATAGACATTTAAAAAAATTGACAGTCATAATTATGTGGACAATTAAGTATTATAATTACAATATACTTCCCCTTTCCTACAGCATTAGGGATTGAGTTTGACTTCTGGTTTCATCAGTGGTTCAGCTTAATGTTGGGTTTGTATCTCCCTTGACAGTAGTTGATAGAGATACATTTTAATAAACTTTAGGTACTTATAAATGGAAAATTGGATTTTATTTTTTTAACTTAATTTACTTTTACAGGGAAAATAACCACATATTTATACATAATTTGTTAAATACTTCCACTGTAGTGGAAAAGTTTTATTCTAAATATTTATCTGTATTTATTGGCATCCTGGTAGCTCAGATGGTGGGAGTGATTTTTGAAGTCTCAGCATTCAGTGATTTTTGGGCTAAGCTGCTGATGGATTGCAGTCCCAGTATCTGTTTATCGATCTTATGTAGAGGGAAAAGTTCCATTCTTTGTGAGTGGAAGAGATTGGCTGCTTAAATTGTACCTTCCTTCTGATCATAAAGTGGTGTAGAGAAATATTGAGTTAATTTTGTTTTTAATATTGTCAGGATTTATTATAACTGCTATTTAACATCAGCCCTGCATAAGCTTCAACTCCTGCTCCAACTGTTCTGCCGGAGTAGTAGCTTCTTTTAAACCAGTGGGCAGAGATGCTTATAGTGCTGTAAAGTTTGATTGCCAAGTTGAAGCAGGATAGGGCTATCTGCAGAGTAGTTGCTGGTTTTTATTTCCCTTTCACTCTTCATTCCGTTTCCTTCATTTTTGTCTGTCTGACTTACTGGAATGAGGCAGTGTTATTTTGAGCTTGAACAAGACTGACCTCAATCTGACTTTTGCATGTCCCAGTCATTGACCTTCCATGCTGAAACCAGCGGCATCTCTCTTTCCCCTGCAGCAGGTTGTTGAGCTACGGCAATACAAATGCTGCAATGCTGGACGAGAAACGGGTACGTCGCAGCTTGTTTCTCAATGCAAAGGAACTCTACGAAGATGCAAAGATGGCTCGGAAAGTAAAACAGTACCTTGCAAACCTTAACCTTGACATGGATGAAGAAAGCCTGCAGGCCTTGTCACTGCAGTGTGAGCCAAGTACTAAAAGATGTAAGTCACGGAACTTTTTTATATTCTTTGAGAAAACATTAATTAATTTGCATTGTATCAACAAATGAAGCAACCAGTAGTTCAGATTTCATTAGGCTGTGGGTTAAAGGAAACATTCAATTTCCTTCCAGCTGTGAAAAACAATAAATAACAATTTTGAAATGGTTTATTAAAATACTAGTAGTCTTGACTTTAAATATGATGTTTTGTTACAAAAGAAATAATTTATAATATGGTTCTTCTGTATAATTAAAATGAGATAATCCATTATGAAGTTAGGATTTTAAATTCTTTTTGTGATAGAACATCTGGAGCAATCTATAACATTCTTTCACATGCAGTGTTTTAACTAAAAATAATGCCTGAATGTTTACTTAAAACTTCAACCTTTAAGTATCAATTGAGTGCTCCCGATTCACGACTAATATGCCAATCCCATTCAGCAGGTTGAAGCTGCTGTCATTGCTGTTCAATTTGCAGGTCCAGTGAAATGACAATCACCTTGGGTGAACTGG
>NW_028225181.1:14199169-14229543 GCF_052327205.1 Somniosus microcephalus
GGTCGACCAATCCTGTGCCGTCATGATTGACCAATCCTACAGTTCAGTCACCTGATGGTTGACCAATCGGTGTGTGTGTGGGTGGGACTAATCGTTTTCATCTCAGGGATCTGTCAGCCATTATACAGCAGCCAGGGCAGCTCAAAACTTTCGTAATCCAGGTCAGTTTCTTTTAAAAAAAAATAAGATTTACCAAAAATGTTTTATAAGTACTTTAACTTTCATCTTTGAAAGTATTAAAAGCTAGAAATGTTTAGGTTAAAAAACAGTGCAAAATGGGCCTAGGCTTCTCCAACTGCCGACAGCCCAAATCCAGTCCCAGGCTTCCGGCCCACACATCCACCAGGCCCAAAAAAGCCCTGGAAACTGCTGACAACCCAAATCCAGTCCCAGGCTCCTGGCCCACACATCGACCAGCCCCATAAAAGCCCTCACAACATGGGGCTCCCCTGCTAGTAATAAATAAAAGGATCGTAGTGTCTGTCTGTCTGTCCGGGGCATCACTCAAAAGTTGTAGAGCGTAACTACACATATGTTATATCAAAAGAAAGCTTATGATTAAGGGAGTCTCATAGGCATATATACTTTTTGGTCAGACAAAAATTGTTCAGACAGTATACAAAAAACTTTCACAAAACGTACAAAATCCGCTCATTAGCGGTTGAGCAATCCTACTGCTCATTAGCATTGAGTGACTTGATGGCTGACCAATCCTACGGGGGCACGGGGGGCATTTCATGGTGTTTGTGGGCTGGGCCTAATCCTTCAAACTGCCGAGCGGGAGCTGAGCTGAGGTGAGTGGCGGCCATTAAAGACCGGCTGGGCCTGAAGCTAAAAAATTGGTTATGGAGGTGAGGAAATTGTTGATTCATTAGTATTGATTCAGGAATTTCTCTCTCTCTCTCTCTCTCCTTCCCCCCCTCTCTCTCTCTCTCTCTCATGGCCATCAGGGGTCAGCCCGACCGAGAGACTCGGCGACATTACCTCCTTCCTCCCCACCCAGCGAGCAGGTGAGCGGCGGCGCACAGGGTCTCCGGGTTGTGGGCGGGGCCTAGGGAGGGAGAGAGAGGGAGGGGGAGAGAGAGCGGAGAGGGAGGGGGAGAGAGCGCGGGGAGGGTGGGGAAGGGAAAGAGTGAAGGGGTGGGAGAGGGAGGGAGAGCTCGCCTTCTTCCTTCCTTCCTTCCTCCCTTCAGCTGCCGCAATTCAAACTTCCCGCTGACCTCACAATATGACGGCTGCCATTCTTCACCCGCCGAGCTCTGAGACCAGCCCCTTCCCTGGGGTGTCTTCCTCTCTTCTCTATCTCCTTCCCTCACTCTCTCCTTCCCTCTCTCTCTCTCCTTCCCTCTCTCTCTCTCCTTCCCTTTCTCTCCTTCCCTCTCTCTCTCTCCTTTCCTCTCTCTCTCTCTCTCCTTCCCCCTTTCTCTCTCTCTTTCCCTCTCTCTCTCTCTCTCTCCTTCCCACACAGACAGACAGACAAACTCATTTATATATATCCTTCCCCCCAGTCTCTCTCTCTCTCTTCCCCCCAGTCTCTCTCTCCCCCCAGTCTCTCTCTCTCTCTTCCCCCCAGTCCCTCTCTCTCCCTCTCTTCCCCCCAGTCCCTCTCTCCCCCCCGTCTCTCTCTTCCCCTGTCTCTCTCTTCTCCCCCAGTCTCTCTCTCTCTCCTTCCCTCTCTCTCTCTCTCCTTCCCTCTCTCTCTCTGTCTCTCTCTCCTTCCCTCTCTCTCTCTCCTTCCCGCTCTGTCTCTCTCTCCTTCCTTCTCTCACTCTCTCTCCTTCCCTCTCTGTCTCTCTCTCCTTCCCTCTCTCTCTCTCCTTCCCCCTTTCTCTCTCTCTCCTTCCCCCTCTCTCTTTCCCTCTCTCTCTCCTTCCCACACAGACAGATAGAAACTCATTTATATATATCCTTCCCCCCAGTCAGTTCAGTTCAGTTCAGTTCAAATGCTTTATTGGCATGAAAGTTTACAGAGAACCATATTGCCAAAGCTTACATAGCAAAAAGGTACAGTTTTCCAACATTCTGTAGGTGTCAATCGATTTGACATTTGTTGGGTATATACAATATTACTTTTAAACAATATTAATTTTAAACAGTCTTTCTACTTCATTTGGTATGTTCAATATTAATTTTAAACAGTCTTACTTTTAAACAGTCCTCAGGTTGTGACATGTTGTTACATATTTAGCCCCAAGGTATGGTCTGTCTCCTTCTCCTAGGACTAATCTCAATTTTGACAGATCATCCAATTCCTTGAAATCTGGGGTTGTTTGGCTTAGCTTGTTGAATAATATGTTTCTTGATGTGTTGAATTTTTCGCATTTTAGGAGGAAATGCATTTCTGTTTCAACCTCGCCAGCCAGACATTGATCGCATATTCTATTCTCTCTAGGCTGCCAGGATTTCTTGTATCTGCCTTTTTCAATTTCCAGTTGGTGGTCGCTTAGTCTGTACCTGGTGAGGGTCTGTCTCTGTTTTGTGTCTCTGATGGTCGTGAGGTAGTCTGCCAGTTTATATTCTCTTTTTAGGGCCCGGTAACATTCTAATCTGCTTTGGCTTTCGGTTATTTTGTTCCAATGTTCCAGCTAGGTTTCTTTGCATTTTTTAATGATTTGGTTCACTCGGATTGGTGTTTGGACGGCTGTGTTGGTCTGGGGCTGGTCAGGGTCCGGCTGAGTACTTAGTTTCAGTAGCAGCTGACTCAGGGGACTCTTTTCTGGGTTTAGCTCTTGGGTCTGAAAGGCTTTGAAATGAAGGGTGTCTGGGGAGCTAGATTTGAGGTGATTTAGGAAGTTTAGTGCTCGTTTTTGGATGTTTATTATCAGTGGGTATCTGCCTAGTTCGGCTCTGCATGCATTTGTTGGCGTTTTTCTTTGGGTGCGAAGGATGCTTCGGCAGAATTCTGCATGTAGGGCTTCTATTGTGTGTTTTTTCCCATTTAGTGTAGCTTTGGTGATTTAGCGGGCCCCATACTTCACTACCGTACAGTGCAATGGGCAGGATTATGCTGTCAAAAATTTTGAGCCAGATTTTGATTGGGATTTGGATGTTGTAGAATTTTCTTTTTATTGCATATAGGGCTCTTCGGGCTTTTTCTTTTAGTGCATTCACTGCTATGCTGAAGCTCCCTGATGCTGTAATAGTTAGACCAAGGTAGGTGTAGCTCATAGTGTGTCCTATAGTGGTATCACTGAGGGTAAACTGGTATTTGTTTTCCTGACATCTGGGTCTTTTCTGAAAAATCATGATGTTGGTTTTCTTTAGATTTACTGTTAGAGCCCAATTTTGGCAGTATTTGTCGAGTAGGTCTAGTTGTTGCTGTAATCCCTGTTCTGTGGGAGACAGCAGAACCAGGTCGTCCGCATAGAACAGGGACTTCACTTCTCCATCCAGGAGACGGAGACCTGGTGACTCGCTTTGCTCCAGCATGTCTGCTAATTCATTTATGCATATGTTGAACAGGGTCGGGCTCAAATTGCAGCCCTGCCGGACGCCTCTTCTCTGGGTGAAGAAATCGGTGCGTTTGTCTCCAATTTTGACCCCACATTTGTTTTTCAGATACATTGATTTAATAAGGTCATAGACTTTGCCCCCTATTCCACACTGAAGAAGTTTATAATAGAGCCCTTCGTGCCATATAGAGTCAAAGGCTTTCTTGAAGTCGATGAAACAGGCGAATATTTTCCCATTTTTTGTTTGGTGTTTATGTTTTTCAATGAGGGTGTGAAGGGTATAGATATGGTCGGCGGTGCGGTGTTTTGGAAGAAAGCCTATTTGGTTTTTTCTGAGGATATTATGTTTGTTAAGAAAATCAAGTAATCTACTATTTAGAATACTGCAGAATAACTTCCCTAGACAACTGTTGACACAGATGCCGCGGTAGTTATTTGGGTCTGATTTGTTTCCACTTTTATATATGGGGGAGATTAGTCCTTGGCACCAGATATCGGGAAAACAGCCTGAGCGTAATATGATGTTGAATAGTTTGAGTATCGCACCCTGCATCTCCATATTGCTGAACCTTTAGCATTTCATTTTTGATGTTGTTGCTGCCACAGGCTTTCTTTAGGTGGAGAGATTTTGTTTTTGTGGCCAGTTCTTTCCATGTGATTGGGGAGTCTAGAGGGTTTTGGTTGTCTTTAATTGTTGCTTCTAATGTGTGGAGTTTTTCTGTGACCTGATGTTGGCTTGGGTTTGTTTTGTTTTTTGGGATGTCTTTGTAGAGGTTTTCAAAATGTGTTCTCCAGATGTCGCCATCTTGGATTGGTAATGCTTGCAATTGTGTTGTACTCAGGTTATTCCACATTTCCCAGAATTGTTTTGGATTGGTGGAGTCTCTCTCTCTCTCTTCCCCAGTCTCTCTCTCCCCCCCAGTCTCTCTCTCTCTCTCTTCCCCCAGTCCCTCTCCCCCAGTCTCTCTCCCCCCCCCGTCTCTTCTCCCCCCCAGTCTCTCTCTCTCTCCTTCCCCTCTCCCTCTCTCTCTCTCTCCCCCTCTCTCTTTCTCTCCTTCCCCCTTTCTCTCTCTCTCCTTCCCCCTCTCTCTTTCCCTCTCTCTCTCCTTCCCACACAGACAGACAGAAACTCATTTATATATATCCTTCCCCCCAGTCTCTCTCTCTCTCTTCCCCGGTCTCTCTCTCCCCCCCAGTCCTCTCTCTCTCTCTCTTCCCCCAGTCCCTCTCCCCCAGTCTCTCTCCCCCCCGTCTCTTCTCCCCCCAGTCTCTCTCTCTCTCCTTCCCCTCTCTCTCTCTCTCTCTCTCCTTCCTACACAGACAAACAGACAGACAAACTCATTTATATATATAAAAATTATTTCTACTTTTTTCATAACAACATGCCCTCAAAAAACCCTCGGCACTGCCTGGCACTCCATCTAGTACAGTATAAATACAGAGAGAGTCGCCCAGTATATACAGTATAAATACAGAGAGAGAGAGAGTCACCCAGTATATACAGTGCTAGCTGGAGTGCCCGGCAGTGCCGAGGGTTTTTTGAGGGCATGTTGTTATGAAAAAAGTAGAAATAATTTTTATATATATAAATGAGTTTGTCTGTCTGTCTGTGTGGGAAGGAGAGAGAGAGAGAGAGGGAAGGAGAGAGGGGGAAGGTGAGAGAGAGAGAAAAAAAGAGAGAGAGAGAGAGGGGGAAGGAGAGAGTGAGAGAGAGAGGGGGAAGAGCGGGGCTATAAAAGGCCCCAGAGACCAGGTAAGGCCTCACAGCGTCGGCGGGAATCTCGAGCGGCAGAGCGGGGCTATAAAAGGCCCCAGAGACCAGGTAAGGCCTCACAGCATCGGCGGGAATCTCGAGCGGCAGAGCGGGGCTATAAAAGGCTCTAGAGACCAGGTAAGGCCTCACAGCGTCGGCGGGAATCCTGAGCGGCAGAGCGGGGCTATAAAAGGCTCTAGAGACCAGGTAAGGCCTCACAGCGTCGGCGGGAATCCTGAGCGGCAGAGCGGGGCTATAAAAGGCCCCAGAGACCAGGTAAGGTGTACCAGTCCCTGAACTCAGAACTCGGAGGGATGGAGAGAGGTAAAAAGTAATCCAAGTGTGACGTCACCAGAAAGCGGGTAAGTGATTGGTTGGTGAGTATTTCTCTCTTTTTTATGCTTAAACTCTGTGGTTTATAGTTTCTAAGGTGCGATATTCACCATCTAGAATCGGAGCAGAGGGTATTTAAAAATAATATTAATAAATTTAATTAATTACATAGAATGGGAGATCAGGTGATGTGTTGCTGCTGCAATATGTGGGAGCTGGTGGACACCATTGATGCTCACGGTGATCACATTTGCAGTAAGTGTTGGCTGCTCGAGGAATTCCGGGTCCGTGTTGAAGAGCTGGAGTCCGAGCTTCAAACACTGAGACACATCAGGGAGGGGGAGAGTTACCTGGACTCTGTGTATCAGGAGGTAGTCACACCAATTAGATTAATTAATTCAGATGTAGTCCGTGGCCAGGGTCAGGATGGTGTGACTAGAAGTGAGGCAGGTACGGGGATCCAGGAGGTAGTGTTGGAGGAGCCGCAGCCCTTGCTCTTGTCCAACAGGTTTGAGGCTCTTACTCCCTGTGAGGATGGGAACAGGGACTGCAGGGAGGATGAGCAACCTGGCCACAGCACCGTGGAGTGGGGGGCCATTCAAGTGGGAGGAGTTAAAAGAAATGTTGTAGTGGTAGGGGATAGTATCGTTAGGGGGATAGATAGAGTTCTTTGCAGCCGAGAGCGAGAGTCCCGAAGGCTGTGTTGCCTGTCCAGTGCCAGGGTTAAGGACATCTCCTCTGGGCTGGAGAGAAACTTGGAGTGGGAGGGGGAGGATCCAGTTGTCGTGGTCCATGTTGGTACCAACGACATAGATAGGACAAGGAAGGAGGTTCTGCTGAGGGAGTTTGAGCAGCTAGGGGACAAATTAAAAAGCAGAACCACAAGGGTAATAATCTCTGGATTAGTACCTGAGCCACGAGCGAATTTGGCTAGGGTAAATAAAATTAGAGAGTTAAATGCGTGGCTCAAAGACTGGTGTGGGAGAAATGGGTTTTGCTTCCTGGGACACTGGCATCAGTACTGGGACAGGAGCGAGCTTTTCCGTTGGGATGGACTTCACTTGGCCAGTGCTGGGACTAGAATCCTGGCGAATCGAATAACTAGGACTGTAGAGAGGGCTTTAAACTAATTAGTGGGGGGGAGGTTTTAAGAGAGCGTAAAATAAAAATGACAGCGGAGAAGGCAATAGAGCAAGGTAGCAGTGGGGGAATTAAAAACCAGAGCGTGTCAGGAAGGGACAGAATGTATAATGGTAAAGGTAAAGTAGTAAAAGCAGGAATAAATTGTCAGAAAACATATTTGAAAGTTCTTTATCGGAATGCACGATTGACGGTGCAAATAACTACACATGGGTATGATCTGGTGGCCATTACGGAAACATGGCTGCAAGATAATCATGACCGGGAACTAAACATACAAGGGTATTTGACAATTAGGAAGGACAGACAGGAAGGAAAGGGAGGTGGGGTTGCTATGTTAATCAAGGATGGAATCACTGCAATAGTCAGAAATGATATTGGGTCAAAGGATCAGGATAGTGAAACAGTTTGGGTGGAGATAAGGAATAATAAGGGGAAAAAGTCACTAGTGGGCGTAGTCTATAGGCCTCCTAACAGTTGCAACTCTGTTGGTCGGAGTATAAATCAGGAAATAGTTGGGGCTTGTAATAAGGGAACAGCTATAATCATGGGGGATTTTAACTTTCATATTGACTGGACTAATCAAATTGGGCATGGCAGCATTGAGGAAGAGTTGATAGAGTGTATTAGGGATGGGTTCCTTGAGCAGTATGTAACTGAACCAACCAGGGGGCAGGCAATCGTAGATCTGGTCCTGTGTAATGAGACAGGATTAATAAAAAATGTCCTAGTGAAGGATCCCCTTGGAATGAGTGACCATAATATGGTTGAAGTCCAAATTCAGTTTGAGGGTGAGAGAGTTGGATCTCAAACCAGCGTACTAAGCTTAAATAAAGGAGACTATGAAGGTATGAGAGTAGAATTGACTAAAGTGGACTGGGAAAACAGATTAAAGTGTAAGATGGTACAAGAGCAGTGGTCTACATTCAAGGAGATATTTCACATCTTTCAAGATAAATATATTCCACTGAGGAAAAGGGGGAGTAAAAGAAAAGACAGCCATCCGTGGCTTAGTAAAGTAATAAAGGATAGTATTCGACTGAAAACAAGGGCATATAAAGTAGCCAAATCTAGTGGGAGGATAGAAGATTGGGAAGCATTTAAAAGCCAGCAAACAATAACTAAAAGATTAATTAAGAAAGGGAAGATAGATTATGAAAGTAAACTAGCAAAAAATATAAAAACAGATAGCAAGAGTTTCTACAGCTATATAAAAAGAAAAAGGGTGGCTAAAGCGAATGTTGGTCCCTTAGAGGATGGGACCAGGAAACTAGTGGTGGGGAACATGGAGATGGCAAAGACGCTGAACAAATATTTTGTATCAGTCTTTACAGTAGAGGACACTTAAAATATCCCAACACTGGACAAACAGGGGGCAATGGGGGGGGGGAGGAGCTAAACACAATTAAAATCACTAAGGAGATGGTACTCAGTAAAATAATGGGACTTAAGGCAGATAAATTCCCCGGACCTGATGGCCTACATCCTAGGGTCTTGAGAGAAGTGACGGTAGGGATTGGTGGATGCATTGGTGATCATTTTCCAGAACTCCCTGGACTCAGGAAAGGTCCCGGCAGATTGGAAAACTGCTAATGTTACACCGTTATTTAAGAAGGGAAGTAGACAAAAAGCTGGAAACTATAGACGAGTTAGCCTAACATCTGTGGTTGGCAAAATGTTGGAGTCCATTATTAAGGAAACAGTAACAGAGCATTTGGATAAACATAATTTAATAGGACAGAGTCAGCATGGTTTTACGAAGGTGAAGTCATGTATGACAAATTTGCTTGAATTCTTTGAGGATGTAACTTACAGGGTGGATAAAGGGGAACCAGTGGATGTAGTGTATTTGGACTTCCAAAAGGCATTTGACAAGGTTCCACACAAAAGATTACTGATCAAGATAAAAAAATCACGGGATTGGTGGTAATATACTGGCATGGGTGGAAGATTGGCTATCTAACAGAAAACAAAGAGTTGAGATAAATGGTTCATTCTCGGGCTGGCAATCAGTAACCAGTGGTGTTCCGCAGGGGTCAGTGCTGGGACCCCAACTCTTTACAATCTATATTAACGATTTGGAGGAAGGGACCGAGTGCAACATATCCAAGTTTGCCGACGATACAAAGATGGGAGGGAAAGCAGTGAGTGAGGAGGACATAATAAACCTGCAAAAGGACATAGACAGGCTAAGTGAGTGGGCAGAGATTTGGCAGATGCAATATAGTGTTGGAAAGTGTGAGGATATGCACTTTGGCAGAAAAAATCAAAGAGCAAGTTATTATCTAAATGGGGAGAAACTGCAAAGTGCTACAGTACAAAGGGATCTGGGGATCCTGGTGCATGAAACAAAAAAGTTAGTATGCAGGTGCAGCAGGTGATCAGGAAGGCCAATGGAATCTTGGCTTTTATTGCAAGGGGGATGGAGTATAAAAACAGGGAAGTCTTGCTGCAGTTATACAGGGTATTGGTGAGGCCACACCTGGAATACTGCGTGCAGTTTTGGTTTCCATATTTAAGAAAAGACATACTTGCTCTCGAGGCGATTCAGAGAAGGTTCACTCGGTTGATTCCAGAGATGAGGGGGTTGACGTATGACGAAAGGTTGAGTAGGTTGGGACTCTACTCATTGGAGTTCAGAAGAATGAGAGGCGATCTTATCGAAACATATAAGATTGTGAGGGGGCTTGATCGGGTGGATGCGGTGAGGATGTTTCCACTGATGGGTGAGACTAGAACTAGGGGGCATAATCTTAGAATAAGGGGCTGCCCTTTCAAAACTGAGATGAGGAGAAACTTCTTCACTCAGAGCGTAGTAAATCTATGGAATTTGCTACCCCAGAGAGCTGTGGAAGCTGCAACATTAAATAAATTTAAAATGGAGATAGACATTTTCCTAGCAGATAAGGGAATTAGGGGTTACGGGGAGAGGGCAGGGAAGTGGACGTGAGTCTAGATTCAGATCAGCCATGATCCTATTGAATGGCGGAGCAGGCCCGAGGGGCCGTATGGCCTACTCCTGCTCCTACTTCTTATGTTCTTAGAGAGAGGGAAGGAGAGAGAGAGAGTGCGGGGGAAGGAGAGAGAGACAGAGAGAGAGAGGGAAGGAGAGAGAGAGAGAGGGAAGAAGAGCGAGAGAGAGAGGGAAGGAGAGAGAGGGAGAGAGAGACAGAGAGAGGGAAGGAGAGAGAGAGCGAAGGAGAGAGAGACAGAGAGAGAGAGGGAAGGGGAGAGAGAGAGAGAGGGAAGGAGAGAGAGACAGAGAGGCCTTGGTGACCTGGAACCCCCGTGCGCCGCCACTCACCTGCTCGCTTCCCTCTCCCCGGGCTCTCGGGCTGCGCGGTTGTTACCGCGGGGAAGGGGTAGGCAGTTTATCTTGCGCTCACCTGCTCGCTTCCCTCTCCCCTGGGATCTCGGGTGTTCCGATGGGACAGTAGAGGGAGCTTTACTCGGTATTTAAACCATGCTGTTGCTGCCCTGGGAGTGTTTGATGGGGCAATGCAGAGGGAGCTTTACTCTGTATCTAACCCAGGCCCTGCCCACACACACCATGAAATGCCCCCCGTGACGCACCGCGCTTCCCCCGTAGGATTGGTCAACCATCACGTCAGTCAACGCTAATGAGCGATAGGATTGGTCAACCGCTAATGAGTGGATTTTGTCCGTTTTTTGAACGTTTTTTAAAAGTAAATACGCCTATGACACTCCCCAGATTGGTCAACCGCTAATGCGGTTGGCAATTCACCTCACTGTTTCTGTCAACAACAACAAAACCCCCCCTACCACTCTTACCAGTCATCTGAGATGCCGATGTTTGTGTCAAAGACTACCAGATATGGAGATTGAACAAATGTGGATGAAACTTCAAATGAAAGGGGGAAAAAAAAACACCTTGGGCTTGTTTCAGACACTACTTCAGATTTTTGAAGGAGAAAGCCATTAAAAAAAAAGTGCATTATTATTGCTGGAGAAGAAAAGTGACAGTTAATTCCAAAAATAAAAATGCAAAGCGGAGAGAGCTTCAATGAGCTGCCACAGGAAAGATGGCGGCGGTTTGCCAATGGCCAGCCATTGGGGCGGGGAAGGCGGGAAAAAGCAAGAGCGCGAGTGGGCGGCACGCGAGAAACAGTGGAGCGAGAAACAGGGAGCGCGCCAGAGTTTGAAATCAAACAAAACCGTTGGAGAAAGCACGTGATTGATTGTGCCCGCCCGCTCCCTCCCTCCCCAGAATGGGACACTGAGAGCGGACCGAGTAGGGTGAACCCCATGGGCGGGGTGTCACGTGGTTCTTGGAGCCGGGTTTGCCAGACTCCCTCCGGCAGTTGCTGGGCTGGGACACAGAGCGGGCCGAGTAGGGTGAACCCCGTCGGCGGGGTGGGGTGTCAAGTAGTTCTCGGCGCTGGGACACTGAGAGCGGACCGAGTAGGGTGATACCCGGGCGGGGGTGTCATGTGGTTATCGGTGCTGGGACACTGAGCCGAGCCCCGGGACCGGGCCGAGGGGGGGAAAGGCCGAGTCCCCGGCCCGTGGCCGCAAACAGAACCAAGCCCCGGGACCGGGCCGAGGGGGGGAAAGGCCGAGTCCCCGGCCCGTGGCCACAAATGGAGCCGAGCCCCAGGACCGGGCCGAGGGGGGGAAAGCCCGAGTCCCCAGCCCGCGGCCGCAAACGGAGCCGAGGACCGGGCCAAGGGGGGAGAAAGCCCGAGTTCCCGTCCGCAAACAGAGCCGAGGACCGGGCCGAGGGGGGGAAAGCCCGAGTCCCAGGCTGGGGCCTCCAGCTCCACAAGGTGGGGAGACCTTCCCTGGAAGACAACTGAGTTCCTTCATTCTTGAAATGGATCACTTAATTTGTAACTGTTCCTAATTACTATTTAAAACTGAATAAATTTGTTCTTTTCCTTAGTTCCCTGTATTAAAGTTCAGGTTTTTAAGCACCCCATAGCTAAGAAGACAACTGCACTACATGATCTGGCATTAAGCCATATAGAACAGGAAGGTGGCAGCTGTTAAAATGTTAATAAAAGTAATTGCTGAGGTAAAGATGGCCGAATTAACGGCAGTTTGAAAGATTAGGGCCCACCCACACACGCCATGAAAGGCCCCATGTTACGCAGCGCGCTCCCCCCGTAGGATTGGTCAACCTTCATGTCACTCAATTCTAATGAGCGGTAGAATTGGTCAACTGCTAATGAGCGGAATTTTGCCATTTTTTGAAAGTTTTTTGTATACTGTCTGAACAATTTTTGTCTGACCAAAAAGTGAATATATCTATGACGCTCCCCTAATCATAAGCTTTCTTTTGATAAAACATATGTGTAGGTACGCTCTATAACGTTTGAGTGATGCCCGGACATACACACAGACAGATCGACCCTTTTATATATATAGACTAGCTGGAGTGCCCGGCGGTGCCGAGGGTTTTTTGATGGAATGTTGTTGTTGGAAGATAGAGAGAGAGCGACTGGGGGGAAGAGAGAGAGTGACTGGGGGGAAGAGAGAGAGCAACTGGGGGAAGAGAGAGCGCGACTGGGGGCAAGAGAGAGGGCTACTGGGGGGAAGAGAGATCGTGACGGGGAAGAGAGAGAGCGACTGGGGGAAAGAGAGAGAGCGACTGGGGGGAAGAGACAGAGAGACTGAGGGGAAGAGAGAGCGCGACTGGGTGGAAGGGAGAAAGCGACGGGGGGAAGAGAGAGAGCGACTGGGGGGAAGAGAGAGCGCGACTGGGGGGAAGAGAGAGAGCGACTGGGGGGAAGAGAGAGAGCGACTGGGGGGAAGAGAGAGAGCGACTGGGGGAAGAGAGAGCGCGACTGGGGGAAAGAGAGAGCGCGACTGGGGGGGAAGAGAGAGCGCGACTGGGGGGAAGAGAGAGCGCGACTGGGGCGAAGAGAGAGCGCGACTGGGGGGAAGAGAGAGAGCGACTGGGGGGAAGAGAGAGAGCGACTGGGGGGAAGAGAGAGAGCGGCGGGGAAGAGAGAGCGCGACGGGGGGAAAGGGGAGGGGGAAGGGAGGGGAGGAGGGGGGAAGTAGGGGGAGAAAGCAGGGGGGGAAAGCGGGGGGGAATGTGGGGGGGGAAGGGGGGAGGGGGGGAAAGGGGGGTAGAAGGGGGGGTGGGGGGAGGAAGGGGGGGAGGAAGGGGGGGGAATGGGGGGAGGGGGAAGGGGAATGGAGGGGGGTGGGGGAGGAAGGGAATGGGGGGTGGGGGATGGGGAATGGGGGAGGGGGGGAAGGGGGATGAAGGGGGGAGAAGGGAGGGAGGTGGAGGGGGGTGGGGGAGTCCCTGAGCCCCGCCCCCCGATGTCCTGCCCCCCGATCTCCCATCTCCCGATGTTCCCCCCCCGATCTCCCGATGTCTCGCCCCGCGATCTCCCGATGTCCCGCCCCCCGATCTCCCGTCCCCCGATCTCCCGCCCTGCGATCTCCCGATGTCCCGCCCCGCAATCTCCCGATGTCCCGCCCCCCGATGTCCCGCCCCCCGATCACCCGATGTTCCGCCCCCCGATCTCCCGATGTCCCGCCCCCCGATCTCCCGATGTCCCGCCCCCCGATCTCCTGATTTCCCGACCCCCGATCTCCCGATGTCCTGCCCCCCGATCTCCCGCCCCCCGATCTCCCGATGACCCGCCCCGCGATCTCCCGATGTCCCGCCCCGCGATCTCCCGATGTACCACCCCGCGATCTCCCGATCTGCCTCCCCCCACCCGAGCCAGCTTCAAGACCAGAGAGACGCCGCCGCGCAACCTACCACGTGAGTCCCGGCCGGACTCAAGTCGCGCTCCGGGCAGAAGATGATGCGGACGATGACTCCCGCCGCACCAGCCTTTACTAAGATGGCGGCGGGTAGCGGCGCTCGGCTGAGGCCCGCCCCTCCAGCCTTCACAAAGATGGCGGCGATTGGGGGCTGCTTGTTGACTGGGGCCGGGAGGTGCCTAACTTGGGCGTGGGTGCGGAGGAGAGGCCGAGGCTTCGATGCCTACCTGGAAAAACGGGGAAAGGTAGGAAAATTAATGAGATTAGATAAAAGATTTAGAAAGTAATTAACTTTTTTTAAAAACAAGGGCCTATAAATTCGGTGACGCCCTGCCAGCACGTTTGCGCCGGAAATTTAGCGACCGCCGCCGAGCCAGTTGTGCCCGCCCCAAATTCACTTTCAGCACCCCAAAGCAGAAGCGGGCGCTGGTACAGGGTGTGCCCGCCCCGCTTGGGGCGCTGAAAGTGAATTTCAGCGCTGCCGGTCCCGCTGCGCCACCCGATGCGGAGCGGCAGGCTGCTATACTGCAGGCCTCCCCCTTCTCTTAAGGGGGAGCTGCCTGCAACGGCCGGAGCCCCGTTGAAAGTGCCGGCAAAAGAGCCCGGCACAACGGCGAAGTGCCGGGCTCCACGGAAACCAGCCGGCAATGCCGCGGGGGGGGGGGTGGAGGAGGCCGGGGAAGGAGGTGCGGGCAGGCGGCCGCCGAAAAAGCGGCCGGCCGCACCTCCGCTTTAAATAGCGCCTCTAAGGCTGCAGCACGGCCAGGTTTTCTAAACGTTGTTAGCGGCCGCCAGGGAAGAGGCGGCCGCTACTGAAGATGGGGATCGGCGTGGTTTCGGGCGGTACCGGGGCGCTGCGCACACCGATGACGTCATCGGTGCCGGCGCAGCGCTACCGGCTTACACCGATTTAAAGGCCCACCTAATTTCAGCAGCGACGCAACTTCCGGCGCAACCCACTCTTGCGCCCCTAAATGGGCGCAAACCCAAGGGAATTTCTAGGCCAAGATGTGTTTTAAAAGCAACTTTTTTTTTTTAAAGACGCAGAAAGCGGGTAATAGAAATGAAAAGTTTGGAATCAAGATGGCGGCGACTCACCTCGGTTCAGAACGATAAGGCCTGCCCACACACGCACCGATTGGTCGACCGTCAGGTCAACGAAGCATAGAATTGGTCAATCGTCCCGTCACTCGACTGTAGGAGGGCCCGCCCGCACGCGCCAGGAACCCGGCGTACGATTGGTCGACCTCGAGGTCACTTTATCGCTAATGAGCGGATAATGAGATGCTAATGAACGGAATTTTGAACATTTTTTTGGATACCGCGGGCGCGATTTTTGTCCGGCCGAAACGTCAATACGCTTACGACCATTTTGGAATGGTAAGCCTTCTTTCGACGTAACGCACGCGCAGGTACGCTCTATAACTTTCGAGTGCATAGACGGACAGATGCACACCGGAGGACAGACAGACAGACAGACAGATGTATCCGTTTATATATATAGCCTTCATTAGCCGAGGCATAGAATATAAGAGCAAGGAGGTTATGATGGAGCTGTATAAAACACTGGTTCGGCCACAGCTGGAATACTGTGTGCAGTTCTGGTCACCACACTACAGGAAGGATGTGATAGCTTTGGAGAGGGTGCAGAGGAGATTCACCAGGATGTTACCAGGGCTGGAGCGCTTCAGCTATGAAAAAAGACTGGGCAGATTGGGTTTGTTTTCCTTGGAGCAGAGGAGGCTGAGGGGGGACATGATTGAGGTGTACAAAATTATGAGGGGCATAGATAGGATGGATACTAAGGAGCTTTTTCCCTTAGTAGAGGGGTCAATAACTATGGGGCATAGATTCAAAGTAAAGGGCGGGAGGTTTAGAGGGGATTTGAGAAAGAACTTTTTCACCCAGAGGGTGGTTGGAGTCTGGAACTCACTGCCTGAAAGGGTTGTGGATGCTGGAACCCTCACAACATTCAAGAAGCATTTGGATGAGCACTTGAAATGCCATAGCATACAAGGCCATGGACCAAATGCTGGAATATGGGATTAGATTAGACAGGGCTTGATGGCCGGCGTGGACACGATGGGCCGAAGGACCTCTATCCGTGCTGTATAACTCTATGACTCTATGACTAGCTGGAGTGCCCGGCGGTGCCGAGGCTTTTTCGAGGGCATGTTGTTGTTGGAAGAGAGAGAGAGAGAGCGCGACTGGGGGGGAAGAGAGAGAGCGACTGGGGGGGAAGAGAGAGAGCGACTGGGGGGGAAGAGAGAGAGCGACTGGGGGGGAAGAGAGAGAGCGACTGGGGGGGAAGAGAGAGAGCGACTGGGGGGGGAAGAGAGAGAGCGACTTGGGGGAAGAGAGAGAGCGACTTGGGGGGAAGAGAGAGAGCGACTTTGGGGAAGAGAGAGAGCGACTTGGGGAAGAGAGAGAGCGACTTGGGGGAAGAGAGAGAGTGACGGGGGAAGAGAGAGCGCGACTGGGGGGGAAGAGAGAGCGCGACGGGGGGGTAGAGAGAGCGCGACTGGGGGGGAAGAGAGAGCGCGACTGGGGGGAAGAGAGAGAGCGACGGGGGAAGAGAGAGCGCGACTGGGCGGAAGGGGGGGGGAAGGGGTGAGGGGGGGAAAGGGGGGAAGGGGAAGGGAAAGGAGGGAATGGAAGGGGGGGAAAGGGTGGGAAGGGGGAATGGGGGAAGGGGTGGGAAGGGGAGGGGGGAAAGGGGAGGGGGGAAGTGTGGGAAGGGGAGGGGAGGGGGAATGGGCGGAAGGGGGGGAAGAATGGGGGGGGAGGGTGGAGGGGGGAATGGGGGGGAGGGGGGGAACAGGGGAGGGGGGGAATCAGGGGAATGGGGGGTAAGGGGGGGAATTGGTGGAGGGGAGTGGGGAAGGGGGGAGAGGAAGGGGGAAGGGGAGGAGGGGGGAGCGGGATGGGGAGGGGGAGGGGGATGGGGAGGGGCGGGAGGGGATCGGGTGCGGCTGGGGGGAGGTGGGGAGGGCGAGATGGGGAGGGGGAGAGGGGGAGTCCCCGAGCCCCGCCCCCCCGATGTCCCGATGTCCCGCCCCTGATCTCCCGATGTCCCGCTCCCCGATCTCCCGATGTCCCGCCCGATGTCCCGCCCCCCCGATCACCCGATGTCCCGCTCCCCCATCTCCCGATGTCCCGCCCGGCGATCCTCCCGATGTCCCGCGCCCCGATCTCCCGCCCCCTGCTCTCCCCGATGTCGCGAGCCCCCCCCCCGCCCTCCCGAGCACCGGCCTCACGCTCTCCGGAGCCCCGCCCCCCCCGCTCTCCGGAGCCCCACGCTCCCGCTCTCCGGAGCCCCGCCCTCCCGCTCTCCCCGAGGCCCGCCCCCGCCCGAGCCGGCTTCAAAGGCCAGAGAGACACCACCGCGCAACATAGAAACATAGAAGATAGGAGCAGGAGTAGGCCATTCGGCCCTTTGAGCCTGCTCCGCCATTCAACAAGATCATGGCTGATCATCCAAACCCTAGCACCCGGTCCCTACACCGACAAGCCATCCCACCCAAGCCCTATCCCCGTAACCCCACGTATTTAATCCCCCCTAACACTAAGGGTCAATTTTTTATCATGCCAATCAACCTAACCCGCACATCTTTGGACTGTGGGAGGGAAACCGGAGCACCCGGAGAAAAACCCATGCAAACACAGGGAGAATGTGCAAACTCCACACAGACAGTCACCCGAGGCTGGATTTGACCCGGGTCCCTGGGGCTGTGAGGCAACAGCGCTAATCACTATGCCACCGTGCTGCCCGGCCTGACTTGTCGCGCTCCGGGCAGAAGATGACGCGGACGCTGACTCCCGCCTCACCCGCCTTTACTAAGATGGTGGCGGTAGCGACGCTCGGCTGAGGCCCGCCCCTCCAGCCTTCACAAAGATGGCGGTGATCGGAGGCCCGCTTGTTGACTGGGGCTGGGAGGTGCCTAGCTCGGGCGTGGTTGCGGAGGAGAGTCCGAGGCTTCGAGGCCTACAAAAACGGTGAAAGGTAGGAAACTTAGAGGTTCGAGAAAAGATGTACAAATTAATTAAATTTTTTTAAACACAATTTGTGTTTTAAAAGCAACTTTTTTTTTTGCTGGGAATGTATATTTGAAAAGAAAGACGCAGAAAGCGGGAAAAAGAGTGGAAGCAAAATGACAGCTACTCCACCGCGGTTCAGAACGATAAGGCCCGCCACACATGCACCGATTGGTCGACCGTCAGGTCACCAAAGCGTAGGATTGGTCAATCGACCCGTCACTCAACTGTAGTAGGGCCCGCCTGCATGCGCCAGGAAACCGGTGTCGATTGGTCGACCTCGAAGTCACTCTATCGCTAATGAGCGGATAATGAGATGCTAATGAGCGGAATTTTGAATGTTTTTTGGATACCGCGGGTCGCGGTTTTGTCCGGCCGAAACATCAATACGCTTACAACCGTTTTGGAACGGTAAGCTTTCTTTCGACGTAACGCACGCGTAGGTACGCTCTCTAACTTTCGAGTGCATAGCCGGACAGATGCACACTGGAGGACAGACAGACAGACAGACAGATGTATCCGTTTATATATATAATAAATACAGAGAGTGTCACCCATTATATACAGTATAAATACAGAGAGAGAGAGAGTCAGCCAGGATATACAGTATAAATACAGAGAGAGTCACCCAGCATATAGAGTATAAATAGAGAGAGAGAGAGTCACCCAGTATATACAGTATAAATTACAAAGAGAGAGAGTCACCCAGTATATACAGTATAAGTACAGAGAGAGAGAGTCACCCAGTATATAGAGTATAAATAGAGAGAGAGAGTCACCCAGTATATACAGTATAAATACAGAGCGAGAGAGTCACCCAGTATATACAGTATAAATACAGAGTCACCCAGTATATACAGTATAAATACAGAGAGAGAGAGTCACCCAGTATATACAGTATAAATACAGAGAGAGAGAGTCATCCAGTATATACTGTATAAATACAGAGAGAGAGAGTCACCCAGTGTATACAGTATAAATACAGAGAGATAGAGTCACCCAGTATATAGAGTATAAATACAGAGAGAGAGAGTCACCCAGTATATACAGTATAAATACAGAGAGAGAGAGTCACCCAGTGTATACAGTATAAAATACAGAGAGAGAGAGTCACCCAGTATATACAGTATAAATACAGAGAGAGAGAGTCACCCAGTATATACAGTATAAATACAGAGAGAGAGTCACCCAGTATATACAGTATAAATACAGAGAGAGAGAGTCACCCAGTGTATACAGTATAAATACAGAGAGAGAGAGTCACCCAGTATATACAGTATAAATACAGAGAGAGAGAGTCACCCAGTATATACAGTATAAATACAGAGAGAGAGTCTCCCAGTATATACAGTATAAATACAGAGAGAGAGAGAGAGTCACCCAGTATATACAGTATAAATAGAGAGAGAGAGAGTCACCCAGTATATACAGTATAAATACAGAGAGAGAGAGTCACCCAGTATATACAGTATAAATACAGAGAGTCACCCAGTATATACAGTATAAATACAGAGAGAGAGAGTCACCCAGTATATACAGTATAAATACAGAGAGAGAGAGTCACCCAGTATATACAGTATAAATACAGAGAGTCACCCAGTATATACAGTATAAATACAGAGAGAGAGAGTCACCCAGTATATACAGTATAAATACAGAGAGAGAGTCACCCAGTATATACAGTCTAAATAGAGAGAGAGAGTCTCCCAGTATATACAGTATAAATAGAGAGAGAGAGAGAGTCTCCCAGTATATACAGTATAAATAGAGAGAGAGAGTCACTCAGTATATACAGTATAAATACACAGAGAGAGAGAGTCTCCCAGTATATACAGTATAAATACAGAGAGAGAGAGAGTCACCCAGTATTTACAGTATAAATACAGAGAGAGTGAGAGAGTCACCCAGTATATACAGTATAAATACAGAGAGAGAGAGTCACCCAGTATATACAGTATAGAGAGAGAGAGTCTCCCAGTATATACAGTATAAATACAGACAGAGAGAGAGTCACCCAGTATATACAGTATAAATAGAGAGAGAGAGAGAGTCTCCCAGTATATACAGTATAAATACAGAGAGAGAGTCTCCCAGTATATACAGTATAAATACAGAGAGAGAGTCTCCCAGTATATACAGTATAAATACAGAGAGAGAGAGAGAGTCACCCAGTATATACAGTATAAATACAGAGAGAGAGAGAGTCACCCAGTATATACAGTATAAATACAGAGAGAGGGAGAGTCTCCCAGTATATACAGTATAAATACAGAGAGAGAGAGAGTCACCCAGTATATACAGTATAAATACAGAGAGAGAGAGAGTCACCCAGTATATACAGTATAAATACAGAGAGAGAGTGTCACCCAGTATATACAGTATAAATACAGAGAGAGAGAGTCACCCAGTATATACTGTATAAATAGAGAGATAGAGTCACCCAGTATATACAGTATAAATACAGAGAGAGAGAGTCACCCAGTATATACAGTATAAATACAGAGAGAGAGAGTCACCCAGTATATACAGTATAAATACAGAGAGTCACCCAGTATATACTGTATAAATACAGAGAGATAGAGTCACCCAGTATATACAGTATAAATACAGAGAGAGAGTCTCCCAGTATATACAGTATAAATACAGAGAGAGAGTCACCCAGTATATACAGTATAAATACAGAGAGAGAGAGAGTCACCCAGTATATACAGTATAAATACAGAGAGTCACCCAGTATATACAGTATAAATACAGAGAGAGAGAGAGTCACCCAGTATATACAGTATAAATACAGAGAGAGAGTCACCCAGTATATACAGTATAAATACAGAGAGAGAGAGAGTCACCCAGTATATACAGTATAAGTACAGTGAGTGAGAGTCACCCAGTATATACAGCATAAATACAGAGTGAGAGAGTCTCCCAGTGTATACAGTATAAATACAGGGAGAGAATCACCCAGTATATACAGTATAAATACAGTGAGTGAGAGTCACCCAGTATATACAGTATAAATACAGGGAGAGAGTCACCCAGTATATACAGTATAAATACAGAGAGAGAGAGAGTCACTCAGTATATACAGCATAAATACAGAGAGAGAGAGAGTCACCCAGTATATACAGCATAAATACAGAGAGAGAGAGAGTCACCCAGTATATACAGTATAAATACAGAGAGAGAGTCACCCAGTATATACAGTATAAATACAGAGAGAGAGAGAGTCACCCAGTATATACAGTATAAATACAGTGAGTGAGAGTCACCCAGTATATACAGTATAAATACAGGGAGAGAGTCACCCAGTATATACAGTATAAATACAGAGAGAGAGAGAGTCACTCAGTATATACAGCATAAATACAGAGAGAGAGAGAGTCACCCAGTATATACAGCATAAATACAGAGAGAGAGAGAGTCACTCAGTATATACAGCATAAATACAGAGAGAGAGTCACCCAGTATATACAGTATAAATACAGAGAGAGAGAGAGTCACTCAGTATATACAGCATAAATACAGAGAGAGAGAGAGTCACCCAGTATATACAGCATAAATACAGTGAGTGAGAGTCACCCAGTATATACAGTATAAATACAGGGAGAGAGTCACCCAGTATATACAGTATAAATACAGAGAGAGAGAGAGTCACTCAGTATATACAGCATAAATACAGAGAGAGAGAGAGTCACCCAGTATATACAGCATAAATACAGAGAGAGAGAGAGTCACTCAGTATATACAGCATAAATACAGAGAGAGAGAGTCACCCAGTATATACAGTATAAATACAGAGAGAGAGAGAGTCACTCAGTATATACAGCATAAATACAGAGAGAGAGAGAGTCACCCAGTATATACAGTATAAATACAGAGAGAGAGTCACCCAGTATATACAGTATAAATACACAGAGAGAGAGTCACCCAGTATATAGAGTATAAATACAGAGAGTCACCCAGTATATACAGTATAAATACAGTGAGTGAGAGTCACCCAGTATATACAGTATAATTAGTGAGAGAGAGTCACCCAGTATATACAGTATAAATACAGTGAGTGAGAGAGTCACCCAGTATATACAGTATAAATACAGAGAGAGAGAGTCACCCAGTATATATAGTATAATTACAGTGAGAGAGAGTCACCCAGTATATACAGTATAAATACAGAGAGAGTCACCCAGTATATACAGTATAATTAGTGAGAGAGAGTCACCCAGTATATACAGTATAAATACAGTGAGTGAGAGAGTCACCCAGTATATACAGTATAAATACAGAGAGAGAGAGTCACCCAGTATATACAGTATAATTAGTGAGAGAGAGTCACCCAGTATATACAGTATAAATACAGAGTGAGAGAGAGTCACCCAGTATATACAGTATAAATACAGAGAGAGAGAGAGTCACCCAGTATATACAGTATAAATACAGAGAGTGAGAGAGTCACCCAGTATATACAGTATAAATACAGAGAGAGAGAGTCACCCAGTATATACAGTATAAATACAGAGTGAGAGAGAGTCACCCAGTATATACAGTATAAATACAGAGAGAGAGAGAGTCACCCAGTATATACAGTATAAATACAGAGAGAGAGTCACCCAGTATATACAGTATAAATACAGAGAGATAGAGAGTCACCCAGTATATACAGTATAAATACAGAGAGAGAGAGTCACCCAGTATATACAGTATAAATACAGAGAGATAGAGAGTCACCCAGTATATACAGTATAAATACAGAGAGAGAGAGTCACCCAGTATATACAGTATAAATACAGAGAGAGAGTCACCCAGTATATACAGTATAAATACAGAGAGAGAGAGTCACCCAGTATATACAGTATAAATACAGAGAGATAGAGAGTCACCCAGTATATACAGTATAAATACAGAGAGAGGGAGAGTCACCCAGTATATACAGTATAAATACACAGAGAGAGTCACCCAGTATATACAGTATAAATACACAGAGAGAGTCACCCAGTATATACAGTATAAATACAGAGAGATAGAGAGTCACCCAGTATATACAGTATAAATACACAGAGAGAGTCACCCAGTATATACAGTATAAATAGAGAGAGAGAGAGTCACCCAGTATATACAGTATAAATACAGAGAGAGTCACCCAGTATATACAGTATAAATACAGAGAGAGAGAGAGTCACCCAGTATATACAGTATAAATACAGAGTGAGAGAGAGTCACCCAGTATATACAGTATAGAGAGAGAGAGAGTCACCCAGTATATACAGTATAAATACAGAGAGAGAGAGTCACCCAGTATATACAGTATAAATACAGAGAGAGAGAGTCACCCAGTATATACAGTATAAATACAGAGAGAGAGAGTCACCCAGTATATACAGTATAAATACAGAGAGAGAGAGTCACCCAGTATATACAGTATAAATACAGAGAGAGAGAGTCACCCAGTATATACAGTATAAATACAGAGAGTCACCCAGTATATACAGTGTAAATACAGAGAGAGAGAGTCACCCAGTATATACAGTATAAATACAGAGTGAGAGAGAGTCACCCAGTATATACAGTATAGAGAGAGAGAGAGTCACCCAGTATATACAGTATAAATACAGAGAGAGAGAGTCACCCAGTATATACAGTATAAATACAGAGAGAGAGAGTCACCCAGTATATACAGTATAAATACAGAGAGAGAGAGTCACCCAGTATATACAGTATAAATACAGAGAGAGAGAGTCACCCAGTATATACAGTATAAATACAGAGGAGAGAGAGTCACCCAGTATATACAGTATAAATACAGAGAGTCACCCAGTATATACAGTATAAATACAGAGAGAGAGTCACCCAGTATATACAGTATAAATACAGAGAGAGAGAGAGTCACTCAGTATATACAGCATAAATACAGAGAGAGAGTCACCCAGTATATACAGTATAAATACAGAGAGAGAGAGAGTCACTCAGTATATACAGCATAAATACAGAGAGAGAGTCACCCAGTATATACAGTATAAATACAGAGAGAGAGAGAGTCACTCAGTATATACAGCATAAATACAGAGAGAGAGAGAGTCACCCAGTATATACAGCATAAATACAGTGAGTGAGAGTCACCCAGTATATACAGTATAAATACAGGGAGAGAGTCACCCAGTATATACAGTATAAATACAGAGAGAGAGAGAGTCACTCAGTATATACAGCATAAATACAGAGAGAGAGAGAGTCACCCAGTATATACAGCATAAATACAGAGAGAGAGAGAGTCACTCAGTATATACAGCATAAATACAGAGAGAGAGAGAGTCACCCAGTATATACAGTATAAATACAGAGAGAGAGAGAGTCACTCAGTATATACAGCATAAATACAGAGAGAGAGAGAGTCACCCAGTATATACAGTATAAATACAGAGAGAGAGTCACCCAGTATATACAGTATAAATACACAGAGAGAGAGTCACCCAGTATATAGAGTATAAATACAGAGAGTCACCCAGTATATACAGTATAAATACAGTGAGTGAGAGTCACCCAGTATATACAGTATAATTAGTGAGAGAGAGTCACCCAGTATATACAGTATAAATACAGTGAGTGAGAGAGTCACCCCAGTATATACAGTATAAATACAGAGAGAGAGAGTCACCCAGTATATATAGTATAATTACAGTGAGAGAGAGTCACCCAGTATATACAGTATAAATACAGAGAGAGAGAGTCACCCAGTATATACAGTATAATTAGTGAGAGAGAGTCACCCAGTATATACAGTATAAATACAGTGAGTGAGAGAGTCACCCAGTATATACAGTATAAATACAGAGAGAGAGAGTCACCCAGTATATACAGTTATAATTAGTGAGAGAGAGTCACCCAGTATATACAGTATAAATACAGAGTGAGAGAGAGTCACCCAGTATATACAGTATAAATACAGAGAGAGAGAGAGTCACCCAGTATATACAAGTATAAATACAGAGAGTGAGAGAGTCACCCAGTATATACAGTATAAATACAGAGAGAGAGAGTCACCCAGTATATACAGTATAAATACAGAGTGAGAGAGAGTCACCCAGTATATACAGTATAAATACAGAGAGAGAGAGAGTCACCCAGTATATACAGTATAAATACAGAGAGAGAGTCACCAGTATATACAGTATAAATACAGAGAGATAGAGAGTCACCCAGTATATACAGTATAAATACAGAGAGAGAGAGTCACCCAGTATATACAGTATAAATACAGAGAGAGAGAGTCACCCAGTATATACAGTATAAATACAGAGAGAGAGAGTCACCCAGTATATACAGTATAAATACAGAGAGAGAGAGTCACCCAGTTTATACAGTATAAATACAGAGAGAGAGAGTCACCCAGTATATACAGTATAAATACAGAGAGAGAGAGTCACCCAGTATATACAGTATAAATACAGAGAGAGGAGAGTCACCCAGTATATACAGTATAAATACACAGAGAGAGTCACCCAGTATATACAGTATAAATACACAGAGAGAGAGAGTCACCCAGTATATACAGTATAAATACAGAGAGATAGAGAGTCACCCAGTATATACAGTATAATACACAGAGAGAGTCACCAGTATATACAGTATAAATAGAGAGAGAGAGAGTCACCCAGTATATACAGTATAAATACGAGAGAGAGTCACCCAGTATATACAGTATAAATACAGAGAGAGAGAGAGTCACCCAGTATATACAGTATAAATACAGAGTGAGAGAGAGTCACCCAGTATATACAGTATAAGAGAGAGAGAGTCACCCAGTATATACAGTATAAATACAGAGAGAGAGAGTCACCCAGTATATACAGTACAAATACAGAGAGAGAGAGTCACCCAGTATATACAGTATAAATACAGAGAGAGAGAGTCACCCAGTATATACAGTATAAATACAGAGAGAGAGAGTCACCCAGTATATACAGTATAAATACAGAGAGAGAGAGTCACCCAGTATATACAGTATAAATACAGAGAGTCACCCAGTATATACAGTATAAATACAGAGAGAGAGAGTCACCCAGTATATACAGTATAAATACAGAGTGAGAGAGAGTCACCCAGTATATACAGTATAGAGAGAGAGAGAGTCACCCAGTATATACAGTATAAATACAGAGAGAGAGAGTCACCCAGTATATACAGTATAAATACAGAGAGAGAGAGTCACCCAGTATATACAGTATAAATACAGAGAGAGAGAGTCACCCAGTATATACAGTATAAATACAGAGAGAGAGAGTCACCCAGTATATACAGTATAAATACAGAGAGAGAGAGTCACCCAGTATATACAGTATAAATACAGAGAGTCACCCAGTATATACAGTATAAATACAGAGAGAGAGTCACCCAGTATATACAGTATAAATACAGAGAGAGAGTCACCCAGTATATACAGTATAAATACAGAGAGAGTCACCCAGTATATACAGTATAAATAGAGAGAGTCAACCAGTATATACAGTATCAATACAGAGAAGAGTCACCCAGTATATACAGTATAAATACAGAGTCACCCAGTATATACAGTATAAATACCAGAGAGTCACCCAGTATATACAGTATAAAATACAGAGAGAGTCACCCAGTATATATAGTATAAATACAGAGAGAGAGTCACCCAGTATATACAGTATAAATACAGAGAGTCACCCAGTATATACAGTATAAATACAGAGAGAGTCACCCAGTATATACAGTATAAATAGAGAGAGTCACCCAGTATATACAGTATAAATACAGAGGAGAGTCACCCAGTATATACAGTATAAATACAGAGAGAGAGTCACCCAGTACATACAGTATATATACAGAGAGACGAGAGTCACCCAGTATATACAGTCTAAATACAGAGAGAGAGAGTCACCCAGTACATACAGTATAAATACAGAGAGAGAGAGAGTCACCCAGTATATACAGTATAAAATACAGAGAGAGAGTCACCCAGTTTATACAGTAGTAATTACAGAGAGAGAGTCACCCAGTATATACAGTATAAATACACAGACGTCACCCAGTGTATACAGTATAAATGCAGAGAGGGACAGTCACCCACCAGTATATACAGTATAAATACAGAGAGAGTGAGTCACCCAGTATATACAGTACTAGCTGGAGTGCCCGGCGGTGCTGAGGCTTTATCGAGGGCATGTTGTTGTTGGAAGAGAGAGAGAGAGAGAGCGACTGGGGGGAAGAGAGAGAGAGAGAGCGAGCGACTGGGGGGGAAGAGGGAGAGAGCGAGTGACTGGGGGGGAGAGAGAGAGAGCGAGCGACTGGGGGGGAGAGAGAGAGAGAGAGAGCGAGCGACTGGGGGGGAGATAGAGAGAGCGAGTGAATGGAGGGAAGAGAGAGAGAGAGAGAGACGGGGGGGAAGAGAGAGAGAGAGAGCGACTGGGGAAGAGAGCGACTGGGGGAAGAGAGAGCGACTGGGGGAAGAGAGAGCGACTGGGGGAAGAGAGAGCGACTGGGGGAAGAGAGAGCGACTGGGGAAGAGAGAGCGACTGGGGGAAGAGAGAGCGACTGGGGGGAAGAGAGAGAGCGACTGGGGGAAGAGGGGTGGATGAGGGGGGAAGGGGAGGGGAGGAGGGGAGGGGGGAGGGGTGGAGTGGAGGGGGGAGGAGAGCGGAGGGGAGCAGGGGAGGGAGAGGGGGAGGGGATGGGGAGGGGGGAAGGGGGGCAGGGGAGGGGAGGGGGAGGGGATGGGGAGGGGGCGGGGGAGGGGGAGCGGGGGGAGGGGAGGGGGGAAGTGGGAGGGGAGGTGGGGAAGGGGGAGGGAAGGGGTGGGGCGGGTGGGAGGGGGAGGGGGGAGTGGGAGGCGGAGGAGGGAAGTGGGGGGGAGTGGGCGGGGGGAGGGGGAGGGGTAGGGGAGAGGAGGGGAGGGGGAGCGGGGTGAGGGGAGGGGGAAGGGGGAGGTGGGGTAAGGGGGAGGGGAAGTGGGGAAGGTGGAGGGGAGGGGAGGTGGGGAAGGTGGAGGGGAGGGGCGAAGGGGAGAGGGGAGGGGGGGAAGGGGGAGAGGGGAGAGGGGCGGGGGGAGGGGAGGGGGGAAGGGGGAGAGGGGAGGGGGAGAAGGGAGGGGGGAGGGGAGTGAGAGGGGGGAAGGGGGAGGGGGGAGGGGAGGGGGGAGGGGAGTGAGAGGGGGAAGGGGGAGAGGGGAGGGGGGGAGGGGGGAAGGAGGAGGGGGGGAAGGGGGAGAGGGGAGAGAGGGGAGGGGGAAGGGGAGAGGGGAGGGGGAAGGGGGGGAAGGGGGAGAGGGGAGGGGGGAGAGAGGGGAGGGGGGAAGGGGGAGAGGGGAGGGGGAAGGGGAGAGAGGAGGGGGGGAAGGGGGAGAGGGGAGGGGGGGAGAGGGGGGGAGTGGAGGGGAGGGGGGGAGGAGGGGGAGAGGGGTGGAGTCCCCGAGCCCCGCCCCCCCGATGTCCCGAGCCCTGCCCTCCCGAGGCCCGATCTCACGAGGCCCAATCTCCCGAGCCACGCCCCCCGATCTCCCGAGCGCCGATCTGCCGAGGCCCGATCTCCCGAGCGCCGCCCCCCCCCCCCGATCTCCGGAGGCTGGCCCCCCCTACCCGATCTCCGGAGGCCTGATCTCCCGAGCCCCACCCCCCACCCGACCTGGCTTCAAGAGCAGAGAGAGAGACGCCGCCGCACAACCTATCGCGTGAGGCCCGGCCGGACTCAAGTCGCACGCACTGACTCCTGCCCCACCCTCCTTTACTAATATGGCGGCGGTGGTGACGCTCGGCTCAGGCCCGCCCCCTCCAGCCTTCACAAAGATGGCGGCGATCACGAGCCGCTTGTTCAGCGCGACGGGAGGTGCCTGGCTCAGGCGTGGCTGGGCAACAGATGCCCAGGCTTACAGGCCTGGAAAAACGGTTAAAGGTAGGAAAATTCTAGATGTTACATAAAAGATTTACAAATTAGTTAACTTTTTTTAAAAACAATTTGTGTTTTAAAAGCAACTTTTTTTTGCTGGAAATGTAGATTTGAAAAGAAACACGCAGAAAGCAGGAAAAAGAAATGAAAATTTTGGAATCAAGATGGCGTCGACTCACCTCGGTTCAGAACGATAAGGCCCACGCGCACACGCACCGAATGGTGGACCGTCAGGTCACAGAAATGTAGGATTGGTCAATCGTCCCGTCACTCGACTCTAGGAGGGCCCGCCTGCACGTGCCAGGAAACCACCCCCGCCACGCAGCGATTGGTCGACCGTCGGGTCGCTCGACCGTACGATTGGGAGACCTCGATGTCACTCGATGCTAATGAGTGGATAATGAGCGGAATGTTGAATATTTTTTGGATACCGCAGGCGCAATTTTTGTCTCGCCGAAACGTAAATATGGTTATGACGGTTCTGGAATCGTAAGCTTTCTTTCGATGTAACACACGTGTAGGTACGCTCGATAACTTTTGAGTTTATATAATACAGACAGACAGACAGACAGACGGAATGACAGACAGATCGACCGCTTTATATATAGATATAAATACACAGAGAGAGAGAGTGTCACCCAGTATATACAGTATAAATACAGAGAGTCACCGAGTATATACAGTATAAATACAGAGAGTGTCACCGAGTATATGCAGTATAATTACAGAGAGATTCACCCAGTGTATCTATCTATCTATATATATATATATATAAAGCAGTCGATCTGTCTGTCTGTCAATCCGTCTGTCTGTCTGTATTGTATAAACTCGAAAGTTATAGAGCGTACCTACACGTGTGTTACATCGAAAGAAAGCTTACAATTCCAGAGCCTTCATAAGCGTATTTACGTTTCGGCGAGACAAAAATTGTGCCCGCGGTATCCAAAAAACGTTCAACATTCCGCTCATTATCCGCTCATTAGCATCGAGTGAAGTCGAGGTCGACCAATCGTACGGTCGAGCGACCCGACGGTCGACCAATCGCTGCGTGGCTGGGGCGGGTTCCTGGCGCGTGCGGGCGGGCCCTCCTAGAGTCGAGTGACGGGACGATTGGCCAATCCTACGCTTCGGTGAACTGACGGTCCACCAATCGGTGCGTGAGTGGGCGGGCCTTATCGTTCTGAACCGAGGTGAGTCGCCGCCATCTTGATTCCAAACTTTTCATTTCTTTTTCCCGCTTTCTGCGTCTTTAAAAAAAGAGTTGCTTTTAAAACACATAGGCCTAGAAATTCACTAGCCTTAGCGTCGCTTTTGAGGCGCTAGAGGGACTAGCGCCAGAGTTATGGTCAGTTGAAAAATTCCCTGGGGCCCTAAAGCGGCGTTGCACCAGTAGCGCTGCGCCGGCACCGATGACGTCATCGGTGTGCGCAGCGTCCCGGTTGCCATGCCGACGGGCCCCAGCGCCGAAATTCAGTTGCGGCCGCCTCGCCCGTGGCAGCCGCAACTAAGACTCTGGCAACAGAGTCCAACATGTGTTTGCGCCGGCGCAATAAAGGCCCCGCGGCGGCCGGCCGCTTTCCCGCCGGCCGCCTGCCCGCAGCTCCCTCCCCGGACTTCTCCCCCCCCTCCCCGGAACAGATGCAAGCCCGGCACTTGTCCGAGGTGCCGGGCTCATTTTTAAACAGATTTGCGCGGGCCGCGGCGCCGGGTGCAGGCAGCTCCTCCTTAACGGAAGGAGGAGGCCTGCACTTCCCCAGCCTGCCGCACCGCATCGGGTGCCGCAGCGCCGGAATTGCAGCGCTAAACGGCAGTTAGCGCCCTTTTCCAGGCGCTAAGACCCTTCAGTAGCGCCGGCAGCCGTTTGGGCGCGGCGCTACTGAATTTTTGGCGCGCGCAGGGGGACTTAGCGCTGGCACTAACTTCCGGCGCTAAAGCCCTGGCTAAGCCAAAACCCAATTTCTAGGCCATATTGTTTTTTAAAAAAGTTAATTGCTTTCTAAATCTTTTATCTAATC